>NC_139234.1:20192415-20792415 GCF_977018435.1 Lepisma saccharinum
ACTTGCTTACCAATCTCTTTTGCAATACTTTATGGTGCTACGAAATCTTTTTTGCTATACTTTATGGTGCTACGAAACTATCACAAATATCTTGACAATAGCGAGAGCAAACCACCGAATATTCACGTGAATGCTCCAGAACGAATTCCACACAGATGTACTTTTCCAGAATTATGAATATCATAGCGGTTTCTTCAAGAGGAGGCAAATTATCTCGAACAATGATAGGGTGATCAGGAAAAGGCGCATAAGTCACAACTTTAAGTCTCACTGAATTAATTAAAAAGCTAATTATAAATATAATTTTATATTCAGCATGACTAAAGATTCTAAACAGTGATGATCCAGCATGTACGTATATCTTGTCTATAATGTTTACTATTAAAAGACTAAACAAGAAAAACTATCTGCTGTAACATTGCTTCTTTTGACTTGAGTGCTTTTCCCCCGAACAGCCTAGAATTTTGCTAGTGATGACAAAAAGTCCAGTGCGACAATAAAAAGTGTGTAAATGCTAGCTTGTATTCACGTCTTCCGATATTTGTCATTTCTTTGACGAAACACCAGTTGTGAACACGCCACCGAACAGATCAAAACATAGTCTAATGTAGCCTGAAAACTGGATTTCTTCTGAGTGTTTTATCCTATTTTTGCCTTCACCGAAATTGCATCTCATGGTGAAGTGAAAGGTGGTCAACTGGAAAAGTAATGATTTTCCCCAGAAATGAACTCCCAAATACGCCACTGCATCAAAGGTCAAATACAATTCAACCGGATTCGACATGTGTACATACGTGTCTCCGAAAAACAAACAGCTTCGCGCTTTCCAACCGGTGGGTTACATTTGCATACGCATTCTCTGGGATGCGTCCTCTCAATTGTATGTCCTTACTGGAACAATAAACTGGTTTCCACGTGCAGGAACAGAAGAGGTACCGATAAACCTATTGTCGAGAGGACAGCGGGCATTACATTAGAAAAATGTCCACATCTGCGAACACTTGTCTCTCCAAACATGGTGGTACAGAGCACCACCGCCAGAAAATAGTCAGACAGGTTCGTGAAACAGTTTCGAACACCAGCTTGTGTCTTTCAAGAAGAACTACTTTTCCTTGCTAATAATAATGGCGGATAATTGATATTGTACTAATATTATGCGGATCAAGTAAGCTAGTCTTCATAAAAGATTTTTCCAACATATTTCCCTCTTTATGCAGGAACAAGATCAAAAATATTCCCACTCTAGATCGTATCTGCTGATGTGCTTAGAATTCGAATATCTGTGTGAATTGGTAAGATTGTTCGATTACGCTGATGTCCATAAGATAACTTAGTCTTTTAATCATTAATAATGGATCAAAACAACACAAATTATGGAAAACTAACACGCAAAAGAATTCTGGGAATAGAACCAGAGTCATCCGCATGACAGTCAGGCGCCCTACCGACTGCACTACCTCGGCTTTCATAAAATCACTTCGGCTTTCATAAAATCAAACAGAAAAATATCGATGCATGTTTTTTTCATCACAGATAAGGGTTTGTTCAAAAGCTACACTTCAGGACAAAACACGGCGTTTATAATTAAACGTAATTTCTGATTATCGTATTATGGTATTAGTATTACACTCCCAATCACAAGTAATTAAAAAAACAACGCGAAGTTATGTGTAATTCTGTACCCGCCAAAATTTGATTCTTGATTCCAAATTTCTATTTTAATATTCTTCTTACCTTCGTCTTCACTGTATTGCTACATGCAAAAGTTGTCTAAGAAGCCAATGATTGATTGATTTAGTTTATTTTACTTCGCGTTTTGTGCCTGTTGGCTAATTTGCGAAGATGGGGATGAGTGATGAAATGATGAAATGGATGAAAATGGACATTCACAAACAACCATACCCGACCGGGATTCGAACCCGGGACCCTTGGCGTTGCAGCGCGATGTGCTAACCACTCGGCCACAGGGTCGGGCTAAGAAGCCAATGGAAAATGGTTGTCCTGAGATTAGTACTCCAGTCGTAGATTGGAAGGCACACAGGGATTCAATAAATAAAGAATATATAAATCCTCAATAAAGTGGTAGTCAAAATCTCTTTTTCTTTCTAAAAACTTAGACGGGGAACGAGTTTCGGCTTACTTCTGGGTGAAACCCGACCCACCATGGGTCACTTTCTGCATAACCACTGCCTGAGATAAAATTTTAGTTTTTAAATGTCTAATATACGAGCAATCCCTTTGACAGTACAGCTTACGTTACATAAAGTGGAACCGAATAGAACATATAGTTCCAATTGTCTTTAAATGAATTGAGAGCATTTGCTTCCGAGTACATTTACATGTATTAGTATGTGTTTTACGTAAATGGCTTACCCAACGATTTTCGTACGCATACACATATCTTAGGAGAAAGACAGAGAAAACAATATTATATATATTTTTTTTCTCTCTCTCCCCCCTGCTCGATCGTTTGCTCTAAAACATATACCAATTATAACATTAACATTGCAACTCTTTACAACGTTTCTTGATTTTTTTAAAAAATAGTTATAACAATGCGTGTTACAACACCTACTGGCAACGAAGCATTTTGATGAAATCAGCAGGACTAACAACGTACTTGCAAATAACATAGAAAATCGAATTGCATGCAGCAGTACAGAGGAAACAACAGTATTTCAACAACGTATTAACCGAATAAAAATATTCACAGACAACACTTTTCAGAATTTTGTGTATTAAGTTTGTAAATATTTTGAAAGTAATGTGTACCATTTCCAGTTGATCTATCGTGTGTGCGCGTGTGTAGAAAATTAGAAATTGCTTAAACGTGAAAGACTGGTCCTTCATGTAACAGTACAAAGACTGTACTATGGTATTCAACTATATTGTACAGGGTGTGGGCTTGGATGAACATATGCACACACGTATAGCCTGTGGCTGAAATAAAAATTGTTTGTATGGCCCCCATAGAAGGTGGTTTCGCTTAGCAGTGGTTAAAACCACCTTTCTCGGCGAATTTCCGTGCACTGCATCTATCATCTGCACAAAGCATGTGCGACGTTTCACTGCCATCACAAATGATATTTGAATTTTGAGAACGAGATTCTTGCATTAGCTCTGCAGGGGGTGACACTCAAACGTCACGGAGTACACCTTAGACTGCATTCATGCAGGCTAATGAGGCTCTGTTGCCTGGATCGGTTTGCGTTGTGTGTGTATGTTGTAATTGTCCTCTCGTGAATTTTATCTCATCACTATTCATCAGCATCTATGCGGTTGGCTAAAAGTGGCAGAAAAAAATAATGAAACCGCATGGATATATAAAATACAACTAAGGTAAATCAAGAAAGTGAACCTACAAATGTAGTTTCAGAATTCTACTAAATTAGAATACATTATCACCTTCCTTGCTGATGGTTTGATTCGATTGTTTTCCGGATTTGTATCAGAGAGGTTGTCTTGAGTCTGTGGAGAATGACGTAATCAAGGCATGAAGAAAACTTGAAAACCATATTGACAATTTAGGTCTGTCTCGGAAGTAAATAACAGATATTCGTGAGAGTATAAGAAAGCTGGCTTACCTTACACCCGGCTAGAATATGATCGCTGAAAAGGCGCCTGGTAATGTAGTGTTGTACAGCGACAGCGAAACAACAACGCACTAGTACATACACCAACACCACTAGAAATCAAGAGAAGCACTTAACCCGCCAATACTCTCCACCGTCAAAGGGACTAGCACTAGAAATTAGGCAACCCGCAGCGCATACCTGAATCTACCAGTTGCAGAAAATTCGCACAGAAAAAAAAGGAAGAGAAAAACTCCCACCGCCGAGCGGTCGGTGCACTGAAAAAAGAATCAAACCGACATTGACAGGATGGAACCACGGGACACAACGATGCAAAATGGTTTCACCAGAAAGGTCACGGAATCGCGCGAAACAGGTCTTCGCTGACCCACTGAGGTCACGGGTCGTCGATCTAGCAGCGTCCTCGGGTGTTGGTGCGGAGTGTCGAAGTGGGGCACGCACGGAGGTTGGGTCTGCGGAAGAGCGAACCCCGTATTGATTTTTCGCTCGCCCTCGCTCACTTGTTCCGCGCACGGCCCCCAGTCCCCGTTCCCCCGGTTAAAAAAAAAAAGGAAAAAAAAACTACAACGCGGACGCTCGAAGCTGAAGACGAGAAAAGGCGCATTAAAAAATAAAGGAAGAGAAAAAGCGAGGAAGACACGGGAGCAGCGACTATCGGCGGATGGAAAAGCACTATCAGTGTTCCTTTAGCTTGCATTATCCCCCTACCCCCACACAAACACATTCAGTCATTGCAGAAGCTAGAGCGACACTTACCCCCTCTCCAGTCCTGTCCTGTATTTTTTACATTAGTCGCTTTCCTCTTATCCGATATTGACCGCGACGATTAAAAACTGGTGAATCGAACCCAGCACCACTTTATATCTCTCTCTATCTTCTATCTTATCTTCTTTCCCTATCCTTCTCTTTCTTTCGCTCTCTTCTCTCTCTCTCTCTCTCTCTCTCTCTAGCCTCGTTTCTTTCTCTTCCCTTCTCTTTCTATCTCTCTCTCTCTTCTTTTCTTTTCTTTCTATACACATTATTTTATTTCCCTTTTATCTATTCCTTTCGCTTTCTCACACTCTCTACAGCTTCTCTTCTCTCTCTATCTAGTTTATTTTCTATCCTTCCCCCCCTCTCTCTCTCTCTCTCTCTCTCTCTCTAGTTTATTTTCTATCCTTCTCTCTCTGTCTCTTTTTCTATTTCTCTATCTCTCTAGCGTCCTTTCTTTCGTATTTTCTTTCTATACAGATTATTTTATTTCACTTGTATATATTCCTTTCGATCTCTCACACTCTCTCTAGCTTCACTTCTCTCTCTCTCTCTCTCTCTCCCTATTTCTTTATCTCTCTCCCTTCTTCTTTCTGCCTCTATCTTCTCTCTTCCACTCCTTTTTATATCTCTCTCTCTCTTGTTACGTTCCCTTTCAGGGCCGCCAATATTCCTATCAGCACATATCAACAGGCGAATGACTATGAAGAGCGACGCATAGCGTTACGCAAAATTAGGAAGGAAAACATAACAACTGATGAGGGAAAACGCTCAAAATCAAAATAAAACAAATACCATCCTTTTGAAATCATCATTGCTTAGCTGCATGGCTGGGGAAAGACCTGCGCTCGATCGCCAGCTCTAAACTTCGAAGGAGACGAAGAAAGTGAGCGGAAACATCCATCGCGACACTTTAGGCTGCTCTCATGCTGAACTAGGCTTCGTGGCGGTTCCTCTCTCGAACCTTTAGGCCACCCTCTGTCGTCAGCGTCCTCGAGCATAAATCGCCTTCGAAAAACTATACAATCGCAGCTATTACATTTTAAAAAATCACCTTCCTATTTCCTTCAATCACCTTTCAATATCCTATGTCATCTGTTTCTTCACCTCGGCTAAAACTCAGTGGGCTAATGGGATACTCTGACCCCTCTCAGGTACGGGTATAGTAGTAGAAATACGTGGGATATGAAGCTTCGACTGTTATGTACTAAATCATTTGACAGGCTATGGAAAAGGGAGATTTTATAAATGAATGACATCTGTTTCCGAAGAAAGGTCTGCGTCTTCAGTAGGCTTCTTTATGGGCAATTATTTTCCTGAAGATGGTTTATTTTCAAGATACTTTTATAAATTTACATCTTAGTTACAGATCTCCATAAATGAAGGACAGAACAGATTTCCTTCTTATAATAAAATCTACGCGACTTTTGCAGTTTATTTACATAATATGGATCAAGCTGTCATATCAGTTATATAAAGACGACCAGGCGCTTGCTTGGAACTTTATGAATGCTCCTTGACATAATGAAGCATGACTTAGACGTGACTGGCGAAGGTTTTAAGTATTGACTCCGATCTTAATATAAATTGGACATTATCGTCTGGCTTCAAGATATATGCAGAAATACAAACGGCTATAATTCGTAAAATATTAGAGACATCGACTTGATATCGGGTATGGCAACATGTTAGCATGTTCACAGGGCGAAACCTAACCATGCCAGATATCAATAATGAATAACCTGATCAATAAATAATAATCATGGAGACGAAATAATCTGAACTTATTCTTCCGTATGATGGCATGTTAGCATGCCCACAGGGCGAACCTACCCATGCGTCAGAATAACAGTAAGTTCTGAGTCGAAATTTAACATTATTTTGTGAAGATTTTATTTAAAATTTCAGAAAACTTCAAAATAAAGTTGAAATGAACTTATTCTTTCGTATGGTGACATGTTAGCATGTCCACAGGGCGAACCTACCCATACGACAGAATAACTATGTCTCTAAGCTAATTTGGGAACGAAGACTGAGTTCTTGAACCCTCCCATAAAGGGAGCTGAGTATTTAAGATGTTAATCCATCGGAGTCGGTGATGAAAATGCCCCCGAATTAGGTTCCGAAGCTGTATTTATACCCCCTCATGTCAAGCAGAGCGCCTCCCGTGACACAAAAGATAAACATAGCTACAGCTGTGATATGCAGAACTAATTTGTGTATAATGGCAATATTCTAAAGATTAAACCGTATGTTCCATAAGGTTCATTTTTCTATGTCTAAAACAACAGTTATGATCCTTAAAGTTTCTATAATATTCTCTACTATAAAGTTGTCTAATTCTTAAAAACTTCTTCCCAATGTCCATAAGGCTTATATTACTAATAACTCCAACTGAAATTTAGCTCTTATGGCTTTCATAATAGTTTGATTCTAAAACTGAGAACACATATTTTTGACTAATTGTCAACAATGAAAGATTTTGCTTTCAAGAAGCTTGCAAATAACAAATTCTAAACTTCTCGAATGACAGAATTAGGTCATTAGTTCAACTATTAAATATCTCATCTTTCATAACGTTTTCATAGTGAATATAAAAAGTAAAATAATTAAGAATAATATTAAATATAACCGAATCTTTGATATGGTTCGGGAGGATCATATCACTCTCTTCCTCTCATTATTTTACTTCCTTTCTGCCACTTCTTGCCAATCGCGACGTCGATGATGATGGTTAGATGAAAATGAAAATATACAAGGAAGAAAATGTACACCGTGGCGAAGTGGCCAGACTAACGTGCTACGAAGCCAGACATCTCACGTTCGTACCCTGAGTGAACAATGGGTGTTTCATATTTTGTCCCATCATTCACTTCATTATTAAACCTCATCGTCGCGATACCCATCATGCTGAAAAGCGATGTAAGGGATTAGCCTAAAAGAAATAAGACAGTTTAAACGATTTATAAAATGAAATGTGTTTGTTACATCAAGAAGCATTTAGTACTGTTGTATAGAGAAAGTCTTCAAGTTTACGCCCTCCGCGTCTCGTTTGTCTTCGTGACGTCAGCATCACTTGAGCACCCGTGACGTAAGTCGAGCAGCATGGCCGCTAGCCAGTTGGAGGAGGCTCTCTGCGTGCTTGAATTTGCGAGAACAAATTCTGTTACAGTCGTATAACATTGTTTTAGAATACGGCATGGTCCTCCCCTTCCTACAATATCACATCACAACAGCTGCTACGACTTTTGACATGGACATGTTGAGACGTGTTTGGGGAGAAATGGATGATCGCATTGATATCTGTCTTGTTACGAAAGGGTTACACATAACACTATTAACTTACAAACGTAAACATCAGGACGTACCCTTCAAACCATGTAAGAATTTCAGTCCTATTATTACAACTTATTTCCGTAAAAAATTTGAAAGTATCTATTTCTTTTAGGCTAACCCTGTATAATCGAAATTGATCAAGCCAGGACTCGAACATGGAACCTTCCATAGTTCTTGACCGCTAGTCGCCCACCGAGGTGGCAGCAGCACGTTACGCTAACCGTTGCAACACGGACACAGACTTAAATCCTTACAAAACAAAATTCCTTGAGCTAAAGTATATTTCAGTTATATTTCACTTTCAAGTAAGAACAGAGATGGGGTGGATAATTATTTTTTGTTACTTTAAGTTGCTTTATACACCTACCTTAATCGCGACGATGAGAATGGATGAATGAAGAAACAAACATTTAAGAAAGATCTACTCCTTAGCCAGAATTCGAACCTAGGACTTCACGCTTCACAGCGTGTTACGATAACAACTACACCTTGGAGGTTAGTAAGAATGGGTAACTAGTGAGGAGACTTATTTGAGATTAGAATCCAAGACGCAGACGAACAGTGCTTTGGTTCACCTTTAATCTCTATATATTTATATAAAAATGGATGTGTGTGTTTGTGTGTCTTTGTTCCGGCATAACTCTCGAACGCCTGGAGCGATTTCAACCAAACTTGGAACACGTATCACTTGCAATCTCGAAAGAAATACTGTGGAGGTACGACACCCCTGGCACCCCTAGGGGTGGGGGTGGGTGACATGTAAAACGACCGATATTAGTGTGAAATCCATAGTTTTCGGGGTCGCTAAGATGAATAGTGACACTCCCAATGCCGTTCAACTCCAAGACACCTCTGGCACCCCTAGGGGTGGGGTTGGGAAGGGGTGACATGTAAAAATAATCGAAAACGACTGATATTAGTGTGGAATCCATAGTTTTCGGGGTCGCTAAGATGAATAGTGACACTCCCAATGCCGTTCAACTCAAGGTTCATTTTGCACTATAGTTAGAATTCATTATTTTCCTGTCTAATAGAAGATTGGGATAAATAAATAACCGGGCAAGGCCGGGAAATCAGCTAGTCAATAATAATATAGGGTTCAATTTTGAGCAGTCCAACATTATGGATCCCGTCCCGACTAACCCGTGAATGTATAAAGTGGGCATCCACTTTTCAACTCAAGGCGCTAGTTTATTAGTACATTACGTTCACGAAGATGAAGAATAAGAGGAGGAGGTGGTGGTAAAAATAAGAAGAGGAAGAGGTGGTGAGGCAGAAATAAAAAGATGTAAGCAGGGGAGAAGGAGGAGAGGTGCTGGTGGTGATGGTAGAAATAATAAGAACAATAAGGCACGGAGGAGGTTATAAAGTGGCTGTAGAAATAATAGAGGAGCAGGCGGAGGAAGAGACCGTGGTGGTGCTCGAAATAAGAAGAGGAGGAAGAGGTAGTAACAAAGAGATGCATTATCTCCATTGCTCTTTAATTTTGCCTTAGAATATGCTGTTAGGAAGGTAAAAGAATCTAACGAAGGACTAAAATTAAACGGTGTGACTCAATTGTTAGCATATGCAGATGATGTAGACTTATTAGGGGATGATATAAATACAATTAAGAATAATGCTAAAATATTTTTCGAAGCAACTAAAGAGATAGATTTGGAAGTTAGCAAAGAGAAAACTAAATATATGTTTACAGGTCGAAACCAAGTGTTAAGTAATAATCAAAATTTAATTATTGATAACAACACGTTTGAACCAGTTTCCAAATTCAAGTACTTAGGAGTAATACTTACAAATGAAAATGATATTATAGAAGAAATGAAAAGCAGGCTTAATTCAGGAAATGCATGTTACTTTCCTCTTCATAAACTTTTATCTTCTCGTTTAATATCTAAGAAACTAAAAGTTAAAATATACAAAACAGTAATTTTGTCTGTGGTATTATATGGGTTTGAAACTTGGTCGCTTACATTGAACGAGGAACTAACTTGAGAGTATTTGAAAATAATATCCTTAGGAAAATATTTGGACCTAAAAGGGATGAGGAGACAGGTGAGTGGAGAAGGTTACATAATTTAGAAGTACATAATTTGTATTCATGTCCAGATATTATTAGAATGATTAAATCAAGAAGACTTAGGTGGGCAGGCCATGTGGCACGAATGGGAGAGGAAAGAAGAGTTTACAGGATGCTTGTTGGGAAACCTGATGGCAAGAGACCAGTAGGAAGACCAAGACGAAGATGGAGGGATAATGTTGAGAAATCGGTAGGGATGGAAAAGAGTATATAGATCTTGCTAAAGATAGGGACAGATGGAAGGCCTGTGTTGTTGCAGCCATGAACCTTCGGGTTTAAGAAGGCTAGACAGTTAGTTTGTTAGTGTGTGTGTGTGTGCGTGTGTGTGTGTGCACATACGTATTTACGTATTTAAAGAACATATTGAACTTGTTCACAGAGGTCCACAGAAAGTCTGCAGTGCCTGGAAAGAAACAGATATGCTCCTTCCGCATAGATATGCGCTTGAACGGAGAAATCAATTTCCTGGATTGCCAGCGGCCTTTTCGCTCTTCCCAATTCACCCAGAGAAATAATTAAACTCGAAAGCACTAGATCCATCACAGGCTGACTCATACTATTGACAAAGCAATTACACAACTTCTACGCTTGCAGTACTTACCCAACAGCTACTGGATACGGATGGGCTCCGGCTGTTGCCCTGTTTGAAAGGAAGAGAAGATACGACATAAGATTCGGAGTATAAAAGCATATTTTGTACAACACTGTTACTTGGCAATGGATTTTCGCAAATTGCATGCAGCTAGGGATTATTCTACAAAAAAACTATCTTTTCTTGTACAGTCACGGACACTTCTGGTTTGTAGCGACACTATTCAAAGTCAATGGGATCATTACAAGCGAGAAGTGTCCATGACTGTACATGGTATTTAAACCATTTATGAATCAACAAGTTTCCATGGAGATTTTTTTTAAAACTAATAGACACCGATTTAATTTCCATTGTGGTTGTTTTGACTTTCGTTTTGCATTATTATTGAGCGAGTCGGGCCTTTGTGTCCTTACTATCTTAACGAGGTGTGAAGAATTTATTTCGTGAAAAAATTGGATACATTTGGTACAATGACGATAGTTTTATCTAAAGTAACCAATACTGTGTATAGTCTACCTACATGAATCGCTGTTTGGTGATATTCCGTACGGAAATTTGGAAACTGCAAATTCTCTCCATTATTTATTCGACGAATAAATTGGATAAATTTTGAGAACTAACGGATACTATGGAACCAACCATAATAATTTATTGTTAAAAATTGAAAATGTGTTGTGGGCAATGTAAAGTTGATCCACAGACATTTGCGGAACTAACGAAATGTTTGTCAGAATTATCGAGAACTAACAACCTGGCTAGGTTTGAAGTGGGCTCCGAAAATGGATTGTTCTAACTTCACAGGGATGCCCTTCCGGAGCTATATTTGTGGCAACAAATTTTTCTTGAAAATTCCCAAATAAGTTCCTAAATTGAAAAAGAAAAACCGCTGTCTACTTAAACACGTATGCAAAACTGAATGTCAGTTCCAATTTAACACACACTATTTTTCAAAATAATATACAGGGTGTTCATAAAGTCCCGGTACCATTACAAACATAGTTCCAAAACTACATACAATAGAACAATGCTGATGATTGCAAAATGACGTTTTGTTTGTTTACTTTTGTTGCAGATGTGATTGACCAAAATGACAACACTACATGAGAAAGCACAATGCGTGCTGTGGTATGCTGAGTACAAATCACTCAGGCTTTGCAACCAAATGACCCTGGCCACCGCGCTCTCCTGATATCACACCCTTGGATTTCTTCTTCTGGGGGTATGTCAAAGATTGTGTTTACCGCACTCCTGTTCCAGATGTTGCTACTCTTCGAAGAAAAATAACGGAGGGTATCCTAACAGTTACTGGTGGTATGCTGAGGCGTGTATTGGCAGAAGTGGATTACCGCCTTGATGTTCTGAGAGCAACTAGAGGGGCGCACATTGAGGTGTATGGCACATAAACGTGGCGAGTTGTAGCTCATTTTGCAATCAACAGCATTGTTCTATTGCATGTAGTTTCCGAGCTATGTTTTTTTGTAATGGTACCGGGACTTTATGAACACGCTGTATCTGTGTAACAAGCTTTTCCTGTATCCCCTGTTTAAAAATTGTGTGTCTGTGTGTGTGAAGCTTTGTTCAAACACAGTAGTAGAAGAAAGAGGAGGAAGCTACTCTGAATTTGCCATTGTTTCTGAGAAGAAATGCTTTTAGTTGTCATAGAGAAGCGTCATCTTGAATAAAGTGAGATAAGCGTCATTTATCTGGAACTACTCAATTGGTGATATGTCTGTTTGTTTTTATTTGGTTATTTTCCGTCGCTCTTCTGCCACTTTGGGCTAATAGGGACGACAAGGATGAACGGTGATTATACGAGATGAGATAAATAGACTAGATACAGAACCCAAACTTCCACCTGTACAGGATTATGTAGGCATAGGCGTCAAAGCCTCGTTTGCATTTAGGATTGAGGTTTCCAGGGGCACTAGAGTACGCAGGATTCTTCTCGGGGGGGGGGGGGTGGAATTGTAAAGGTTCATAGTACATGGCTGCTTTTTAAGGGGACGGCATACACAATAAGATATTTTGTAAATTTGTAGTTTCTTACTCTTATTAACATTGGACTAAAAGGCAAAATTGGTAATTGGGGGTTATTTTAAGGCCGGGTTACATTTACACCTATTTTTTTTTTCGATTTCTTAATAAAGGTAAAGTGTTCCCCTGTGCATAGCACCACGCCATGAAGGCGTATAGGGGGTGTGGGGGTAACGCCCCACACTTTCTTGATCCGGTCGTGAGTGGGGTGATGTGATCAGCATCACGCCCCTGACCGCCTTTACCCCCCCAGGGTTTCCCCCAGGTACCCATGTTATTCGCCGGGGCGGGCGCCGGGGCCGCTTCTATCCTTAGAAAAGTTCCCGGATTTGAACCGGCCGGGGATCGAACCCGGGACCTTGAGCATGGTAGTCAGACGCGTTACCGACTAAAAATTTCGGGAGTGGCTGTAGCTCCATCACCTCCCCCTTGCGTACGCCGGTGTTAGGGGGCCAGTGTCAGAAAAAAGATTGACTTCTGAATGCCTTTCCAGGAAACATCTTACACCACATGACCGATACCGGCCTCCGCGGCGGAGTGTTTAGCACATCGCGCTACGATGACAAGGGTCTGAGTTCGAATCCCGGTTAGGGCACTGATGTTCGTGAGTGTCTATTTATCAATTTCATCACTCATCCCCATCTTCGCAAATTAGCCAAAATTAGCGAAGTAAAATAAAGGAAATCCATAACAACAATAATAATAATAACCACCGATATAGTTACTCGTATTACGATAGTGCAAAAACATATGCATTGAGTAAATCAACGTGGCGAGACTTTGAGGCCATCCTGTATGTAATAAGATTGGCTTGATTCGGTACGTCGCTTTTTGCCACTTTTGGCTAATCGCGACGAGGGTGGTGAAAGGAGATGGATGAAGCGATACACACACATGGACGACACAGCACAGGTTCCACAGGCGATTACTGTGAGTTTAAGCGCCAGAGACTCGTTATCCTGCAACAATGCAGCCAAGGGTGTACTATGCGAAAAAGAGGCTGACATCTGAGTGACTTCAGAGAAGGTCACCCCTTGGGTGAATTGGAAGCTGTACGAAGAAACCGTGGATGTATGGCAAAGGAGATGTCCGTAAGGATTCAATTCTTCATCTGCACAGTTGGTGCTCATAATATCCTATTGATATAACAATAGCTATTGCAAAAACTTCAATTAAATCCCAGAGTCCCGAGTTAGATCAAAATGAAATTCTGTTCACACCTCCAAAACTCCAAAATTACTCCAGATGGGAACTTATTGTAGCGATTCAAAGTTAATCTACAACTGGGCTTCAGCACTCCACACAAGAGACCATTGATTTCAACGAACGCTTTGCTATAGTGTACAATAGCTTGACTATCACATTCCAGCAGCTTTATTTTGTTCCTCGATTAAGCCGATTGACCATAAACAACAATGTCTCTCAGATCCCATGATTAATGTGTCCACAGCACGCCACTGGATGATGCCACTTCCGTTTATGCGATCGATCTGTCCAGGTTAGGACTTCCGCGCTTGATCAGCGACTGGACAGCCTTTCGATACCTTCTTCCTCAGGTCAACTCATCCAGGAAATCCTCATCAGCAATCATCATTCATTATCTGCACATTTTAACACAGTAAACAACATTCTAAATCCCGAATAATAATAATGATTTCGGGGGTTAGGAACACAGAACCGTGAGCACAAATTAGATCCCAGTCTTAGCTTAGGCCCGCTTTACATGAAAGCATTTTCCTTAACATATGTGCCATGACCAAAATGCTACGTGTAGAGTGAAAAATCTTATGGCACATTTCATGGCATTTCCGAAGGACAGAATCCGTCCTATTTCCGTAGCACTTTTCGTAGCATAACCAATCAGAAGCGACCTCTAGGTCACGAGTGAAGCTGTAATGGCGGCCGCGTGAGATGTAAACAATGTATCATTTCACATTTTTAAAAGCCGATAACTAATCAACCGATAGGAATAACGTTTCGTATAAAACGGTATTAGGTACAAATCAATGGCGCTGCTTAAATACATACTTCATAACGTATGTAGTACATGTATGGAAGAATATTTTAGTTGTTTCAATTGTGTACACCGTGAACTCATCACAGATGGTGTGACTCAATGTGTCTCTCGTGCTGTATATATTATACATTGTAATCGCAATTTCCGAAAGGTTACAAGAAATGCTTCCGTGTAAAGTGCTCACTGTTATAAGATTTTTGGAAGCATTTACATAACATTTATGCTAGCAAAAATGCTAAAGGAAATTCTTCCGTTTAAAGTGGGCCTTACATGAAAACGGTGAGGTCAACAATGTCCCTGCATGGAGCAGCTCTGGGGTTCACCCGGCCTCTAACTAACGGGTTCCCAAGGGGATAACGGCGGCTCGAGCATGGTGATGATCTCATCACCCACACATCACTTCAGGGCCTGTTGCAATATGCAGGGGGTAGTTTTATTATTATGTAAAGGTGCAACTATCTACTCCCATTTAAGAGGTCACAATGAAATTCTCTAATGTCCCTTTACATCATAACTGGAAATTTTGCAAATATACCTACAGAAACCCTACAGACTATAATATAAAGTTGATAGTACTTCAATAATTGGCATATGGATGTTTTTAAAATAAGAAGATATGTAAACTACAGAATTTTCAGTATATTCTGTCCACGATTCTTGTATTTTGTACTTAATTATAGTTAAGTTAATATATTTAAGTTGTGGAAAATTGGAAAAGACATCGGAGGTAATTACTAGCAGCGACTGGGTGCCAAAACTGGGAGGGGAGAACAGTTTACTTTCTCTTGGTAGACAAGGCTTAGTATTAAAAGGCCAAGGTGCGGGTGCAAAAGTGAGATACTTAGGGGGATACGTCCCCCCGCCTAATCGCCGTCACTGGAGGTAATTGGGTCATTAATTTTTTTTAATGTTTATGTTATATTTGCATAACTGCGTACACCATCTTTAGAATTCTATAATGTATACAGCAAAAAATTGATAATAACTAAAAAAGTTATTTCTGTGCTAAGCTTAGCGTAACCATACTTGAAACAATAAGAAATAGTATTGAATGTTTTGTTAGTTTAGGATACTGTCATATAGACTGACTTATGATAATTCACAGAGAAATAATTGCCTTTATTTTAACAGTAATGGTACCAACAGTATGTGAAAAAAAAACAAGCCCATATTTCTCGTCCCTTGAGCTATCCTGACAATTTAAATACTTAACTCTTGGTAGCATCACAATATGATTATCACGTTTGAATATCTACATTTACTTCTACATAACGACTTCTATAAAGACTCACCTCCCCCTTTTCAACCACTCCGAATTGATTCGTTCTTGGGTCGGCTTGCTCACTTAACATCTCTTCTTTGGAAGTCCGAACCGGAGGTGATAGTACTAACTTAATACGAGGTTTATGGGGTAATACGGAGGAGAGGAATTCAACCCCCTTCCCTCCCCCTTCCCCATAGTTCAACGTGTTCTCTTTTCATTAGGCCTCTGGGTGTGATAACCAACGTCCTCATTCAATTTTAAAATTTCATTTTACCGCTGCCACGGAGGAAACGAAAGTAAGGAAATGAACGAGGTGGAAAGAAAGGAGGACGTGTTCTTTGCCTTTTGAGAATGCGTTTCGTTTCTTGTGTGCGGAAGAGTGTGCACATTCAACGTTGTCGCACGACCGGAACCTTAATTCCAAAACACTCAACAATATTTCTGACAACACAGTACTATCCAGGATATATGCAGGGTGATCCGTTTGAGATGTCAGAAAAGTAAACCGTTATATACATAGAGTGTCCATAATATTTCGACCGAAAAACGAGACATCTCAAGGAGATCAGTTCACCCTCCCCCTCCCTTCCTGAAATTTCGGCTTGGACTAATTACAAAATTGTTATTATTAACGTATTATTATTATTATTATTATTTATTAAAGGATGATCAAATAAATGATACATCATAACATCATAAACAATAAATGAAATATTATCTCCCGTTGTAAAAAGATATTAATTACACTGTTCTGCACAAAAAAAAAAACTTTTTTTCTTTTTCCTGATTCTTATTGCAAATTTTGCGCTGATTTCAAATCTGTATTTGGATTTTCTCTGTCAGGTATAGTTTACGAGTAATCGTGATTTTAATTTTATCTCAAATTCTTGCAATTTTAAGGCGAATACTGAGTGAACTCATGGAATAATTTAATCATCCTTTCTCGAAACCTAGCATATTATGTTTAAAAGTTATAAATGTGTAATGTGACATAATATTCGCACACAGAATTGTTATATAATACTTATTTAAATAAAAAAATAACATTTTTGCAATTTCCATGCTATTTTTCCTTTGTCTGTTAGACATGCTTCAATCTCTGGATTTGCTGAAGTTCTCTATTTTGAAGTCCCACAACGTACCTTTCTTTCGCTTTGCTGGTGAAAGACGAGGCAATTTGCTTGAAATACACTTAAATCTTCTTCCAGTTGTGTCCATAGCCTTTACAAATTGTTTCGTAAGGCCTAGCTTGGTGTGAAGAGGGGGAAGAGGAACATCACATGCTGTATAATTTTTCTCCCACTTGTCAATTTCGTTGAGACCATTTTCTTTTTAGTGCAGTGGCTCTTCTGTCACGGGTATACCACTTGCAGAGGAAGCAGCTATACTTTGTGTAGCCATGTTGCATTCCCAATATCATTGCAATTATCTTGAAGTTGCCAAATATCTTCCACTTATGCTCATTATATTCCATGGATTTCTTCCAATATCTCTGGACCTGAAGGAAATTGGTAAGGATGGAAAATATTGGATAGATCTTGCCTAGGATAGGGACAGATGGAAGACTTATGTTGCTGCAGTCAAAAGCCTTTGGGCTTAAGAAGTTAGAGAGTTACTTAGTTAAAAAGGTAAAGTGTTCCCCTGTGCATAGCACCACGCCATGAAGGCGTGTAGGGGGTGTGGGGGTATAGTTAGCTTCTAATATCTCACAGGTTTCTTTGTGACATCAGAAGAACGTATGAACGTTCATTAAACCACTAACGTCGTCGCGATCAGTCAGTAGGTGCTCAGTTTCAAAATAGGCACGTTTGCCTAAATTTAGTAACATTTGTGCTGGGGTGGAGATTATATTGATCGATTCCAAGATAATGTTTGTAGTACTTCTTCATGACAGATCGAATCCTCTTCTTCTACCTTGCTAAGGCCAACTCACCACGGATGTAGCAGAAGCTACCTGGTTGATTTCGACAGGCAAAGTACGTATATCAACTTAAACAACTTAAACAAAAGCTGCAAACACAATGCTTTAGTATTTTGACAATAACTTGCAGGTACATCATGTAGCTTAGTAACAGAACTGCTAACATCTGAAACAGAAACTCAGAAGCAGATGTTGCCAACTGCTCATCTGACAATTCCCTGCATTTATCACGAACGGTGAATCTGAGTAAAATGAGACACTTTTATTTCCTTATAACTAAAAAACTGTCCCTGATAGTGAAATCCTAATTACGGATTTCAATTTCCCATACCAAATTCCTTCAGAAAAACTTATTTTCCTTTGTAGAACAGTGTTATTATAAACTCAATATGACTTTCTCGTCGTTTCTGAACAACCTATGATGTTAATGCTATACGCTCAAGTTGAGTAATGCCAGAAGTATCAATCTTGAGAGCAGCTTTATTCTTCATCAACCGTTTATAAATCTCCTTGAGAACCTTACCCCACGTATCAGACACACAATTCTAGAATTTTCTTTGGAGTTTGTGTCAAGACGCAGGAACTGCTCTACAAATAACGCAACACACACAAAACAATACATCTCTTTTAGCATGAAATGTCTCTCAAATTACTTGGTTTACAAGAAAACTCCTAGACTTTTATAAAACGGGACCAATAGTGGCTTTTTAATAATATGGACGGAACGGCCGGGACACGCCTCTGAAACGTGACTGTCCCAGTCAAAACGGGACGTTGGTCACCACGTATCTCTTAGCAATTTGTTGTAATGTGAGCAGAAAGGGTTTCGGGTGAGTGGACGTTTACAGACGTCAGCCGCGTGGCGGCGCTAGCGTGGATGATCGACAAAGATGGTTTCGCATACTATACGACACACTTAGCGCGCGGAGCGAAGCAGTACACGCTGCTGCAAATGGTTGGTAGCCGCAGTCACTTTTCCCCTCCATACAATCCCGTTCCCTCTCACGTGTTCATTGGTCGAGACCTCTCGAGTCACTACTTACGCAGAGACTTGTTTTCGTTCACTTGCTCCAGAGATTACCGGGACAGAGTACAAGTGCTTTTTCCCGAACAGCCATGCCATTAGCCATTTTACATTGGAAAGTAACAACATAAAATAACAACAAATGTAAAGTGAGTTACTCACTTTTAGACAAACAGCCTCCTAAAAAACGTGATTGATTTTCAAAAACGTCGGGGGAATTGTTCGTGATATTGTTTCTAATTATAATTTAATTTAATATAATTCATCTTACGTACTTGATGTGGTAATGATTGTATTGACTAAGTAATAATATATGGAACAGGGAAGGCTGGATGAGGGATAAACTTGTCTTCTAACAAGCGACGAGATGACAGCTTCGGGTGGTACGAGGCGGCACTCGAAAGTAAATTTCCTGGAGAAGGCGATCACTTCTAATGCACCCATTGGCTATTTTATACAGGAATGTGGTTTACCTTTCTATGTCTCTCGTGAGGAGTGTGGATATTTAACATTTGCAAAAGGATAGGCACTTGTAGGTGATTTGTGGATGATATTCAGTGACGAACAATGATATTGTATTATATGTATTACACCCACAATAATATATATATATATTGTTAAATGCAATATTCTAGTTTCGAAAATAAAAACTTAAAGACATGTACTCAAACATATATACGATGTTCAAAATTCACTAAATCCATTACAAATTATGATATATGCAGACGGGATTACCAGACTGTGGTCTAAGTCTGAAGTGAGATAAAGTCATTTTATTCTACAATTATAAGAAATGTTGACTAAACTTCATGTCACAGTCACATAGGAAATAATATAAATAATTCACACTCTTACTGTTAACACTTTCGGTTAATTTGGACATTACAATTTTCATCTTTTTAGTTTTTGTAATAAATAATCACAAGCAAAAATAAATCAGTTCGGCTACTATTTCCTTTGCCGTTGACTGTACAGTCGTGAAAAGAAATACTTCCGACTGGTATTAAGGCTCTATGGGGGGAAGTATTTTTTCCATGACTGTACATGGTGCGAATAAATTTACACGGCATCGTCATTCAACGTGTGCGACAATCTAGAGACTTACCGTGTCGTCTCTACAGACAAATAAAGTGGTCCGGACTGGACCCACAGTTTAAAGCGGAATCCGAACTACGACTATAATGCGCCTCCACCAGGTATCGAACCCGAGAACCCTTCATTACCAGACAACGACGTTACCATTATGCTATCTGGGAGCCTGTGTCTCCGCCATGAATCGACCCCGGGATCCCTTACCTTGTAAACAACAGGTGCCGGCCTCAACTCCCGTGACGTTGTGGTGGTTCAGATCACACTTTAAACTGTAGATCCAGTCTCAATTAGCCTGCCTGGCGATAAAGTGAGCTGAAAAACAAACTTTAAAATTAAGCACTCTTGAAGCCCCGCTAACGTGACAAAACATGCAGATGAAAGCTCATCATTCAAGTACATTTTTTTCCTCTACGGTGTTGAACAAACAAAAATCGTAGAGTTGTCAACACTTGAAACGACCTTGCTTCGGTTACCATGGTAACTGCCGTTGCTCTCATTCCTGGACCACCGAATAATGCCATGGGTAAGCAAAGCGAGCGCGAGAGAGAGAGTTACATACACTCAAAAGGCGTCCCCGTGGATTAGCTAGGCTCGGAAGGTCACTTTTCATCGCCCGGCAATTTTCAACGTGTAGGAAGGGGGAAGGGGGCAGAAGGGGGGGGGGTCCTTGAAAAAAAAAGTCTGCTGAAATGTGCATTGCAGCGAATACCATTCACAGCTGAAATCTCAAGGCGTATTTCTTCACTACTGCGAATAGCTGAAAGAAGGTTTGAGCCTTTTCGCTTACCGGAGAAATTCAATAGCATCTCAGGAAGGTCGCCTGTGCATTCATCTCACATACCCGCCCGGTACGTATTCACCCTGACAAACTAATCTTATAAGGAACTGAATCCACTCATAGCAACAGTATGCAATTATTTAAAACGTGTCAGTAAACTAGTTTTCAGTCTTAACTTGATTGCTTAGTTTCAAATTTTGTTGGTTTTTATTAATAATAACCATCCATGGGCGTCCGCAGAAAATGATGTATAGGAGATGAAATGGTAACACTATTAACTCTCGTTTCCATGTTTAATATATCACTCAAAATTCTGAACAAGGCAGAATTCATTGCAAAATAGCACACTATGAACGTGACGTTTCAACATTGTAGCAGGGCCTTCCTAAGACTCTGAACCAAATTATAATGAAATAAAGTACTGAGGGTTGAAACGTCACGTTTATAGTGTCTTATTTCACAATAAACTCTGCCTTGGTCAGAATTTTTTGTTTTATTAAAGGAGGTGAAAATTAAAAAGCGTACTGACGTGGGATAATTGATTGACTGATTTGCCTTATTTTACTTCCCTTCTTGTGCCACTTTTGACTAATTTGTGAAAATGGGGATGAGTGATGATATGATGAAGTTGATGAATGGACACTCATAAACATCCATGCCCAGGCCAGGATTCGAACCCAGGACTCCTGGATTGTAGCGTAATGTGATAACCACTCCGCCACTGGGGCCGGCTGAAGTGGGATAAACTTACTTTGAAAATCGTTGATTGATTCTCACGTATGGGCTTCATCAGGACACAGGCTAATTTGGCGTTCACAAAATATATATATATATATATATATATATGTACATAGCTATATTATTAATTTGGTTTTAATGATTTTGGTTGCAGAAAAACTACATTCAGAAAATATTTGTACATCGTAACTCATCATTTCCGTCAGCTGAACAGGGAAAGCAACAGAAGAACACAAACTTGTCGATGAAACACTATTATATTAATACGCCTAACATTTATGTGCAAAATGACAAATTTCAGGGGAACCTCCCACGGATCGGCATAATCGATGTCAAGGTCCGGTACCGGGCTGCGAGTCGGCGGTTGAGAAACGCCACTTTAAGAGATGCATGGGATTGAAAGAAGAGAAATAAATGAGTTTTTCTAAAAAAAAAAAAAAAAATACATAAAACTACACACAAAATTTCATGGTTATTGATACACTCATGAAACCTTATTTAAATGAAAGCTTGCACTATTTTGAAGAAAAGAAAACAAACTTGAAGGTTCTAGGGCTAACCTGAGAGAACATACGATAATTTATAACCTAATGACACATTCAAAGTGGAGCCGCGTGCGGCGTACACGGAGGTTTTAAAAAAGCACGTAACTTCTGAACCCCTTGATCAATCTAAAAAAAATTGCCATTCTTGTAATCAGCATCAAAAGTTCTATAAGTGTACGGAATTTGTACAAAATTTGATCAAAATCGGGGCTGGTGGGTTGACATTTTCACCAAATTCTGGATGATTTGACATGGAATGACCCCTAATTGATTCATGTTAAAAATATCATGGGTGCGTCAGTTCTCTTCTCATTTACATCTATCAGATAATATGTAGATAAGCAGCTTAGCAATAGCCAGAGCCACTTAGCTCCAACTCCCTCGCTTCGAGCACTGCAGGCAGCGAATCGTCTGACAATTGAACATAAATGAAATATTCGGAGATGAAATCCTTATCATAAAATATCCTCTCTCAATATTCTCAAGTACGCTTCCTTGAAAATCGAAGTTGACAGAAGAAGGGTTGGTATATAAAAGTAACCACGCCCCGCCAGCCACAAGGCACTGACCCGTTGGACACCCTGGGACGTGACATGGAACAGCCCAAGGGTTAAATGAGGAGTTACGAGGCGGACGGCCCGGAGTCAAAGAAGCTTCTACAAAATGACGTTAGAAACCGACGCAGAGAGGGAGAAAATGGCCGGAAGAATGGGGCGGTGGAAAGCAAATGCAATACTAAAAGAAGATTATCTTCCGGGGAAACTCCATATACACACACACACACTTTACGCACCGAATATGCACAGTGCGACTTTCTTCCTTCCTGGGTAAGTTCTTGGTATTTAATCACAATCAAGCTCCAGCCGTTGGGTGGGGTCAATGTTTGCAACTTTGACCTTTTGCAGCCAGGTCTGGTCTTTCCGCTCGCGTCTTCGGCTCCTTTGTCAACCTTAGAGAATAATATTCTAGGAGCTTTCTTTACAGCCCTCAAACCCTTTACATTGAAACGTTCTGGAAGACTAAAGTCCATAATATCAGCAGTCATCTGCAGGCACGTAGCCAGGGCGAGGGCTAAGGGCGCTGAAGTGCCCCCCACGAAATCGTACAAATATATAATTTAAATAGTGTATAGCGGCAATTAATTTTACTTCCTTAGCAGGATTAAACCTTAGATCTAAAAAACTTTAGTGTATAATAGAGGAACCAGTTTATATTTTTATATTCTAAAATTCTATCCAAAGAATAAATGGATCCACAGCTCTCAAAATCTATAGTTTTCTTTGTGAGTCACACAATATAAACTTTATGAGTAAAATATGGCCATAACTTTTAAAGCCTTTTCATTTAACGGAATGTGTAAAAGTTAATAACAAAACACAATAACTATGAATTTCAGTACACTAAGTGAACCAAATGTAAGAAAAGAGTGGACAACAGTTGTGTTGAATGTTCACTCATACTGTGGATCGACTCCATTTATATATGTAATAATAATAATAACAAAAATTTGGATTAAAATTTATTTATTTTTAATAACTTATAATAGTCATATTATAGAAAATTATAACCGTGGTAATAATAATTATAATTGTCATTATTATTTCTACTATTCAAGTTTTATCAACGGCCTGCCCTTCTACAAATATTTCTGGCGACGCCTGTGCTGATAAGAGATGAGCCCCCCCCGAAATAAAGTCCTGGCTACGGGCCTGATCATCTGTTTGTAGTCTTTCTACTCTGAATACAAAACTGAATCGAATTGATCAAAACCACATAGCAACCACAATTTATAAGTAAACAAAAGCAAACATCGATGAACAGAGACACAGACTCTTCTGAAGCCGTTATATAATAACAAAATTCTTCAAAATTAGTCTTCAAAATAATTGTGAAGTTTCTTTGGTTTGCAATAACAAATTTCTTCGCTCAGCAAATGCATACCAAAAGGAAATAAAAATTGATTGATTGATTTGCTTTACTTTACTATACCTTTTGTGACACTTTTGACTAATTTGCGAAGATGAGGATGAGTGATGATGAAACTGATGAATGTACACTCACAAATATCCATGCCGAGGCCGGGATTCAAACCCGGGATCCCTGGGAAGAAATAAAAATGTAATAATAAAAGTATAATAGTACTAAATATCGTCATACAACGTTTGTCCAGGAGACCGAGAGATTGAGTTAAATTCTAGCTCCTACAATTGAAGAAATGATCTGAGAACGTTTCTGGGTCCACGTGCGGCATCCAGCGTGTGTTATATAAGGGGAGGAAGGGTCTGCTAGGGAATGTAACCTCCCTCAACAGATTTAAGAAACCTTGGCAACAAATATCAGAGATGGTATTACCTCCCCTTCCCCCTAAACGAACCCGAAAATCGAAAAGCAAGGTTCTTTCCTGTCTCTTTAGACGTGATTATGAATGATGATAAGGTGAAACCGAGAAGAGAACAAACACAATGAAACTAGCGGTAAATAAATAATTTCCGATTCAGGCTACCCGGTTCTCAAAATATCCGCATCCGGTGGGAAAGGGGTATACCTCGGTCCGGAACCGAATTTCGGATACTCGCATCCGGAACCAAAAATTGGCTTCTTTATCTGGAACCGAAAATCAGATCCTGTATGTTTCAGGACCCTCATCTAACCATCCCTATGTGAAACAGCAATGCCATGGACACGATTCCAATCCAGGCCTTTGGGAAGCAACTTCGTGAGTCAACCACTCAACTCTCACGGCCATCCTCAAAATTGATTGGGGAATAAAAAAAAAAGTATAGGAACACCTGGTATCAAACTGAAGACCACTATTTCAGGGCAGTGTGCCCAGGCTCTTCATTGCGAAGTTCTGTCACAACAACTTGCTTTCCTGCCTAAAATAAAATAAAAATTTAAAAAACAAACATATGCTGGAAACAATAAGACACTTGATAACTATTTTGTGGCCCAAAAGGGAGATTATTTATCCAGAAATGCTTCAGTAAGCACGTCCTCACTTTATAAGTAGAAATCAACAGTTACTACGAGCGCGCTGAAAATAAGGAGTTATGGTCTGAAAACAACAAATATGTTGCTTTACCTAGAAACATGCCGCAAACACGAACATTTAACCTTTATAATGAAAACCGCGTATGATATTAAACGGCTATTTACACGATTATCACGCAAAAAAACACAAATTCATGAGTTTTAATAAAACTTGAACTACTGACGCTGCTGAAACAAGCCGAGAATTGACAAAAAACTTACTTGAAGGTCGTCGTATGTTGATATGTACACATTCTTGTTAATCTGCTTGATTTCTTTTCTGCAATATTTCGCAAGTCGATTGCAGAAATGCGATGCATCGATGTGTACGAAACAGTCGGTTACGTTGAGAAATAAAAAGGCGTCGACATTGAATCTTGCCATCAAACATCGAGATGAACCTGAGGAGAACAAGTCAACTGGTGTTGGTTGCACTTTCTGTGCTCCTTGCGCTGTTCTCGGTCAACGACGGACACAAATGTCACTACTTCTCTCCCCGTACCGAGTGCGACTTCGTGCAGAACACGGACCACAACAAATGGAAGATCAAGAAGTGCGACACCGAGTGCTGCAACGAGAAGCCTTCCGATAATGTCTTCTCGGTCTGCATCAATCCGGAGGCCCGCGGGGGTGGGGCCACCTTTTCGATAATCCCTCCAGAGTTCCCCGTCTCGCAGATGACGTTCAGCTTCGACTTGTGCCAGTTGTATGCGGAGACCCAGGTTTACATCCGATACAAATGCAAGCCTGAGGTGCCGGTGCAGGTATTCTATAACTCATCGGAGATCAGCCCTATGATGAAATTCAACCTTACCGCCAAAATGGGATGCCACAAAATCGCACAGGTAAGTGGATTTCTTGCTTCTCTGAAATGATTACGCCTACTGTTTGCTACGGATTCGAATATACGTATAAAATATCAGATAACGAATCCGAAAAATATTGATAATCCTGGAAGATTCGGACAGCCAACCCACAATTCGTAGTTTACATAACGAATCTGCAGGTTGATATTACGAAAACGATTCCAGAGTTTGATGTTCTGGCAACGAATCCAGGATTCAGTTAATGAATCCAAGATATTTCTATTAACAAAACAATATCCTAGTAACCTATCCTTCTTGATTGCTTGATTGATTGATTTGCTTTATTTTACTTCGCTTCTTCTGCCACTTTTAGCTAATTTGCGAAGATGGGGATGAGTGATGATAGGATGAAATTGATGAATGGGCACTCACAAACATCCATGCCAGAATTCGAACCCGGGACCCCTGACGTCGTAGCGCGATGTGCTAACCACCCCACCACGGGGGCCGGCCCTATAATTCTTAAATGTTATACAAATCAAGTGTATCTGTTGATTTGATTTTTTCTTAATTGGCCGCGGTGGCTCAGTCGGTAACGCGTCTGACTACCATGCTAAAGGTCCCGGGTTCGATCCCCGGCCGGTTCAAATCCGGGAACTTTTCTAATGATGGAAGCGACCCCGGCGCCCACCCAGCGTCGAATAACATGGGTACCTGGGGGAAACCCTGGGGGGTAAAGGCGGTCAGGGGCGTGATGCTGATCACATCACCCCCACTCACGATCGGATCAAGAAAGTGTGGGGCGTTACCCCCACACCCCCTATACGCCTTCATGGCGTGGTGCTATGCACAGGGGAGCACTTTTTTTCTTTTTCTTAATTAGCATCGCTTTCCTTCCACTTTTGGCTAATCGCGACGATGGGTGATGATATGATGAACTTGATGAAGGTACACTCACAAAGAACTCCCATGCCGAAGGCAGGACTCGAACCCGCCAACTCGAACCACCGAGCCGGCTAGTACTGAATGTAGGATAAATGGATTTCAATTGTACACTGTGAATCTTAAATAAATAAATATTATGCGACTGCTAAAGCAGCAGATTTATTTGCTTTCCAAACACAAATTTCGCGAGAGAACGATACACAAAAACAGAAAACGTTCTCCTTCCTTTACAGGCCCTTCTCTTTGTAATAGAGTGCGTACAGTGTGCCAGGCAAACTTGTAAACTTAGAGAATCACACGCAATTAAATGATCCTGCGTCATTTCAGCGAGGCAATTTCGAACCAGGAAAGTCTTCTCGTTGACAAAGGCATCAAGTTGTAGGAAAGTCAATGGCAAACGTTGAATGTTTAAGCATTGATCTTTTCCGTGATTTTTGTCCTTGATTCAAATTGACTGATTGATTTACTTTGACTTCGCTTCTTGTGCCACTTTTGGCTAATTTGCGAAGATGGGGATGAGTGATGACACGATGAAATTGATGCATGGACACTCACGAACATCCATGCCCTGGCCGGGATTCGAACACGGGACTCCTAGCGTCGTAGCGCGATGTGCTAACCACTCCGTCACGGGGGCCGGCCCTTGATTCAAATAAGTATAACAACTGAATGAGAAGAGTTGTCTATGACATAACATTTCAACTTGAGACACTGGCGTACGCAGAGTGGGGGCTGATTGTACTACAGCCCCCTTCCGAAATTTTGAGAAAATCAACATTTTCAAATAAAAGCAGTGAAGAACTCGGGAAAAACCAGAGTGTTAAATGCAAACTCCCCCTGAAATAAATCCCGATTTCAATCTTTGATACTGGAAAGTTCTAAATTTATGAAAGTTATTGTGAATGCCCCACCAAGAAAACAGCTAGCCTATGTACTATCGACCTTTACAATTCCAGCTCCCCCCGAAAAAAATCTTGCGTACGCCAGTGTCTTGATATCTTGTTAAGAACTTAGCCTAGTAATTATTGCACTTGCATTGTTTAAACCTCGGCATTGAATCAACAAAGCATGTGTGGTTTGCGTTTTTTAGTAACAGTGGAAAAAATGGTATGCCTGTACTAAATTCACAATTTGGACTAAATTTTGTGATAACAACGAATGTGACCGATTACTAAAAAAAGAACTTTGTTTTGGTGCACAATCAATAGTTGTTTGTCCCCTCTTAAAGCAAATATTTGATTACGTGAAACATCTATTGGTTATTTCAAGCACATTTCTTTCTCCCTGTAGAAAATAATTAACAGATACACAGTCCGACAATTAAGTAATGAGATTGATTTTATATTGTGAAAAGGAAACAAAATAATTGAACATTGCCATTTTATTACTCAAAGTACATCCCTCCTGCATCAATACAGCAATTGGCTCGGTTGGCCAACGATCGATGCGACATCTGCAAGTCTTCATGTGATATGACTTGAAGATTGGACGTCACAACCTGTTGGATGGTCCTGTGTTCATCAAAAGTTTGTAATTTCAGCAGTAGCTTCACTTTCGGGAACAGAAAATAATCACAGGGGTATAAATCTGAAGAATAGAGAGGAAGATTCAACATATTCACTTGTTTTTGAACCTGCAATACCCAGACAACCACTGCTTTGTGGGACCGTGCATTATCGTGGAGCAGGAATCAACTGCCAGTTTCAGGAAACTGATCTCGGAGAGGGCCAGTTCTCTTTCATAATCATTCAGAGCACTACGATAGCAACAGCCAATTACAGTTTCAACCTCTGGAACAAATACATTATGAATAATGCCTTTGCTGTCGTAAAAAACAATATCGTCTTCTCCTTTGATTTTTCGAGATGCATTTTCTTCCCTCTAGGTAAATTTAGCTACTTCTATCCTGCAATTAGTCGGTTCGTAGAAGAACCGTAGTGAAAATGCTCTGTTTTGTCCTCCACAACAATAGAATTCAAGAAACGTTTATTCCCGCAAGCAGTTTTCAGAATGTCTTTCATGAAACTTGATGTTCACTCGCTGCTCCATAGCTATTACGTGACGACATCCTTGTACCTCCTTCACGACATGGCGGCATAATTCCCAGCATGCCCATCGCAAGTTCATGAGGTGTTGCCAGGTTGTGGATTATGGAGCACACTACATCATGAACGCGTTACTTCACAGATAAAATGCACACGTGGGAAAATATAAAATCAGTCTCATTACTTAATTGTCGGCCTGTGTATTTCGACAATTTGGATCTATCCGAATGAGTTTCTTTTTAAAAATACAGAAACAGTAAATTGAATATTTCATTATTAATGAAAACAGTGGCTTAACTATTCAAGGATACAATAGCCGATTAACATCCTTACCACGCAAGAGGCAAAGATGTTTTTCTAACTGGCACCAGCTAGGTTCCTTTAAGGTTTATCGTTCGTTTTAGCAGATCCTTTAGAATGACAGATTAATTTCACACACACAAGTAGGTAGGGATATCGCCATTTACACTTTAAATTGACGACTTATTGCTAGCATTTGGAAATACAGGGAGAAGCAGTCGACTCATTCCCCCTCCCCCCCCCCCTCTTTCCGTACCCTTTATAATTTTGTGTCAAACGCATGGTAAGCGAGACATTTAATTTTTAATTGTGTTTTCTGACACTAAGATTATTCTCCAAAATAGCAGTCAAGTCTCGTCCAGAGCCGAATCTGCAAGCGTGCCGTTACGTTGTTCCCCGTCGTTTTCCTGTGATGTCTAAGTCATCCTAATCGAAAGGCTCGCGAGTAGTATAGTTGCCACTTTCTTCGCTAGGTGCCAGTTCAAACGCTACCTGGACACAGGATCACAATACAGAAGCAGAAGGCAGACTTCCAAACATCATAATGCTCCCAACAATTTACTACTGCACTTAAATTGAAAACAACTCTTTTACAGTGTTTCTAAATACGTGCAGGAGTTTTCGACTGTCTATTTAATGAAAGTCTCCTGTACAAAGTGAAAGTTGCCACATGTCTGACGAGTGTAGCATTACAGCGAATTGAAGTGTGCACTTGCTGCGCCTTCCACGTATACTGCGAATTCGGACTGTAAAGGTACTGGACTTCCACGGGTGGAATGGTGCTCTAGGCGCCAGCGGTTGATAATTTGGAAACGACCTACGCTCTGTCCCGCAAAATATCTGGAGAGAGCGAACAAAAACAAGTCCTCTGCGCATCGAGAGGGAAAGTGAATGCATGCAGGAGAAATAACGGCTGCTTTGATCCGCCTACTCGCTTTCTCCCCTTCTCAACCATACGCGAGGCCTTGCCCCACAGATTGCCGAGACGCTGTGTAGTTTCTATACGCTGTAATTTCTATACCACCCTTACTACGGATGGAGGCGGTCGAAAAGACGTGAGAGATCGCAAACTCGTGAAGCCTTCCCTTCACACTCCCTACATACGTACAATGATGGCAGAGTGTAAGGCCGGCTTTAGACGAAAGCATTTCCTTTAACATTTTTGCTGGCATAAATGCTACGTAAATTTTTCCAAAAATCTTATAGCAGAGAGTACCACGAAAGCATTTCATGGAACATTTCGGATATGTTTTGCGATTACAACGTAAAACATATACAGCATGAAAGGCGCGTCGAGTTACACCATCTATGTTGAGTGCGCTGTGTTTGCAATTGAAACAAATAACTAAAATATTCTTCCGTATGTGTACAGAAAACGTTGTAAAGTATGTATTTAACCAGCGCCATTGTTTTGTACCTAATACAGTTTAATATGGAACGTTATTCCTCTTGGTGAATAGTTATCGGCTTTTAAAAATGTGAGGTGATACATTGTTTACATCTTACGCGGGCGCCATTACAGCTGCACTCGTGACCTAGAGGTCGCTTCTGATTGGTTATGCTACGGAAATAGGATCGATCCTATTCTTGAGAAATGCCATGATATATGCCATGGCATCTGAAATACCATAAAATGTCTCACTTTACACGGTAGCGTTTTGGTCATGGCGTAAATGTTAAGAAAAGCTAAGGAAAATACTTTCGTCTCAAGCGGGCTTCACTAATACACAGGGGGAAATCTGCCTTTTTACACTGCCGCAGTAGGGGGTGAAAGAGATCTACAGGAAATAGTCTGTTAGCAAAGAAGATGGGAAGCTGAATTCAGATATTCATCAGACGGAACAATATCCCTCTAAAGAAATTCCCGCGCACGATTTCTTAAGCACCTTTCCACCTTGGGATTAAGTCTCCATTAACTTTCTTCTAATTCCTTCGACAAGTCTTATGGTACGTTGGCATCTGCCATTTCAGCGACTTTGGAATTATAATTCCTTTCTTTGTTGTTGCTAAAAATAGGAAAGGATGAATAATACATGAAGGTAAAGAGAAAAGAAACATCTGGTGGTATCAGCGTAGGCGAGTGTGATTAGGAATTCTGAGAATGAAATGCATTTGTTTTCATTCTGGCTATTTTCTCCATGAGAGCGGCTGAAAAACTGAAGAAATAGACGAAGGGGAAAAAATCAATTTCAGTGTTTGTTCCCAGTGTTCCATCCCTTTGTAAAATGTAAAGTGTGAAGCATATATTAAAACAACTAGAATCGTTTTTCACATTAAACAGCACGAAGCAGACAGCCGCCCGATTGGCATTTCCGAAAAGGGTGTACAGAAAAGCAAATTTTGATTTAGGAATATTTTTCATCTTCGTTTACTCGTACTAAAATCATCAAGGAGATGAGACTTCGGATAGTACTGTCATTCTACATAGTAGAGACCATCGACTCGAGTGCGCATGCGCTAACTGGGCAAGTCCTGTGGCAAAAAAGGGGTGGGGTGGTTAAAGGTGGAACGTGAAAATCGTGTTTGTTCCACTTCGAGAGGGTTTGTTACGAGTTGTTACACGCATCGCGAATCATATACATGAAAAATTAAGCAATAATAAACAACAACTGAATGCACACAAGCGAATAGCTATCTAAAATGTATGTTTCTGCTTCCCCTTTCGTGTTTGGACTCATCCGCTCGAGCTAGGCACGCCTTCCGTGGTCGAAAAGTAAGTCTCGGTCCCGTCTTGATTTCACAACGTCGGTCACATCTCCATAAGTTTCGAAGGATCACCATGCGCCTCCACCGGGCATCGAACCCGACACCTCTTCATTAGAAACCGACGATGTTGCCAGAGGAGGCTCTGCCAAGACCCTCGAAACCTGAAACGGGACCAAGAGTTGGTCCTCTTCGAAAGATCGAGTGACTATCGCTGTGGCCTTGTATTGAAGGGATATAACGTTCGAGGAGCATTCCCAAGTAGCATACCTGAGCGTAAAACTAACTACAAACTTTGCCAAACTGTTGAGCCCGATACCATATTCAAGTGCCAACTGTCAGTTTTCGTACACGTATTTGTTCTCTTTTACAGGTCGACTTCTTTGGTTATCTCATGGATAAACCTAAAATCAGCAAATTAAATATAGATGAATTGTGTTACGACTTCACTGAATGCGGCAAAGAAGATCCATGTCCCGTGAGAGCACCAAAACCCAAGGGATGCACAGACAAGCTAAATTGCCCAACGTAATTGTAAAATAGTTCTTAAGCTTATTTATATTTTTGGTTTAACACCCAACTAAGGTACATTGTAATTTTGTTCACGGGTATGATGTAAAATATGGGAATCGTTTGTCAAATAAAAGTTTTATTCAAACTGCAAGTTGGACGTTATTCCCATTTGGTACAGTGGGATTATTTCCGTAACATCTCTGGCTCTTCTGCATTTGCAGCTTGAGAGCGAGTCGTAACTCCCGAAGCCACCAATCCACAAGTAAGCCGATGACGTCATCTCAACTCTGCACCTATCGCTAACCTTCTTGCTCACGCTTTACGATGTTGGTAGGCTGGCTAGCTGGACTCGCAATGTCTGCTAGAGATGTTCCAAAAGTAATCTGACTCTACATGAAAATATTTGGACAAATGATATGATGTGTCCAAGACGGATACTTCTTCCATTTTCAAGCGGTGAAGTCAAAGGTTGCAAGTACACCTCTATTCGCATTTCCCTTTATTATGTAACTTTTTATCTACTCGTATCTAATCACGACGATGAGATTGCATTATCTCTGTATTTTCCTTGTATTTTTCAACGATGAGGATGAATATTGATAGACGAAACTGCTGAAAGGACTCTCAGAAAGAAACACCCATGCCTCCGCCAGAGCTCGAACCTGGAGCATTCGATGGGGAGATCAAGTGTCGACCACTCAACGCGCTTGGCGATTGAGGCGCATTGTTAGAAGTAAGAATGAAGCAAGTTATTTAGTAACAATACTATAAACAGACAAATACACACTGACACTACATGAACATGACAGTCCATCAATAATTTTGCCATGCTTCTTTTAGTTTTAAAGTACTGAAAATTCATTATGTACACAATTCTGAAAAAAAATGGAAACCTTTTACATCACCAAACCATGTGGTTCCACCGGGTATCGAACCCAGGACCCATTATTTACAAGGCGACGTTTACACGATGCCTTCGGAGAGGCAAAGGAGGCGGATAACCTTGGACTAGGGAAGAACTCCGAAATAGATAAAATTACAGTAGAGCGTCGATTATCCGAAGTAATTGGGGGACATGGGTGTTCGGAAAACTGGTTTGTTCGGATAATCGAACTGTACATGTTTATTTGCCAAAAAGAAGTACTGTACAGTAAATTTATTCATAAAAACAGGCATCTCTTTAAGTATGTATTACAAAGTAACGTACAAAGGCAACTTTAGTAGGAATATATAGTATGTGGTACAGTTTATTAAACAAAAATATGTACATATTACATACGCATTTTGCATGAACAATACACTCAGTACACAAAATTAACGTTTAAAAAAATCCTTTATTTTGGTCTGTCTAAGCAAGCCTACACGCTTACGAGCAGCTAAGTCACGTACTTTTCTCATTACAGATATCTGAAAGTGAGCGAGTACACAGTTCGGTTAAGCGGTCGTTCGGTTGACCGACGTTCGGATAATCGACGCTCTACTGTATTTTCATCATAACATGTGACAATTTGGATTTCTTTCAGGCAAACTAAATGTATACAAAAATTCGAAATCTCACAATATTTCTAAAAAAAATGACCCTTTGCACTTGCATTCTATAATGAAAGTATTTCATTTACGTCAATTTCTGGACAATAAGATCTATCTCACCCATGCTGTCTGGCAGTCGGAAATTTCTTTACACGTATTTTTAAAAATTAGTTTCGAAGCAAGACAACCTTCTACTAAGCGTCTTAATTGATTGATTGATTGATTTGGTGTTTTAAGTACACTTTATGCACAGTAAGGCTAATCGGGACTGGACCTACAGTTTAAAATGGGATCCGAACCAGTATGCGCCTCCACCGGGTATCGAACCCGGGACCCCTTGATTACAAGGCTACTAAGCGTGTTAAGAAAGTTGAGAGAATGAAAAGAAAGAAACTTATTGGTCATACGACAAGAATAAAGTGTACCTAGGTATGTATTGTGATTTTGTTAAATTCGTCGAGTTCTACGAGGTTTATTTTTTAATTAGGGGCCGTTTTGCGCTCACGTTGGCAAAACTGCGTGCTTGGCGTTGTGTGCATGTGCGTTAGTTACCGACACGCCTTGCACGTAAACAGACGCCATTTGCACGTTGTGAAACGCTTGGTGTGGTTGTGGTGGACAATGGAAGTGGTGCAGGTGATTGAAAATCCCACCGAGTGTGAGATACGATCAGTGATCAGGTTTTTGACCGCGAAAAATGTGAAAGCGGCAGACATTTATCGCCAGTTACGTGAGGTGTATGGTGAGAATGTTAAATTGTTGAAGGCAAGGTACGTAAGTGGGTATGTCTGTTTAAGGTCGGTCGCACGAATGTTCATGACGAATCACGATCAGGACGTCCCTCAATCATAACGGACTCATTGGTGCATGATGTTGAGAGCGCGATACGGGCCAACCGCCGTTTCACAGTGTCAACGCTGTCCGATTTGTTTCCAGAAGCTTCACGTTCTGTACTGTACACGATTTTAGTGGAGAATTTGAAGTTGAGAAAGCTGTGTGCTCGGTGGATGCCCAAAATGCTCAAAGAGGAACACAAGAGTAAGCGTAAGCATGTTGCTGCATGACAACGCAGTCGCTCATTTGCTCATTTGGCTGAGAGCGGATGGACCACTCTCCGTACAGTCCGGTGCCCCTAGCGCATCACCTATTCCTCCACTTGAAGACTTTCCTCGCTGGGAAGCGATTCAACAGCGCCGATGAAGCTAAACATACCGTGACGATTTGGCTGTCTCACCTGGCGGCAGATTTCTTTGATGAGGGTCTACAAAAACTCATCTACCGCTACGACAAGTGTCTCAACAACTATAAGAACTATGTTGAGAAGTAGCTGAATGTACATATGAACAGCCACACAGCTAATTATTATTTTTCATTTCCATGTTTTAGTTTTCTTTCAAAACGGCCCCTAAAATCAAAAATAAACCTCGTACATTTTGTAGACAATACTCCGTGTAGATGTGTTTGAATTTATCTGTCTCTTTGAGCTAATCGCAACGATGAGAGTGAATGGTGATTAGATGAAATTGATGAAGGAACTCTCAGAAAAGAGAACGCATGGTCAAATCGAAGGCACAACCCGGAATCAGTGGCGAGATAGTGGTAGACAGCTTAACGATTTTAGCAACCGAAGTGGCTGGCTGTATATGGAAACTGGTAAGGAAAAAAGTCAGGATAACTTTCATGTCGTACCTAAAGATTTATTACTACCGTACCAGCTGCACGGAAAGCCAACAATTTTACGAGTGCATCTTCGATTGGCAGATGACCGCACACAGCATGCAACCAGGCCATTTCAGCTTCCAACCAGGAAAAGCTGCAACGATATAAAGAGTATCCCTTACCAACCACCTTCGACTGCCTCTGTATATTCTTCTTATCCAGACACACGTTTCAAAGCACTGCATCTTCGGTGCATCACGCATTTAACCAGCATTGTGGCGCCACGGAGACGGAAGAATTATCGACCCGCAGGAAATGCAACGCACTGCGCATTTTAAAAGATAAATGGCCTGTTTTAAGTAAATTGTTGCTTCCGACGGATGTCCGTAAAAGTCGTTACGACTTATAGTGTCCAAAGGGCAATGCACCGTTTATATCAGATTGTGTACCGCGAAACAACAATAAGTTTTTACTTTACAGACGATGAACTGCCGTAGTTCGTTAATTGTTTACGATTGAAAATGAATGTATAACTATTAATTGATAGTTGGATACATCAATACAGAGTGATTCACAAGGCAGTGAAATCGAAATATAGGAAACAGCTTGGAGCTAGATTTACGGCGATGCTACATTTTTGTGCTTAAGCTCTCCTTTTCCTCTGAAAGTAATGTCTCCGCCGACCACCACTGCCGTTTCGACGTGAGGGTCCTTACAAGAATTGACAACATCAAAGGGACAAGTGCTGAACACACGACTCTTCGCGCTTCGTCAAGATTGTGAGGAAGATAAGGTCCAAGTTTCTTTAAGTTTGTCCGGAACTAATATATATATTTACAATAGGGACTCGTGGCCTATGAATTGATCCCTGGTAAGTAGCTGCCAGTAAAGGCCAGGAACCACACGATGGCACCAGATCAAGTCAGACCATGTGATCGCAGCTATGGCTCGCTTATACATTTACGGCAAACCCCTGTTGTTGGTGGTGTTCCACACTTTCTCAATCTTGCCTATCACGAGCGCTGACCGGACGTGGTAGGCCAGCCTGCTTCCCTGATTTGACGCCTCTTTGGGGGCGTATCAAGAGCCTCGTTCACGACGAATAGGTGAACAACCTAGAACACTTTACTCAGGGTACCTGCAGCATCTGGGGTGGTTCAGAAGATACCTGGAGTGTCCTAGAGTTGCCTTGCAAGCCACCCTCCGTGGCGGAGAGGATAACAAAGCGCCACACGAGGCCAGAGGTCCCAGGTTCGAACACCGGACTGGGCATGTATATTCTGTGAGTATCCCTTCATCAATTTCATCACATCATCAGTCATCCTCATCGTCTAATTAACCAGAAGTGGCAGAAAAGCGTCACTAAATAACAAAAATCAAATGAAGTTGCCTTCCACGATGCAGTGCCTGCATTGAATCTGGTTCGGTTCAGACAACTTTTGGTTTTATACAACGTAAGTGGTTATGTGCATCTAACTTCTACCTAGCTACATTTTGTACAAATTACCTCACTGATATGTCTATCACGTGGGTCCTTAACTTGAGAGTCTATATGTACCCAGGATCACTTGTATCGTACGGATCTTTGTTGTTCCAACCTCTCTATGCACTATTTCGGTTTGGCTTTCGTAAGGTCTGTAAAAAACGAAACATCGTGTTATTGCACCAGACACTGAGTGGCTTAACTTTGCGCCACGACCTCTGTGTGTCATCGGAAACCAATGACGTTAGGGAATCATCCACCATAGTTGCCGGAGCTTGCAGAACCACCGTTACAAAACTGACTCAAGGCTGCAACAGTGATCAAATGAACTTCAAAACGCCATATTGTCATTTCAAACATGGAGACTCCACTATATAATTACAGCACTGAAGAGCGGTGGTTTCTTGGCCTCTGGAAGTTTAAAGCCTACAGAAATATTTTGGCAAATGTAAATGCAATATCTCTATGTATGCCTACCACAGCAGTATAAGTGGCTGGCCGCGCATCCTGAAAATTATTTTTCCTGAGGTAACAACGCACTTAATCGGCATTGAAAAATATGTATTGATTAATAATGAGTCCACGCTGAAATATCGTAAACGCGTGCAATCATAAATGCAAACAAATGTACTAGATAAAAAACAAAAATAATGTTTTCATTTTACTCGCCCTCGTAGATGTGCCTTCGCTCTTATATTTATTCGTCTGTTGGAATACTCACATGGAATTCTTGTAAATTTATTTCACGTCACTTTCTCTGCCACTTACAGCTAATCGCGATGATGAATGTGAAGGAAGATTAAATTAATTAATGATTCATGGTCAAGCCAGGACTCGAATCCTGAACCTTCAGTGACCGCAGTATTATAGTTAGAGCCATCATGACCGCCATGGGACAGCAAGACTGTCGTGCATAACCTAAGTTAGGGAGTAGTCTGTAAAAAGTGGCCATTGACGCTACTTGTATCGTAGCTCCGTTTAATTTGTGTAAGGTAACGCAATACAGTATGGCTTATCTACATAGCCTTCCCATTCTGTGCTATTTTGTCTAAAGTGCAACGTCAACCTCTGGAAGCTACAGATTGTGTCCCACGAGTCGACAGCTTACATCATACTAGTTCAACAACAAAAAGACAGCAAATTAGACATTATTCCAACACCTGAGGAAAAAAATACTATCCTCACAACAATACTATCCTTCATCAATTGGAGAGCATCAATATGAATTTCAGGAAGTTATTTTAGAGGAGAAGCAATTGTGCCTAAAATTAATTGTTTCCTGCGAAATGTGAGCAAACCAAATTGATTTCCTCCAGTGCGAATCTTCCATTGTCCAACTAAATCAGCTGCCTTTCATTTCATGTTGGGCGAGTTCAATCAAATGCTATGCTTCTCAACGTCATTTAGGACAGTAAGATTGCACGACGTTAACCCTAAATTAATCAGAATAGAACTTCTGACAGTTGGATTAATTGCAAATTCTATCAGAAGCTGAATTAATTAACATACTAGTTCGTGTTTTAATTAATGACTTCTATTGTTATATTTTAAGAGGTTTCTCGGTAATTTAAGTTGGTTCGGTTACAGGGTATGCTGCATCATCAGAGCCGAACGGTTCTGCAGGCTTTGGTTATTTCAGCTGCCAATGCTTCAGAAATTCATCTTCTGAAATAAGTTCCAAAACAAACATCTCGTTTGGTATAATGGCACTTCGGAAAGAGGGAATGAAATTTGACACCTATCATTTTATCGAAGCTTTCGAGGTTTGTTTTAAGTTGACTTTACGAAAAAATGGGCTGAACCTTATCGCAGGATACGAAACATTGAACAATGTGTCTCCATCGGTAATCGAACCCGTGACTCCTAGATTACAATGTGTGACGATTTGGGAGAAATTCTCGCCACTCTGACAACTGTCGAAGAGCAACAGCTCTGATAATTTATTGATTTGATTTATTTTACTTCGCTTTACTGCCACTTTTGGCTAATAGCGAAGATGAAGATGAGTGATGATATGACGAAATTGTTGAAGGGACATCACAAAAAACACCCTTGCCAAGGTCGGGATTCTACAAAACAAAACCACGAATATTTTCATTAATTTTACAATGTTATTGCTTATCAGTTCAGCAAGTTCGTAACATAAGTGCCCATGTGGATGTCACTGATATTTGAAAAAGATTTTAGAACATACGAAAAGACGTTGGGGCCATTTGACATGCTGTGCATCATAGGTGGTGGAAACGGAGGAGGAGAGCACGGATATCGGAGGAAGAAAAGACGTGATACGGAACAGATTTCTGTTAGTTGTGTCTGTTGAAGAAGAGGTTGTTGGCGGACAAAGAGCGTAAATTAAAGCAGAAGTTCCTCGTATGCTCCATCACCACCAAAACAGGAGAGAAAGAGCACTTGACCAATGTATACAAAATGGGGGAGACATTTGTACGTGTCTAAAACATTCAGCCAATAGGAATTGTAGTTTCACTATGCAGGCAGATTCCTTTCTTGTCACTACACAGAGAGTGTATATATTTCAAGGCTCGCAGCTCCTATGCTTGTGTCCATAGAATCTACAGGGTGTATCGTAAGTAATAGCGCAAACTGGCACAATTGAAAGTTCACGATAATAGAAGCAAAAAACTCTCAGTAAACATGGGTCCGCAAACGAGCCGTTTTCGAGATAATTGCGAATGTGTGGTTACAAGCCGCCACTCACTTCATTGTTTGTAAACGTCATCCTAGTTGGTAAATGCTAATAATACAGTAAGAAAAGTCATTGGAGATCTCATTGCTTTTATTGAACATTCTATACTTACATTAACAAACGTTAGTATGTTACATGTTACAATTACTGTACATTCGTACCTGTTAAACGAGGTGTTCAAAGTGTCGTCCTTGCATCTGGATGCAATACTGTACGCGACTCCGCATTTGAGTTTCGAATTCTTTCGAACACCCCCGGTTCATTTCGAGATTGGTCACAAGCATGTACAATTCTCTGTACTCATTCTATCCATCCTGTTTGATTACAACGCCACCTCTCGAAAAACGTTCGGTTTTGTAAACAAAGAGCAAACCTCGGAAAGCGCAAGGAGTAAAGCACCCGGTGTTTACAAAATGCAATCAGTGACAGCTTCTAACCACACGTTCGCAATTATCTCGAAACAGCTCGTTTGCGGACCCATGTTTAGTGAGAGTTTTTTGCTTCTATTATCGTGTACTTTCAACTGTGTCAGTTTAAGCTATTACTTATGATACACCCTGTATACATTTTTGGGTATGCATATTTCGATATCGTCTATCCCACACGCTAAAAAGAAATTGGAATTGCGCGACAATTATTGGATCCCCCTTCAAATTAAGGGAAACGCTCACTTTATTGTTAGTATATCTCCACATAAAACTGGAGTTTCGAAGTGGGGCGAAGAATGACGGCAATAAGCGTTGGTATTTATATTTTAATTGTTTTCTGATCGTTTCTGCAGATGAGTGTCGATCAGATCAAAAACATGATGGATGAAAAGCATTGTAGGTGAGACAGATCGCTGAAATGATGCATTACTTTTTTGGTCATTATATTAATTAATACGTGGGTGACACTAAAAGTTTTTAGATGCGGCAACACTGATTGCAGCAATACATTGTCTCTAGGATATGTTGAAGTTAGTAGTCTGTGAAGTGTGATAATGCTGCAGAATTTATAGTTGTTAATTGTTGTGTGCCAGAAATTAGTCAATTATTGTCGTGTGTGTACAGTAAAATGGATTTAACACGGGAGCACTTCAGAGCAATGATTTTTTACGATTTTCGAGGAGGTTTACCGCAGCAGCAATGTTATGAAAGGCTCCGAAATGCATATCAGGAGGAAGCCCCATGCCGTGCGACTGTGTTTAATTGGTTTTTAGAATTTCGACGTGGACGTCAGAAACTCAGTGATGAATTACGTGATGGTCGTCCTGTGACAGCAACTTCTCAAGAAAACGTCGACAGAGTGCGTCGCATGATAGAGGAGGATAACCAGTTGACATATGCAGTTATTAGTGCAACACTGGGTATTGGTATGAGTCAGGTTCAAACGATCCTGCATGACCGCCTTGGTGTCAGGAAGCTCTGTGCCAGATGGATCCCACACCATCTTACTCAGGAGCAAAAGCAGGCACGGGTCACATGGTGCACGAAAATGCTGGGCAGATTTAACCAAGGACAATCAAATGCAGTGTATGACATCGTAACAGGTGACGAAACTTGGATGTACTGTTATGAACCCGAGAGCAAACGACAGTCGAGGCAGTGGATCTTCCCGGATGAAGACCCACCAACAAAAGTCAGGAAGGGACGAAGTGTTGGCAAACAAATGGTTGCCTCTTTCTTCAGTCAGACGGGCCATATTGCAACAGTGCCGCTACAGGGACGTCGGACCGTTAATGCTGAATGGTACACTACGGTTTGTTTACCGGAGATCGTACGGAAAGTTCGTGAAAAACGTCCACGAAGTCGCATTATTGTGCATCAAGACAATGCACGCAGCCATACAGCAGTACGAAGAATTCAATTCTTCAAAGCCTCCAACATCGAAGAAATGACTCATCCTCCTTACAGTCCCGACCTCGCCCCTTGTGATTTCTTCCTGTTCCCTAAAATCAAGGATACATTACGAGGTTCTTCATTTCCTACTCCCGAGAAGGCAGTCACCGCCTTCGTTCAGTGCATTCAAGAGGTGCCTGCAGATGTGTGGTCCCAGTGCTTTCATACTTGGTTTGAGCGGATGAAAAAGTGTATCAACTGTCATGGAGAATACTTTGAAAAATTATAGCATTCATACTTTTGGTCTCCAGTGTTTTACTTGCGCGTGTCTAAAAACTTTTAGTGTGACCTGTCGTATAAAAACTAACGTTATTGAAACGTTTCCAAAATTATTCCCTGTTTACATTAATTACAACAGAAGTGTTCAACTATAAATATCCCTTATTTCGCTTTCACATGAGATTATGTAAACCAGTGTTACGACAAACTCGGAACACCTGTTTCGCTCAAATTGGTAGGCAGATCATAATTGTAATTATCTTTCGCTGATGAACCATTATTCGGAACGGATTTACATAAATTAATCGACAGTAGCTCCCAAATGAAGCTTTAAAACTGGATTTATGTATTTTTATATAAACGTCAAGTCCACGTAAAAACTTATTTGTGTTAGAAAATTAGCACCGAGGTAGCACACAGTGTTCGGATCCCATTTTAAAACTGCAGGTCCATTACCAATTAGCCTATCTGTATATAAAGTAGACATAAAACAAATTAATTTCATCTAAAGAATAAATTGTTCCGCAGTTTTCAAAATTCAGAGCCCCCTAACTTTTAAAGTGTCTTCTTGAAGTTTGAAAAAATAAAATAACAATGCATTTAAGTACACTAACTGTATGAAACATTAAAATGTAATGAAAAACAGTTGTGCTGGATGTTCATTCATCTGGTAGATGAGCTCCCATGGATAAAATAATGATAAATTTGAAAATGGTTTATTTTTATTGGTTTACAATGTTTTTACTGTATAATTATAACCACGATAATAATAATTATTTTTATTATTTGTTCTATTCAAGTTTTATCAATGGCCCAATATCCCTTTCAAAATTTCTAGCGACAGTCGTGAACCCGGGTCTCCCGCGTGGAAATGAGACACCATACCGACAGGACAACTACGGTTCTCTATATATTTCCTACATACGGTACAAAACCCCGTTACATTGCGTTAATGCTAAAAATGGCATACCTGTAATAAATATAATATAATATAATATATATATATATATATATATATATATATATATATATATATATAGATAGATAGATAGATAGCTATCTCTCTATCTGAATAGAATATTTCGAAATAATATGCAAAAGGGTGGAGGGGGCAAACACACGGGAGATGAGTTCCACATAGAAAATAGTTTACCACGACGAGAAATATATATAGGGTGTTTTTTTTTAGAGTGATAGAACTTTGAATTGAAATAAAACACATAAAAAAATAAGTTTGAAGCCAATTGTGTTTTCATTGGAAAGATAACTTTCTGACATTTACTTTTTGAAAATAATTTCCGGCATATGTCCACCACGACTATAGATTGTCCAGCGAAAAGAATAGACTGTTGCTTCAAATGGGCTTTTAACTTTCCCTACATCCTCCCTCTTTTTAAATATTGTTTTCACTACTAAGCGCAAAGGTGAACACACTTGCTTTTCTTTCGAATGCAAAACGCTATTCTGGAACTGGTTAAGCTTTCAGACCAGCAAAAGTTCCTTCCAGCAGCGCGTGTTTTAAATTTTGTTTGTGCAGGGGCACGTGAACGGAGGGGAACGGCGAGCCCAGCGTTGTCGACTGCTTTCCACCCCACCCCCTCAGCCAGTACCGCGGTAGACAAAATTTCACGGAAGGAGAGGGTGACTGACCGTTTGTTTCGACGAGGAATGACTGTGGCGGATCTGTGCTTTGGGTTGTGTTGTGTTGTGCTGTAAAAAACCGTTGGTTTTAATACTGAAATATGAGCGGAAGTAGTGTAAAGAAGAGAAGGCGTGGTGAGGTTCTCAAAAGTAAAGAAAGGCAAATAGTAATGAATATTTTTGTTTATTTAAAACAGAAAAATCCGGATCGCAGTGTAAGTTGGTTAGCCAGCGAGATGGCGAAAGCAACTGGAGTTTCTCGGGCTACTGTGTATAAAATTCGGGGCGAGGTTTCTCAAGGTCCTTTTGACACACCAGGTAAGAAACGACCCAGGAAAAGATCGCCAATTACAAGTAGAAATGTAAAATATAATGATTTTGTCAGAAGTGCTGTGCGACGTAAGTTCACGAATTCTTTTTTAAAAACAAACCCCCAACACTTAATTCTGTTCTTGTTGCTGTTAATTCTGACTCCACATTACCGAATTTTAAAAGATCAACGTTTCATGTCTTTCTCAAAGAACTTGGCTTTTCGTATGAGAAAAGGGGCAACAAATCCATGTTAATGGAAAGAGAAGATTTAATTTCTCTTCGCCATAAATATTTAAGAGAGATTAGGAATTATAGGCGTGAAAATAGAAATATTGTTTACACTGATGAATCCTGGGTGAACACCGGAACCTCAGTCAATTATGAATGGAAAGACAAGACAATTACAACTGCAAAACAAGCGTTTCTGGCAGGTCTTTCCACAGGTTTAAAAAATCCAACATCTCGCGGAGCGCGATACGCTTTAGTGCATGCGGGTAACGAACGCGGTTTTCTGCAAAACGCCCGACTTGTGTTTCAGTGCAAAAATAATACAGCAGATGTCCATGATGAAATGGATGGAGAAACGTATGAGATGTATTTTCGGAAACAGTTGCTCGTCAATCTCCCTCCGGGATCTGTTATTGTTGTTGACAATGCCTCTTATCATAGCCGCAAGCAAGAGCCAATGCAGACAACCTCGTGGAAGAAGAATGATTTAAGAGAATGGTTGAAATCTCATGGCATACGTTATGATGACGACATGTTACGGAGAGATCTTCTGGAACTTACAAATATTCATAAAATTAAGTACGATAAGTATAAGATCGATGAGATGGCAAAACAGATGGGGCATACGGTGCTTCGTTTGCCCCCATATCATTGCGAACTGAACCCGATTGAACTTGTGTGGTCACAGGTTAAGCATTATGTGCGGTGTAACAACACTACATTCAAAACTAAATACATTGAAAATTTAATCACTGAATAATTTAAGACAGTAACAGTTGAAAACTGGCAAAATTTCGTATAACATGTCATGGACATAGAGAAGGAAATGTGGAATGCAGATGAATTGCAGGATGACGTTGATCAGATAATAATCCACTTGGGTGAAGATTCCAGCGAGAGTGATGATCTGACAGAAGAAAATGATTCTGGTGATGATTCTGCAATGGAAGGAATTAACTCCCTGGAGTGACATGTGAGAGAAAAGTAAGTTCATTAAGAATTATTCTTTCAGTTTATGTAATTTTGTGAATTTGTTTCTTGTTTTTAATAATAGCTCACCGTGAACTTATTTCTTCAATTTGTACGTACCCGCGATTCAAGCGCCACGCACGTTTGTTTGGTCTTGTACTTTCACTGCCAGCAAGTCCGTTACTCGCCCCTGCGGCAAGCGGCAACGCTGTTCTCATATACCCAACAGTCTATTCTTTTCGCTGGACGAACCGGATTCGATCAGTCCAATTTTCAACCGCTTTTTCAAGTAATTGTGGACGTATGTCGTTAATAACACGAGTTATGTTGGCTTCCAAAGCGTTAATTGTTGCTGGTTTATCAGCATAAACCACAGACTTTAGATATCCCAAAGAAAATAATCCAGTGGCGTTAGGTCCCATGATCTGGTGAGGCCAATTCACTGACAGCACCGATATTTCCGAAGTGCTCTATACGTTTGGCGAACAGAACATTGATTTTGGAAATATATTTCCACAATTTGTAAACGTTGTTGCGGCCTCAGTCTTTCCATGATCATATGCCAATGCTCACTGATATGAAATGACAAAACAACATGTCATCAAAACAAAACAAATGACAGCTATCCCTATCGAAAGTTCTATCACTCTTAAAAAAAACACCCTTTATATGTTCCTCCAGCCCTGGTAGGAACCGTGGAGATTTAATCCTCGACTGGAAACTTTTGATCGATTAGTTTATCCAGAGGAAGAGAGGTGGAAAAGCAGCGCTTGGTCAAAACGGCCCCATTCGCCATTTATAGGCGCGCCGAGTATAGGTGCTGTTAGGAAGAGCCATTACAGGAACCCAACAAAAGGTTTATTTTCAGCGATATGGAGGATACCGCGAAAATGTCATGGCGAATCTGCTCAAGTACTGGTTAAAAAAAGAGACTTTTTACAAAAGGGTGGCAGTTTCTGAACATGGCTACGTTGGCCTGTTAACATTTATCCACACGAAAGTTGCGTGGGCCGATCAAAAGAGAGTGGAGAATGTTCACGAAGCAGGGTGAATAAACGCATTCATGCAGGGTGTCTGGAGAAGCATGTGGGGACTATTTGTTGGTCTCCTAAGAATAGCAGTAGCAGTTTCACGTTACGAAGAAGTGGATAAGCGAGCCTCCGTGGTGTACTGGTTAGTATGATTCTTACGTTCAGCCTTTTTGATTCATTTTTCGGTAAAAAATTTAGCTTTTCAGCAAATTTTTTCCTCTCATTTTGATCACAATTCGAGTCGTTATCTTTCATTTTTCTGCAATCAAACCCGGGTGCAACTTGGGATGTGTATATTGTCCGTAACTGACACAGGAATGGTGGATACAGGAGCAACACATTGTATCCTCAACATTTTTGAAAGTGGTAGAGTATACCCCAAACCTTTTGATCCGAATTCTAACCCCCTCAAAAATTTCGACAGACGCAAGAGAATGCCGTTCAAAGAGTTTTGTCCATTATCTTCCTTACCACCGTGAACATATTGAGGTACTAGTTTCTCACTTCATTTCTGCTCTTTATGAGGAAGTAAAAACTATTTAAAATTAGTGCTAGAAATTATCTGTTCCGAAATTGTGCGAAAACTGTTAAGAACTATCTTGACAATAAACAGAAAATTTAAGAAAACTTTTTCAAATTAATTTTGTGAATATTGCTTTCTTATTGACAGTATAAGGCTACAAAAATGTTACTTTAAAAATTGAGAGCTGTGTGGTCAGTTCTAAAATTGAATATGTACACATATGTGTGTGTGTGTTTGTTTATACATGTGTGTGTGTGTATGCTAGCATGCGTATGTGTAGGTTGAACTTGGTAACCCCAAATCAAAAATGTTCCCGCGCCACTGGTGCCTTTCCCGAAATTGTTTCATTATTTCCCAATCACAGAGACAGAAATGCGAAGGTGAAGAGTCAAGTTTCTAACGCTGACAGTTGAACTTTGTTATTCCGAACTCCACTCTTTCTTAACACTACAAATCTATGCACATATGTATGGCTCCCTCTGGTATTCTATCGTGAAGCAGACAGACTTTGTCCAATAACCTTTAATGGATTAACGAAGAAATTCACAATTAGAAAAAAATGTAATGACTGAATCATAATAAAAATTTGAGAGAAATCTTATGTCAACTCCTAGTTACAAATGGATTGAATAAAGTGCCTAGGTCTGGTATACTGGGTATTAAATATCTCGATGGATCTATCAGTCAACAAATGACAGTAATTAGTTTAGAAACGAGAAACATTTTCAATATCATGTCCATGACATACCAATTGATGGAAAATTAGTGATCTTGATTGGGCTATTTAGTAAACTACGGGAACTACAAACTTAAATTATGTATCTTAAAGTACTTCTGACTGCTACGCGGGAGGCCCGAGTTCGATTCCCGTGGTGGGTGACCTTTTCCCCGCATAAAGTGGATCTGGGGCTCACCCAGCCCTAAAATAAATGCCTGCCTAGGGGCAACGGTCTAGAAGGTAAAGGCGGCTTGAGAGTGGTGCTGATCACATCACCTCCAAAATGGCCGATGGTGCAAAGAACACGGGGAACTTTATCTTTAAAGTACTAATATATTATAATATGCATTATTTTCATCAATCAATTTTTAAAGTGATAGATACGTAAACTACTGAACTGCTGAAGTTCTGATCAGTACGCATGGAGCACAAATCGGTTGCACAGTAAATGCAGAGCTCCAACTTGTTACTTTCTCTACGTAACATCCGGGTCTCCCGATGGCGTAGTGGTAACGTCATCGCCTTGTGAAATAGGGGTTCCAGGTTCAATATCCGGTGGAGACACATAGTGGTTCGGATCCCACTTTAAACTGTACGTCCAGTCACGATTAGCTATCTGTGCATAAAGTGAACTTAAGACAGCAACTCAACGTAACATATATCGGAAATTCATCACGAAACCAAGTGGGGTTAAAGTAATGGCCTGTCTTCAAACGATGATCGACAAAGTATTTTTAAGAAATAAAAAAGGAGCAAATGACACGCTCCCTACGGGGATATCACATCCCAACCTACTCGCCGTAGTGATTACTCAAGTTTTACATCCTTCAAAAACGAAACACTTAAAGAGGAAGAAGTTTCCCTGAAGAGTTAACAGCATGGAACAAAGAAATTATTGACAAACCCATTTTAAGTCTTACACTGCCGGGGAAACTTGCGAAGAAAACAGATACGGCAGCCATGTTTTATACGGAGCAGTCCACCTTAAAAGCTATATCGACATCCAGCGGAAGAAAAATGCCACGAACCTCCTCCTCCTTCCATGATGAATTGCGAGCTTCAGAGGAGGTGCTTAAAATGGATGCAAAGTTGCATGAAGGAAGAAGCAGCTTATTTGAGGAAGCAAAAACAAAATATATCGCCGCCAATGATACATTAAAGGTAGTGTTCTCGTCTGTGGATCGTAACGACAGTCGACTTTTCAAAAGTTTTCAAAAGCAAAATCAACTTGGTAAATAGCGCTTCTTATGTATTCTCCAAAGTACCTACGTTGCGGCGTAATATCAATTACCCATGCCAAAGTTAATTTATACAACTTCTATAAATTCTCAACGAAAAATGCAGGATCGACCAGAGTTGGGAACATTTACATTCAAGCAGCTGGGCCAATACCGAAATTTTGGGTCTACGCCAGAGGTCGAAGCCGAGACCGGAACAAAGGTGGGAGCGTTGAATCAACTCACCTTGACCCTTAGTATTACAATTAAGTCCCAAGATAGCTGAAATAATTGGAGTGTATTCCTGCAGACATTATAGAAGTTGTAGATTAGGCACACGTGTTTCAAAGGCAACAGATCCCGTTGCGGTAGCACGGCGATTCCACGCAGGTAAAACAGCGATAGCGAAAGATCAGGTGAGGCCAGGCCGGCTCGGTAGCTCAGTGGTTAGAGCAATGGCACGGTCGAGCCTGCATTGAAAGCACGTCACCATTGCCGAACAGCACTGTCACTCATGATGTTCTCCCCATATACGGCACAAATCTCCCGATGAATTTCGTGCTTTCAAGGATGGACGAAACAACATCCACGACGAGACAAGGAGTGGACGCCCTTCAATTGTGTCAAATGAACTAGTATCCAAGGTGAACGACAAAATTCGTGACAATCGGCGGTTCACGATTACCGAACTGTCAGACGTCTTTCCACAAGTGTCCCGTACGGTGATTATCACCTCTTTCCACAAATGAAGAAGAGGCTAGGGGCACAGCGCTTCAACAATGACCAGGAGCTCTAGGACAGTGTTCCTGCATGGCTGATGTCTTTGACATGGGTATTGTAAACCTTGTTCGCCGATGTGATAAGCGTCTCAACAGAAACGGTGCTTATGTAGAAAAAATAGCTTAGAGTTGTCTCTTTCAGTTGTATATAATAAAAACTCTCACAATGTCCTGGTTTTCTTTTATACCCAAACGGAAGTTACTTTCCGAATGACCCTCGTAATTTTGTCGCTAGAGTTTTGTTCGGGGGAGGGGCACAAAGGTGCTTCAGATGTGTGTGCTTCTGTGGTATAGATGTCTCTCTAATAGCGTATGGGGCAACGCCGTCATCTGATTGATGCATAGTCCACTCCTGACTACCCTATCCGAGTAACAAGTAAAACTTACTTTTATAAACAGTGTTTCAAGAGCTTGAGAGTTTGTTAATATATGCTGTATTTTTACGTCATTTTTCTTCTCCTTTTGGATCATTGCAACGATAGGGGTGAATGACGGTTAGACGAAAGAAATGGAGGGGCAATGGCCCACACATGGACAGGATGCAGAAAACAAATTCCACTGAGGATTACACTAGCCTAAGCGCCGTTCATTCAATTAAAAAGAAACTCATGGTTAAGAATTATACCGAAAGCATAAAAAAACTAACCATCATATATTAATTATGAATAGTGTAATAAACTCGACCAGTATTCTTCCATTCTCTATGGCCCACTGCACTATAGGAAAGATAAAAGACTTAATTTACAAGATTACTAGATTCTGAATAATTATTGTAACACGTTCATATAACTTAAAATTACCTACTGAACATCTTCGACATTCTACATCTTGTATTATTTACACATGATTCATTGTAAATATTATATTATTCAATAAATGACAATTGGTACTTACGGCTGATGTGGTAACGTGTTCACTGTAGCACAGCCGTTTCTCTCTGTAAAAATTAATGAAAATTAATGATTAATTTAAAATATAAGAAATTGAAATGTGCTTTTTAAAATCACCACAAAAGAGAAAATTGTGAAAATTACAAAAATGTCACGCCATCATAGGCGCAATCTGGCGGGGTTAAGGGGGCACGCACACCCCAATTTTGCAGGTTTACCAAATTTTACAATTTAATGGTACTTTTGTTAACCTCCTGGGACATGAGGAGCAAAGTAATGAATAATTTTCATGATTTCGCAAATGTTTTGATTTGATTTTTTAAGTCCACTTCGTGCACAGTAAGGCTAATCGGGACTGGACCTACAGTTTAAAGTGGGATCCGAACCACTATGTGCCTCCACCGGGTATCGAACCCGGGATTTCGCAAATGTAACAGTTTATTTAGCAAAATAGTCCTGGACGCTATTTTTATTGAATGAAAAACATTTTGATTTTGCTCATCAAAAGTTAGCAGTTAGGTCCAAAGTTACGCCCATACACGTCATAATATTTTCTTCTAAGAGGACTTTAATGCCCAGATAGGTTCAACTAGCGTGCCTCAAAAGGGCATAAAAACTCATGAAAGAAATGTTTCTTTGTAAAGTGTTGTTTTACACTCGCAGTTTATTAAACAGAAGTAGAAATAACATTTATTCTGCTAATATTGTGGGAATGGTAGCCATCTTACATCAAACCAACATATTAGAACTTTCCGACAGGTCAGGAAAATCAGTTCCGTCTAGTCACAAATACTTGATCAGCATCATCATGTTACCCATAGGGCTGAGAACGGTTACACAAAGATGAAACTTTCACACCGATTCATGTTTCAAATCAGAAGAAGCATACATTAACTTATTTCATCAGGACTTGATGCAAACCAGAAGAATTTTATTGTTTTAATAATTTTGCTGTATTCGGTAAAACACATACTGTAAAAAAGGTCTAAAGCACAAAAAAACTGGTGGTTTATTTTATTAGCGTCGCTTTTCTTCGACTTTTGGCTAATCGCGATGATAGGGATGAATGGTGATAGGTTGACATGGATCAAGAGGACGACACAACAAATACGCACAGAGGATTATACTGGTTGATAGTATGATCTAGTTAGCGTACAAAAATGCTGCCCAGAGTGTACTACATATGCAAAACTGGGCTTGTAAAACTCATATATCCTGCTATTTCGACAGTAGGATACTATAGATATACACGGATTTTCACACGAGGGACAAATTTTCTTACTTTTACCAGTTTCGGAGGGCCTCCCCGATGGCGCAGTGGTAGCGTCGTTGCCTTGTAATGAAGGAGTCCCGGGTTCGATACCCGATGGAGGCACATAGTGGTTCGGATCCACTTTAAACTGTAGGTCCAGTCCCGATTAGGCTTACTGTGCATAACGTGGACTTAAAACACCAATTCAATCAATCAATCAATTTTACCAGTTTCGGAAACAGATAAAACTTATCGAGAACTTTGGTATTATCACACAGAACTAATCCTTTGAAACGCATATAATCTGTGATTTCCACATTACGGTCCCAAATTTCAGTTTCATACAAAACTGCTAATTTTACACTGAATGAACGTGGAAGAGATGTTGGTATTTTGGTGCCTTCAGAGAAGTACACCCGTTCACACCCCACGAAACCCAGAGGGATAGACGTTACAATGTGGAACTCACCAAAATAGTAGTTTGTGGGAGAATGTTAGAGCTGAACACTTATACGGAGGATGAGTAGGGGAGGGGGGGGACAAGAGGAACACAAACGTTGCAAACGAAAACATAGATATTGGGTGGCATGATATATTTGTCAAGAGAATATGATAAACTTTAATCGGGGGCGTCATACAGAAATGGGAACTTCTATGCAGAAGATGTAACGAAGTCTACCGAAATGGAACCGAGCGCTCATACTGGTTCACTTCCCATTTGATTTACATTAAATCAAGCTGTCTGTGCTGCGCCGAACGTTTATGATAGATTTCCTGTCTTATACTGTGACAAAACTAGTGTATTTTCTTTGTTGAGACGGAAGGAGAGTGAAACCCACAAAAAAATATGAAAGCAGCCAGAGCAGAAGGAACGGGCGTAATTCGACTGTAAACATCGCCGGTCGAGAAATCCACTCCAAGACGTCGATAAACACGGGACGCCTATTCTTCCACTTCGGGCTTTATTAGCGACGAAGGTCAGTCTTGGTGGATTTTTTCCTCTCTTTGATAACCGTCATAAACCGCTAACGTCCGTGCAGGGGGCGCTGCAGACATCGGGAAAGAAAAGAACACGGAAGAGTGGTTCGCCAAAGGAAATAAGGGAAGGGTAAATGGATGGACGGATTGGAATCCCCGACGCCAGATGTCAAAATACGTCAACCCTCTCTTTCTCTCTTTCTTCCCGCCGCCATCTTGGCAAGACGTGTGATAACCCCAAAGAGCTTCCTTGTTGGATACAGAAAACTACTATTGTGACAGATAGTTTGACTCCAAATCGTAAAAATCAGATTTATTAGCCAAATGTCCAAATTATTTAGTCTGAATTGCTTCTTCAGCTCAAGACAGAAAAGAATTTGTTCCATATCTCCTAAATTACTTCCTCCATGAAAAATACAACGAAAAACGTTAAGTTGTTACCAGCTTTCTACACTTCCTTTAAGCATGTATTGAGTAAAACAATGCTACGAGGACACCTCATGTGGCTTTACATCAATTACCATAAATGTAGTGTATTTTGGTAGCTACGGGGATCGGCATTGGGCAACGCAAGACGGTCATATGAATCCCAACCTAAAATGCACAACATTCTACTGTTAAAATTTAACCGTATTTTGTTAAAGACGCATACCTTTCTCTCGTATGTACAGGCGTATTCTGATCGTCACCTCTCAGCCTAGAATGGGAAATAAATATAGCGTAGGCAGTGGCGTGCACAAGAGTGGGTTGGTGGGGCTCATATCCCACCTCCCCTTTGGACCAGTACGTCAAATACAGAAAAGGGTGTGTAAAATGAGGGCTGACTAATAATAATAATAAAAAAAAATACACGTAACCTCCCATCCTTTCAAAGATCACTAAGCGTCGGTCGGAATATTAAACACAGACGGACACACATATTATTACATATATAAGCGGCCTCTCCGATGGCGTAGTAGTAACGCCGTCGACTTGTAATCAAGGTGTTTTGTGTTCGATTCCCGGCGGAATCTCTCACTGGTTCGGATCGTACTTGAAACTGTAAGTCCAGTCCTGATTATCGTACCTGTGCAAAAAGTTAACTTAAAAAAAATACTTCAGACAAACTAACAAGGTACATAGGCAGGCATACAGTACAGCGTTGAAAAAAATCAAATTTGACTACTTTATTTTGCTTACAGATACTAATTGTAAACTTTTTTTTCTAATTGGACCATTATCATTATACCAATTACGCTCAAGTAAGTATTAGCCGATGATACTTCAAAAACAGTCACTGTCTTCATTTTCTTTACAGATGTGTAGGGCAGCGGAAATTCACGATCATAGACCATCATTTCTCTTATTAAACAGTATCTGAACGGGTGTATCAATTGATAAACCAGAACAAGATAACTTCAAGGAACTTTCCCAAGATTCGAATCCAGAACCAACAGCATTCCGTCATAGAGCCTGGTACTTCAATTCTGCGACACACCTGAAGACCACTGACACAGCAGTGAACATGAATGTATCGCTCTCCGTTGCTGAAGAACAGCAGTTTCATAACATTGTTGCACAATTGTTTTTCTCACAATCCCAAGGCATGTTCATGTTGATATTGCCACAGCTGTCATTCGCAGCAGAAAGCAGGAGCGTTTTCTTAAACCCTTCATCCAAGATTTACGGCTTTCCCAGATCGATTGTCTAGAGAGAACACGCGAAGGTCGAGTCGAGGGGTCCAGGCTATCGATTTTCGATTCGATTCGTATTTCACAACCGCTTGCATGTTGGGAAACATTAGGCAAAGTAAGGGAAGGAAGGAGCACTTCATTTTTTCTCTTTTTCATTAAAGTTATGACTAATGCAACTCGTGTTAATGAACTCTTACGTTCCTCAACAATAAGTGCATACAATTTATGCGAAGCAGATCTGGACCTTGAATCTGAAAGACGTTCGGTACAAAGAAGCCTTTCCCATCAACGAAAGGAGGTGTGAAATATAGTCTTGTGTGAAAAAAAAATGTTACCAATCTGTTTTACTTATGTATTTTGGTCTTAATTGACTTAATTCACGAAACGCGTGTTACTTTTATCTTCATAAACTTTTATTTTCTCGTATAATATTAAGTGGCCGCGGTGGCTCAGTCGGTAACGCGTCTGACTACCATGCTCAAGGTCCCGGGTTCGATCCCCGGCCGGTTCAAATCCGGGAACTTTTCTAACGATGGAAGCGGCCCCGGCGCCCACCCAGCGTCGAATAACATGGGTACCTGGGGGAAACCCTGGGGGGTAAAGGCGGTCAGGGGCGTGATGCTGATCACATCACCCCCAACAACGACCGGATCAAGAAAGTGTGGGGCGTTACCCCCACACCCCCTATACGCCTTCATGGCGTGGTGCTATGCACAGGGGAGCACTTTACCTTTTTTTTTTTATAATATCTAAGAAACTAAAAGTTAAAATATACAAAACAGTAATTTTCCCTGTAGTATTATATGGATCTTAAACTTGGTACCTTACATTAAAAGAGGAACATAAATGAAGAGTATTTGAAAATAAAATCCTTAGGAAAATATTGAGACCTAAAAGGAATGAGGAGACAGGTGAGTGGAAAAGGTCATATAATGCAGAACTGCACAATTTGTAATCCTCTCCAGATATTATTAGAATCATTAAATCAAGAAGACTTAGGTGGGCAGGGTATGTGGCACGAATGGAAGAGGAAAGAAGAGTTTACAGGATTCTTGTTGGGCAACCTGATGGTAAGAGACCTGTAAGAAGGCCAAGACGAAGATGGAGGGGTAATGTTGAGATGGACCTAAAGGAAATCGGTAAGGATGAAGAAGATTGAATTCATTTTGCGCACGATAGGGACAGATGGAAAGCTTATGTTGTTGCAGCCATCAGCCTTCGGGTTTAAGAAGGCTAGAGAGTTAGTTAGTTAGTTACGTATTCTGGTCAGGAAACTTTTGTACTTCTCTACGTACACATATCACATGGTGGTTGAATGATAAAGTAGTACAAGTAATGAACCCACCCGACAAAGTGGCACGTGTTCAGTTTTGTGACACGTTTCTCCATATGTGGGTACAAGATCCACGCATTGTCGACAACCTCCTGATGTCTGACGAGGCGCACTTTTAGCTGTCCGGGTCGGTCAACAAACAAAATTGCCGTTTCTGGGGTACAGAAAACCCGAGGCGATTGCATTCCAATAACCCAATTTTAAGTATTGAACTGCACTTCTTATCCAAGAGAATCTAGATGTACCACACTGTTCAATATAAATGTAAAATAAACTATAAAAGCATTTCACATAAAATATCTTTCTTAAAAAGTCTGGGTCTGGTAGAATCAACTTTCATTCCCATTTCCTAACAAATAAAGCAAAATACTTGATTTTTTCAGATTTTTCCAGGTTTTCTGGATGTATTTTCCAAATTCCTTGGCTTTTTCATTACTTTTTTTACTCACAGTTTTATTTCCCTGAATTTTTCAGATTTTGGAAGTTGGCATTGGTTGTGCATAAACTTTAATAAATTTCCATCCAGCAACTTCGTGATCGGATAATTCATGCAGTGCAGGACATTACAGTGGACATGTTACACCATGTCTGGAACGAGTTTGATTACCACGTTGATGTGTGTCGTGTGAACTGGGAAGTCCACATTGAAGGATTGTAATTTTATCTCCCATATCAAAAACTGGGACAGTTTCCGCCTCTAACAGTGTTTGTTTGCTGCAACCACGTAAGTTGAAAAATAAAATCTTTATTGACATTTATAACCGCACCATTCATTTGTGCATACCCTGTATATGAGGATTGTGTTTTAGTTCAACTTTATGCACAGTAAGGCTAATCGGGACTGGACCTACAGTCTAAAATGGGATCCCAACCACTATGTGCCTCCGCCGGGTATCGAACCCGGGACCTGTTGATTACAAGGAAACAACGCTATCACTGCGCCATCGGGGAGGCCCATGGCTATCCGATATCCGTTTTGGATGTAACGGATAATCCGGATATCCGAATAGTACAGATTTGATGAAGGATTTGTAGAAAATCCGTACAGTGAAATATAAGCATGACACATGACAAACAAAAGTATATGTGGATAGCCCGTAAAACGGATAAACCATACAACAGTCCGAATAATGCACACATTTGGATAACCGAACATCTCGGATAATCCGAATATCGGATAATTTGGATATCCGGATAATCAGAATATCTGATATCCGGATAGAAAATTATCCGATAACCGAATAAAAACTCCGGATTTGGCCATCCCTAAAGTATATATGTATTATACACCATCAAAATTACATTAATTAGGTTAACTATGTAATGACAGCCAATGCCTTAAAACGGTCGTCATTTTCTACAGTAGTTAGATGGCAGCGGAAATTGACGGTCAACCTTTTACAGCGTATACGAGATCAAAGGGATGCGCTACTTTTAAAACACCCTGTACTTGTTTAAACTCTTTGCGTAAACTATTTCCACTAAAATGACAAATAAAGTACAAGAAGGCGGAGGGGAGAAATACTAAAATCTTCCAACAACAAAAAACGGTGGTCTGTTAAAAATTGGCTTCCGCCTGTTAAGATTTTCAAATTCCACGCCCCAGCGAGGAAGAGGTGCGCCCGTCCAGAAACTGCAACCCACATCAATCTCGGCGGTCTAGAATCCTTGCTTGTATGCGGAGGGCCGATCCATCTATCCCCGAGCTATTCCCAAGGCGGCCCTACAGCTTGGCCTCCATGTTTCGATCCGCCAGCCATGTAATGAAAATGCATGCGGCGGCTGCTGCGGCCGACCGGGCCAGACAGCATGGTCCCAGCTCCCTCGGAACACCTGAACTCAGAGGCAACCCCGCCCTGGGCGATTAATCCGGGGAGCGGGCTACAACGAAAGGAAGGAAACGGTCTCTTGCTGAGGCTCACTGGCTTCCTCCTCTTGGTATATTTTGAACACAGGATGGCAATCTTTTGCAGGTCACCAAAGTCACTTAAAACCAGGGTTGTTGAAGGTCCAGGGACGGGAGCCTTTTCTCTCGCACAATTTCAATTCGGTACAAGTTGCGTTTTGTTTCATTGAAAACAGGTTCCTGGACAGTAGAGTGCTGCAATGAGCGTTTTTCGCTCGAGAAGCAAATAGTTCGCACGGGCAACGCTAGATGGCACACAGAATTGATAGTTCTTCCGCTCGAGCGAAATACACTCGAACTCTCGAACCCTATAACCACACGTATTTCCCTGATTTGTCTATGGTAGTGGGCCCTGAAATATTGATCGTGAAGTAAAAGACGAAGTGAAATTGAAAAATAACATAGTCATCATCTCCATGTTAAAATGCAGTTTTGTACCTAGTCTTACCATAAATACTGTCACAAAGTTTTAAGTAAATTGATACAAAATGCTGAGAGATATTGTAATATCCTAATAACATTACTGAAATGGATGCATGACAAATCAAAATCATTATTCAAAATGGCCACCCTTAGCACGCACACATTCCGTAAGTCTTTGTGGCCACGCATCAATTGAATTACGCAACGCATCGACTGGAAAATGAGCAACTGCCTTCAAAGTGTTACAAAGTCTTACGGATTGTGTGCGTGCTAAGGGTGGCCATTTTGAATATTGATTTGTGATTTTGATTTGTCATGCATCCATTTCAGTAATGTTATTAGGATATTAAAATATCTCTCAGCATTTTGTGTCAATTTACTTAAAACTTTGTGACAGTATTTATGGTAAGACTAGGTATATCTTACCGAGATATGTGAGTATGAAATAGATGATTATGGGCTGAAACTACCTAGACTGACATTTTATGTTTCTACGATTATTTTCACATTGAAATGATGTTCCATTCAATGTTATAACTGCATTTATTTATTTCGCAGAATATGATGATCCTTTTCGGTAAGTGAACAATGATGTACACGTACTTCTTGTACGGTGATACGATATTTGTAATTGCTTAGGCAGGTCTGTCAGCATGTGTATCCATCTTACGTTTCGGTTTGCATACTTTCACATGTGCTGCATTTGAGTCTTAAATAATATACGAAATTATGATTTAGAATTGTAATTGCATAGAGTGGTTTCCTTCCATGTATGGGTTTTAGGTTGACAGTGCTGCTTATTAGGCTCTGAAATACGGGACGGACAATGCCAATCATTCCACCACGAGTGAGGTACGTTCGAGCGTAACACGCTCGAGCGTGGAAGATTCTAACAAGTTTGAGCAAGCGAAAGTGGTCCGATGCAGTACTCTACTGAATTGAATTGATTCGGAATAAAAGGTTAATGGACCGAATTTAAATTCAGCCTGAAAAAAGGTTCCTGGACAGCATTTTTATTAATCTACAAAAAAAATGTTCCTGGACTGAATTGAACTTTAACAACCCTGCTTGAAACTTTGAAGGTAGTATGTGTTTATTGTGTTATTTATACAGACGAACCTCTGGTAACAAAGTAGAAGGATACCGATCACCAACTCTTTTATGTAACAGTTAATTCTTTGAAGAAATTCTAAATGTAACTAGCTATTTTTAAAAATAAGTAGCTGTAACTGTAAAAATAGTTACTTTTCTGCAATAGACGTAACGTCATAAACACTTAAATTGTTAATTTGAAAATTTGTAACTTCGGTATGAAAGCTAAATTTGGCAACCCTGTTTTCAACTACGTGACTTCTCTGGATGTTAAGGTGAAATGATTTTAGTGGAATCGCAGAAGGTAAGGAGCCAGGCTTCATTGTGTGCTAAATAAAAAAACATATTTAAGTCTTCATGCATTTACTTTATTACAATTAATGTTCACTGATTGTATGTAATATGTTCGCGAGAAAATTTTAAGCAAAATGTAACTTAAAAGCAACATACACTTAGGTGTCAAGTAACAGTTACTTTTTGAACCAAGTAACTGCGACTGTAATTGAGTCACTTTTAAAAAAATAACTTTCCGAACACTGGTACCGTCACAGAAATAAAAATGCGACACATCATGAAATGCTTCCCTGCTGTGTGTGTTGCCTAACTCGAAATTGCTTTTGGACAGTTGCTATTGAAATACGCTGTCATTGCCGTACAGCTATACTGAAAGCAAATCCAACTGGCGGCTGACCTTGAAGGCTATTTCTGTCCCCCAATCATATTCGGGGGTGTGGTCCGATGGGTGTCAACACACTCAGTTGCGAAGAAAAAGATGAAGGGATCAATCACATCGCTCTCCCGAAGCAACGTTGCCAAGCGTACTTCTGTTTTTGCCAGTTGTCTTTATATGACTGTGTGTCCGACTGAATTCCGACCTATGGATGGTCCTTCATCGTTCAGGACCGGGTGTGCAGTTGTACCTTTAACCCCCCTGATTTCTGCTGCTGACATTTACCGTTGCCCGAGAAGACTCTCTCGCGCTTTACAGTACATTTGGCAACATATGGTGGACCCAACGTTCATTTGTTTCGTCCCGCGAACCACGTTCGGTACCCTGTGACCCGATGTCCGATCTCAGTCCAGGAAAATTCAACTGATGGCTGATTCGCTGTTTCCCAGCCGCCAGCAGGAGTTGCGACACACATGACTCTCGCTCAATGGAGAGAAGCGACGAACTAGTCACAAAGTGCAACGAAGTAGAAAGGGCTATTGAGAAAACGGCCCAGTCCAAGCGACATGTTCAGCAGGTTTAAAATCTACAGTAGTCAAAATTCAGAACTGAACATAATCACGAGAGGAACCTTTTGCAAAGACCCAAATTCCGACCTCTCTTCCACCTAGTACACCCTGAACTGCATTTACGTAGCAGGCTAACGAAGTACTGGCATCTATACTCATAGCCAGTACAATCCTCTGTGGGGTTTTTGTCGTGTCGTCCATTTACGTTTGTGAATGTCCCTTGATCCATTTCATCTTATCACTATAGGGAGCGGAATTGCAATTAGGTGCTTTAAATCCTGTTCTAAAAGCAGAGGAAATATGGGGCTGAATGTCAAAAATATTTTTATTCAAAAACTGTCAAACAAAATAGATTCTACTTATTAAACATAACAAAAATATAGTAAATATTTTTTAACTCACTGTTATAATTAATATTCTAATAAATAGATAAGTGAATGTTGTATCTTGTTCACCACAATGAACAACAAAGCGCAATTCAAAATTGTCCAATGAAAATGGACACTGAACACTGTATTGTATCGCGAAAATTCATGTACACTTACGCCATCAATATTAGCTACACGTTCACTCTCCAGAACCTGAGCAACTTTACACAGTTTTTGGTACTTTTCGAACAGATTTCGGAATTTAGTCTCTAAACTTGCATGCGTGTCACTGATACAGTACAATTTCCTTTCAACTTCAACAGCGCCCTTCAGTGTTTCGCAAAGCAGTTGTGTGGAAGTTTTCAATTTTTCTATCACGCCACACAAAAAGCTTAGATTTGCAGACAGCCACTCCAAATCGTCTTGTAGATATCCATCTTTCAATAAAACTTGAAGAATCGCAATGGACGATGCATTAATTTTATCAAACTCATTCACAATACAGACAAACGCTTCAGAATTATTTATTGTGATGTCTCGAATAGGATGCTCATTTACTAATTTAACGCGTGTTTCGTCTATTTTATGAAATAACTCAAAAATATACGTTTACATAAGGAATTCGGAAATTTTAGGAACATATTTGGACCTAAAAGGGATGAAGAGACAGGTAAGTGGAGGTTACATAATATAAAACTGCATAATTTGTATTCCTGTCCGGATAATAGAATAATTATATCAAGAAGACTTAGATGGGCAGGCCATGTGGCACGAACGGGAGAGGAAAGAAGAGTTTACAGGGTTCTTGTCGGGAAACCTGATGGTAAGAGGCCTGTAGGAAGGCCAAGACGAAGATGGAGGGAAAACGTTGAGATGTACCTAAAGGAAATCTGTAAGGATGGAAAAGATTGGATTGATCTTACCCAGGAGGGACAGATGGAAGGCTTGTGTTGCTGCAGCCATAAACCTTCGGGTTGTCTAAAATATGTACATTTATGTTCTTTCCCTACAAATAGTCTATGTGATTTTTGTGCTAAAGGTAAAATTATGCATTTTTATGTGAAATAAGACAAGATTACATTGCAACCATATGGTCGAGTTTGACCGACTTGCGAAGAAACAGAAGAAATACGTTTTTACCCAAACATCTAGCTAAAAAAAAATTAACCTGAATAACGTAGTTCGATATTAAACTGCTAATATCTCAAGTCCTAGCCCGAAGATATTTGCCGAAAAAACCCAACACACGAGAAGAAAGGTAACATCATCGTCGCTCGGGTCTTTCCACAGAAAACACCCAATTTCCTGTTGCAAAAGGCATGCTGTACATTATACCGAAACACTCCTCTATCTTTGTCTATGGCTTTCTTGCCCCAGAAGCAGAATGGCGCAGAGGCAGCAATATTTAAGACTCTGCTCACTCTAATTGCTCTGTAGCAAGAGACTGCGCTCGGCCTTCCAGTCGCTGGAGCCCAGTAAATACCCTCTCCAGACAGCCCACGAGGGGTATGAACAATATCCGGCAGAGAAATACAGGCTACAGGCTAAATGAATGCAGCAGAAATTGCGAGGGAAACTAAGAAACGGGAGCCACGCACAATCACAAACACAAAATATCCTTTTCTCCCGTCTGAAAGATTCGGACTTAACACGAAGGTGAGGTGGGGCTTGTGAAGAGATGATGGAATAAATGGGAAAGAATGAACGCAGAGAGAATTGGCTCGGTGGGCTCACCTTGCAACGTGTAGAAAAACAAAATCACGCGCTTATTTCGCGGGTTATATGTTATACACAGTTATTACATTTCCAACTTAATCATACTTTAACTACGTACTATCTACATATGTAAACTATGTTTTTGTTTCCTGCGGGAAGTTTTTCATCATGTAGTTGGCAACACTTATTGACTGTAATTTGCTATAAAAAAATCTGCGCCATTATTGAAACTTGAATTGGTGGAATGTATTGCAAGTTTCGGTTACGGCATTATATTAAAAATCAGTGATTCTGCGGTCGCTCGACCACTCAAAATCTGCTCTCCACTAGCATTTGAACGGAGTAAGTAGGGAAGAGGAGAGATATTCCACAAATCTATTTCACATTGGGTCAAGGACCTATCTAAATCTAGCAATACAGTGGAAAAGAAAATTCCCTTTACCATTTAAAATAATTGATTGATTGATTTGTTGTTTTAAGTCCACTTTAGGCACATTAAAGCTAATCGGGACTGGACCTACAGTTTAAAATGGAATCCGAACCACTATGTGGCTCCACCGAGTATCGAACTAGGGACCCCCTGAATACAAGGCGACGACGCTTACCATTTAAAAGTTCTTTCAGAGTTGGTTCATTGTTCATGACAGTTCTGGAAAAAGATCAGGTTCGGTGAGCGGCCTGGATTATTTTGAGCCTTTGTGAAACTATCTCTGTGGTCACATAGTGTTTTGGATCCCACTTTAAACTATGGATCCAGTCCCAATTAGGCCTACACTATCGAGTCTAAAGTTGACTAAAAACAAACAAACTCGGACTCTGTAGCCAACCCATTCACATTAACCTTATCGTGGACAACAAAACTGCAATGTGATGTGTATTCTCAGTTAAGACCGTGTTGGCGACTTAGCCCAGGCCAGTTAAGAGGTTTTCAAAAATCCCCTCCTTTCGAACCGCTATGACATTGCAAATTCTGAAAAATTACATCTGTTTAGAATTTACGTAATTTCCGTGTGGCTTGCTTTTCGCTGCTGCCTACATTCGCAATTATTTCGTGACATCAAATAAAAGCCGCTTGCAGAAGTCCACTTTGTGCACACGAAGGCTAATCGGGAATGACAGTACGTATTATAGAACCCTGGACTAGAAGACGACGACGTTATAATTGCGACACTGGGGAGGCCAAACTGCTTGACCATTAACTGAAGAGAAGATGTGCTCCTTGTGATCAAAATCAACTGCAAAATTTCAACGGTGAGGATGCAGTAACAGTAAATTATGGTGGAGTGATGTATGCAGTGGATTTGTTCCGGACTTCCAATAGTTGTTGTGTGGTTAATACAACCTGTTGTGAAGCACTAATGCTTTATATTGATTGAGATAGGCTTTTTTTTTATTTTTAGTGCTGATATCAAATCAAGAGCCGCGGTGGCCCAGTCGGTATGGCGTTTGACTACCACAAGGGAAAACCGGGTCCGACTCCCGGTGTGGGTGATTCAGTTGGGAATTTTTTAAGCAATGGCCCTGCATGGAGCGGCTCTGGATTTCACCCAGTCTGCAATAAAGGGGTACCTGTGGGCAGTTTTGGTAGGCTAAAGGTGACAGGAGCGTGGTGCTGATCACATTACCTCCACAAATGTCCAAGATAGTGAACTGTGTGGCCCTACCTCCACCCGTATGCCCCCATGCCATGATGTAATGTACAGTCACCGGCAATAATAATGGGACACCTAAATCCTGAAATACTCGCTTCCCTGAAAGGCGCTACGTGTGTTGCCTAACTGTACGGCGGTGGTAGAAGTTGCCATTGAAAATATGCTATTAAAATCCACTTATCGCCGTAGAGTTAGGCAACACACATAACACTTTGCAAGGTGTCAAATTATTATTATTGCCAGTTACTGTACACTCGCCTCATTTAGTACTCCGGCAGTTTGTTTCTTTGTACAGCGTATTTGCAAAATATGCACTTCAACCTACATAATTGGATTGCGATAAAGCCATAATTTCTAAGCCGTCCTGGAATATTGATTGAGTGATTTTGTGTTTTAAGTCCACTTTATGCACAGTAAGGTTAATCGGGACTGGACCTACAGTTCAAACTGGGATCCGAACCACTATGTGCCTCCACCGGGTATCGATTCCGGGACCCCTTGGTTACAAGGCGACCACGCTACCACTGCGGCATCGGGGAGGCCCTACCGTCCTGGAATATACTTCTCATTCTTATTAATGAAGATGAAAAAAGCTCCTAACCGTGTGTACGAAGAGTGAAAAATGCACCTGACATTGCCGTATTTCTGAATTCGTTTACCCCGTACAGGGAATAGTTTTACATTTATCTACATAGCAACTTAAGGGGCTGAGCATGTATGACAAATTATTATTGAAATAATTATTTAACTAATAATTGTTAATAATTTTAATTAATAATAATTTAATCAATTATTTCTTCTTTATTACTGAAATTGGGCATTTCAATCATATTTGTAATAAACTGTAAATGCTATTAATTTAACTTTTCATAATTTAATAATCACTATAACAATTTACAATTATGTTTTATTAAGTTTTCGGATTGGCGACTACGTCTTGAACGTTCTAACACTGGCATGCATGCCTCTAATTATTTCACAAGTGCCACATACAACATCACGACTTTCATCTCCCAATTTCCCAAGCCATGCCAGAACAGTCGTCTTGGCCTTCGTATATTATTTACCACACATTACGGCAGGAAGAAGTACGAAAGTGAGGCGAATAAAAAATAGAAAAATGGGGTGAACGCTAGAAGGACGAGGGCCATGTTAAGGCACGTATGCAGAAGCAATCTTCTTGGCAATCAGGCTCTTCCCAGTGATGGATGCACATAATAAATAATCCAAGCGGGGTTCCTTCGTGGCAAAATTAAGTTCGCATGCACGCCCATATGTAGCGCTGAGAGGGCGTCTTGATGCGCAAAACTGAGCCACTCACTCCTAAGCGGGAGGATGATGCAGTAAATGATCGCATATAGCTTTGATGAAGTGGTGGAAGATAGGTGAGTGTTCAGTGCTATGGAGTCAAAGGTCCCAGGTCCGAATCCTGGATAAGGCATGAGGGTTTCCTTGTGTGCCGATTCCGCCGGCCTCCGTACCGGAGTGATTAGCACAGCGTCTACGACGCCAGCGATCCGGGTTCGATGTAAAATAAAACATATCAATCAGAACCTTACCAATTTTACTCCAATCTGATATTCGGATGTATAGGGTGTACATAAAGTCCACTTCTCTCTTCAGTAAATCATTAAGCTGCAACCGGTCGGCTCGGTAGACGGGCGCGATAAGTGGTTGACTTATCGATCTCGCCACCGAAGCTCCTAAGGTGCTAGTTTGAAGCCTGGCTTGGGCATTTAATATTATTATTATTTTGCGAGTGTCGCTTCCTAAATTTATCTAATCGTTACCCATCCTCATGGTCGTGATTAGAAAAGAGTACCAGGAAAGTGACGCAAATTAACAAAAATACGAATTAAGCTGCAACTGATTTTTTCAAAACTTTTGAACACTCCATTGTCTACAATGTTGCATCATAAGAGAGGACCTAATGTATCCTTTGATATGCACAGTCCAAGTCACCCAGTCAAGGATGTGAGACCGATACGAGAATGAGAACTGACACGAGACCGAGACTATCAAATTTAAACTCGATACCATCCCTATTACTTAATTCAACAACCTTTTGCTTTGTATGTTCTATCAACTTTCAAAACTCAAAGGCAAGAAGTCATTGGGTGCCAAATCAGGACTGTACGGCGGATGACCCTTCAATTCGATTTTTTGACTGTTCGTAAAGTCGGTTGTTAGACGAGATGTGTGACAGCTGGCATTGTCTTGATGAAGAATGATCCGACGGCGTATGTTTGTTTTCCGTATTTGACCGAAGACCTCTGGCAAACAAATTGTTGTGTACCATTCAGAGTTGACCGTTCTACGTTCCTCTAAAGGCACAGTTGCAACATGACCAGTTTTCCCGAAAAAACAGGCGACCATTTGTTTCCATGTGCTTCGAGCGCGAACAACTTTTGTTGGATTGGGTTCATCTTGAAACACCCATACAGTCGACTGCTGTTTACGTTCCGGCTCATATGCATATATCCATGATTCGTCACCTGTTACAATCTTATATACGTCTTTTGAAGCACCACGATTGTATTTATTGAGCATTTGTTTGCACCAATTGACGCGAGCGTCTTTTTGAGTTTTTGTCAAATTGTGTGGGATCCACCGAGAACATACCTTTCTCACAGCTAAATGATCATGTAATATTTTATATATGCTGGTGGAACTAATGCCTATGGTTGCCTCAATCTCACAGTATGTCACATGACGATCTTGCAGTATTAGGTTTTGCACAGCATCAATGTTTTCTTGAACAACAACTGATTTTGGACGACCTTCGCGAATCTCGTCGGTGAGCGAATGGCGGCCACGATTAAATTCGTTATACCAGCGTTTCACAGTGGCAAAGGATGGGGCTTCATCGCCAAATGTGGAAGTAAGTTGATCGATGCACTCTTGTCTTGATAATCCACGTCGAAAATCGTAAAAAATCATCGCACGAAAATGTTCACGAGTTAAGTCCATTTTATTGTTGTTGCGCAATCTCCAAGGCAACATAAACAACACAAATGAAGCTATTGACAAAACATTTGAAGTACGTTATTTTCAATAATGCCAGACGATTCCGTGCAAACGTCAAATCGCGCCTAACTTCAATCAGTGTTGCCAAGGCTCAAAATATAAATAGTGACCCTCGTACGTTCTCCAATCTGCTCAAGTAAGCCATTGTGGCGGAGTGGTTAGCACTTTGCGCTACGACGCCATGGGTACCGAGTTCGAATCCTGGCCTGGGCATGGATGTTTGTGTGTGTTCATGTTTGTGTGCGCCCCTACTCATCCCATCTTCGCAAATTAGTCAAAAGTGGCACAAGAAGCGAAGTAAAATAAAGCAAATCAATCAACCAATCAAATCCAATCTGCTCAAGGTCCATTTGACAAATGCTACTTTTCACTCTTCCTTCCAGAGGAATTCATGCAATTCAGGTCCTAACACATTTACTCCACCATTCAATATTTTACTGACATTCTTCTTTGGTTGTTGTTATGGTAATGCTTCTGGAAATTGGTCAAACATGGTCAGTGGCGCAGGAACGTTTTTCATTTGGGGGGGGTACAAAATTCAGCCTCCCATATATATATATATATATATATATAATGTCCAATCAAGTGTAGCAATAATAATAATTAGGATAATTATATTTAATTAAATTAATATATTAATTAAATAGATACATTAATTAATATTGTATTGTTATTATTACATGAATAGGTAAAAGATAGTAAAAGAATAGAAATATAACAGCAAGTATTCATTATCTAGCTTACGTGTAGTTAAGATCGCCAAGATTTGCACAAAAAAAAATGCCCTGGCAAGGAATTTAATGTCAGATAGAAAAAGAATCGAATATTTATTGAATAACAAAAAAAGGAGTTAGATCCAATTAACGAAAAGTAAAGTTCCTGATTAATATTTTATGGATATTATCATTAGTAGTGTGCATAAATCTTTGGAACCCTTCAAAGCCGTATGAGCCAAATTCCTTGCCTTCCAATAAGTTCAGCGGAGAAAACCATCGAGTATACAGGGTGCAGCAGAAATAACTCCCGGATTTCATTCGTGAATAACAAAGCAACGATCGATGTTATGCAAAATTTTATTTCACAGTTGGAAAGAACAAGGATTACCATTTTGTTTCCCATATGTACCGAGACAACTCCATGAACGCCCCTACTTTTTTGAGGAAGACGGCACGCTGTTAATGTAACGTCTGGCCGTTATGTATGGATGTTACGCAACTTCCTGCAGCCGCAATCGAACGAACGTGGCAAATTGGCTGTGTGGTTCCAACAGGATGGTGCCACAGCACGCGTATCGATGAACGTGCTACTTGAAATGTTTTAAGGGCGTATGATCTCACTTCGAAGTCACCTTCCATGGCCAACTCGTTCCCCCGAGAAAGCACCCTGCGACTTCTTTCTGTGGGAGTACCTGAAGGCTAAAGTTTACCAAGGAAGGCCGAGGACAGACAATGATCTGAAAGATAGTACCAGACAGGAAAGAGCGGCAATACCGACCAGACATGACTAGGAGGGTAATGCAGAACTTCAGGGCGAGACTTCAGAAATGCGTACACTGTGCAGATCGGCATTTGGACGATATCATTTTAAAACAAAGTCAACTATGTCACACAAAATGGTGACTTGTGGCAATTTTGACAAAAAATAACAATGTGAAGAGCCGGCCAAGGTTTATTCTCGTATGTAGTGGTATTAAATGCAGATACATGCGTGTGTTTTAGGATGACATGTCAATTTCTCGTTTATGTGAAAAGGTAAACTTTAATGTAAGCAGAAGCATGTGCGCGTCACAGTTAAAGATTTTCGCATGGGTGTTATTTTTGAGTGTCCATCAATTTCATCATATCATCATCACTCATCCTCATCTTCGCGATTAGCCAAAAGTGGCAGAAATGCGAAGTAAAATAAACCAAATCAATCAATCAAATATTCCCATCTTACTCCCAGAGACCTTGTAAATCCAATCCAAAATCTACCAATAGAACCTGCAGTGAGTCTCATTTATCTCGTGCATTCATCTGACTAATGTAATTTTCTTACAATTTGACTTTAGAGTTTAACATAAAATGGCGTTGTGTTTGTGTTGCATTCGATATCACAATTAGATTTTAAGCAATTAATGTCCAATTATAAGTATACCTAATACATAGGTAAAAAATAGTGCCCGCTCTGATAAAATCGCAAATTGCACCCTGTTTAAATGTCTAGGAAAGATTTCATTTCACCTAGGAGTGATATCGCGATGCAATGAGTCGAGAATTGTGAGCCCCATCTCGTCTCCTGTGTGGTGAGGTAGTAGTATAATTGATGCTATAACCAGGACGAGAAATGATGAACCCCCCCTCAGGCAGATTTGCCTACACTTAAAACTAGCTCAATATGCCTATATAAGCTTTTTGCTCAAGTGTGGTACCCTGTCTAATCCAAGATTTTTGTAAAAATGCCCTCGAGAATTTCCTGTGAAATGATGAGCCCCCTCAGATTGATTTGCCTACACTTACAAAAGCCACATCTGTGAGATTGTTGTCCATAATCCTGTCAAAAATATGCCCCCCTTCATATTTTCTTTGGCTACACCTAAAACTAAGCCACCCACACCCACCCACACACACACACACCCACCCACACCCACATACACACACACCCACACCCACCCACATTGACCTTGACCTTGAGATGACCTTGACCTTGAGATGACCTTGACCCTGACCACACCCACCCACATACACACCCACACCCACCCACACATATTTACTTCCGGTCCACTTGTGGCCTATTTCTGGTTTATTTATATTGCATCATGTTTTGCAACAAATTATTACCCAATATTATGCAATAAATTATTAGAGCCCGACCCTGTGGCCGAGTGGTTAGCACATCGCGCTGCGACGCCAAGGGTCCCGGGTTCGAATCCCGGTCGGGCTTGGTTGTTTGTGAATGTCCATTCATCTATTTCATCCTTTCATCACTCATCCCCATCTTCGCAAATTAGCCAAGAGGCACAAAACGCGAAGTAAAATAAACTAAATCAAATAAATAAAAACAAATAAATTATTAGACATATGTTGTTTTCTGATTGGTTGGTTATGACATAATGTGATGATGTGTTATATTCTGATTGGCTTATTGTTTCAGATGTTTTCAATGCGGTCTGTGCTTAGGCTATATAAAGAGATTTTGCATTGCATATCAGCCAGTATTGTGAGAGTTGTTGAAGAGTAAGGGTGTGTTGTTGCAGTGTTGCTCATATTTTTAAACACAAAAATATTGCAGATTTGTATAAATTGAATTACAAATCTATTTGATTTAATATACAGAATTTTTGACAACCTGTCATAGGTTTATTAAGTATAGAGTTTTGATTTGAACCCCAAGAAATTTTATATAAATACCAAAGCCAAAAATATTAACACACACACACACACACACACACACACACACACAAATCACACTACTGAACCCAACTGATATTTTTTATTAAGTATAAAGTTTTGATTTGGACCCCAGGAAATCTTATATAATAAACAACAACAAAAATGCCAAATCAAAAATATTGTAATCAATGCAATAAGAATATAACCAGCCCCAATTGGGCCAGGCACCAAAAGAATTGTAATCCAGACAAATGCAGAACTCCCACAAAAATATGCCCTAAATGCCATAGAAAATATAGTCTGGAATATTTCACATATAAACATAAAGGTACTTGTTCTGCACAGTCATCAACATTGCCCCCCAAACCATCTACATCTGGTCTGAAAAGGAAGCATGAAACACCTGTTAATGCTGGACCAGCAAAGCAGCCACGCTATGCACCACCTATCCATAGCAGTTTTAATGGCCAACTTAGGGATCACCGGTTTGTATCAGAGCCAAAATGTGACATTAACAATTTTTTGAACAGTATAAATCCAGATGTGCAGGCAATTCTAAATGCACAAAATGGCTCTTATAAGCTGTCCCTCAAATTGTTTACACAATATAAGAAGCCAAATGGCACAAAATTTACACAGCCCCACATAACAGAAACTGTACCGGTATATTCAAATGCAAATTCTGACAAAATAATAAGCAGTTTGATAGATCAATTGAATATTAAACACTCTGAATTTGCAGCAAAAGAGTCTGGATGGAGCCTATGCGGATCTCCACACAAGCTCTATGTTAATATTTCTGAATTCAGCCCATTACAAGGATCTACATATGTGCCTTTACCTGCCAATATTAAAAACAAAAGAGCCGTGGTTAACATAGAAAATAATGATGAGAAATGCTTTTTGTGGTGTATTTTAGCTGCTTTGTATCCAGTTTCAAGGCATCCTGAGCGAATAAGTTATTATAAACAACATGAAAATGATTTTGATGAAGCAATGGAGGGTTTAGAATATCCAATGTCTGTTCAGAATATTGATAAATTTGAAAAAAAAGGCCAGGAATATCAATGGTAAACAATTATCTATTAATGTTTTTATTTGTTCTACTGGCCGTGGCAATTGCTTGATAGCACCTCTCAGAATCAGTACATTTGATGATGATTCTGCTGTTCCGATTGATCTGCTCTTAATTGAAGGGGATAATACACACCATTATACTCTGATACAAAATCTTGAAGCTTTAGTCAGAACACAACTAGACAAATTTAATAGAACATTTAAGTTGTGCAGAAGATGTTTAACTGTATTTGATGGTCAAAAAATGGTAAATGGGGTTCGTGAAAAAAATGCAGAAATTGCTAAAAACAAGTTAATTGAGCATCTGAAATACTGTGGCAATCATAAACCTGTTAATATGGTGATGCCTAACCCAAATGAAAATGCCAAATTCAAAAAATTTGAAGCCTTGTTGGAACACCCAGCATATATAGTCTGTGATTTTGAGTCAAACCTCAAACCCCTTGCATTCTGTAGCCCAGATCCTGATGAACCTTCAATTACATCATACCAGTTACATAAACCTTCTAGTTTTTATTATGTGATTGTACAGGATGGTGTTGTTAGTAAAGAATATTTATACATGGGAGCAGATGCCATCAAAGAATTTGCACATAGAATAGAAAATGAGTGCCATGACATAGCATCTAATATCTTATTAAAATCAAAACCCATGTTGCCATTAACAGAGAAACAGATTGAAGATTTCAACAATGCAGAAAAATGCCCGGTATGTGATTCTGAATTTTCAGATACAAATATCAAGGTACATCACCATTCTCATACAGATGGTAAATTCTTAATGGCCCTGTGTAATAGCTGTAATATTAAGATCCAGAGACCAAAATTTGTCCCCATATTTTGCCATGGTGCATCCAATTATGATTTTCATCATTTGATCAGGTACGAGGGGTTTGACAAGCAGAATTTAAATATTTTAGCTGAAAATAATGAGAAATATATTGCCATTAGCAAAATAATTAAAGTTAATGGTGTTCCTATTCACGTAACATTTCTTGATTCATACAGAATTCTGTCTGCTAGCCTGGCTACACTGGCCACTCAATTATCTGATGATCAATTAAAAATCACATGTGCTTTGTTTCCAAATCAGGACCTGAAATTAATTAAACGGAAGGGTGTATATCCATATGATTATGTTACAGATTTTTCTAAATTTGATGAGTGTTCTCTGCCACCACAACAAGAGTTTTACAGCAAAATCAGAGCATCTGGAATCACTGATGATGATTATCACCATACCCAGTTGATGTGGAACAATTTAAAATGCCAGACATTTGGTGATTATCACAAGGCATATTTAAAACTTGATGTGACCCTCTTAGCTGATATACTTCAGGCATTTAGAAAATCTTCCATGCAAAATTATAAGCTGGATCCAATGTATTTTTACAGTGCTCCGGGCCTAGCATGGTCTGCAATGTTTTTAAACACTAAAATGCAATTGGATCTGATCCAGGATCAAGATATGTATCTGTTTATGGAACAATGTATAAGAGGAGGCATGGTGCAATGTTCTCAGAGATATGCCAGAGCAAATAACAAATATATTCCTGATTATGATCCAGCACTGCCATTAAATTATATACTGTATGTAGATGCCAATAGCCTCTATGGTTATGCTATGATGAAAAAACTGCCATATGCAAGGCTTGAGTGGGTTGAAGATTTCAATATTGAAGATCTTAAGGATTTTGATGACAGTAACTATGGCCTGTTCTTAGAGGTTGATCTGACAATTCCTGATGATTTATACAACACATTTTCTGATCTGCCCCCAATTCCTGAGGTTGAGTGCTCACCTGGCTCTAAACAAAAGAAATTGATGATGACTCTAGAGCCAAAACAGGGTTATGTCTTATATTACAAAAACCTCCAGTTCCTAATAAATCATGGTGTCCAAGTGACCAAAGTTGGAAAAGTTTTGAGGTTCAGGCACTCAAGATGGTTGAAACCATATATTGATACAAACACAGAGCTTCGAACATCTGCAATGAGCCAATTTGATAAGATCTTGTTTAAATTGATGGTCAATTCTGTGTATGGCAAAACAATAGAAAATGTCAGAAAATATACTGATGTTAAATTAATTACTGACCCCAGCCGGAGCAAAAAATTGATAGCAAAGCCCAACTTCAATTACAGAAGAATTTATGACGAAAATATGGCACTTTTCAACATGAAAAAGCAATGATTAAGTTTGATAAGCCTATTTATGTAGGGGCTGTGATATTGGAATTGGCCAAATTACACATGTTAAAATTGTTTTATAATGTGTTGAAGCCTTTTTATAAGGATCGTGTAAAACTGATGTACATGGACACAGATAGTTTTGTTCTTGATATTCAAACAGAAGATGTTTATCAAGATATAACACAGCCTGAATTGTTTAAATATTTTGATACCACTGAACATTCAAAAATTAAACACCACAACAAAAAGGTGCCTGGCAAGTTAAAAGATGAGACACTTGGTGATGTTATTGTGGCATTTGCTGGGTTAAGGGCCAAGATGTACAGTTTTGAAACATGTAGTGGCGCTGTTGCCAAAAAGGCCAAGGGCATTGGCAGAGTGACTGTAGACAAAGAGCTTGAATTTGAAGATTACAAAAATTGCCTCAAATTATGTAGCACAATCAGAACATCAGAATCCAGAATTCAGAGTGTGGATCACTTGTTGACTACAAATATTGTAAGAAAAGTGGCTCTGGATCCACATGATAATAAGAGATGCATTTTATCATGTGGCATACATACTCTACCATGGGGTCATTGTGATTTGAAAAGTGGTAATCAATGCCCAATTACAGAGCATGATTTGAAATAAATAAACATGCCTATGAACTTATTTGGGTTCAAAAAACAGGCTATTATGGACCTGCCAACACCACAACCCTCTTCTGATATGATATCTAAACTAAGTGCTTTGTTAATTATTCATCTGAACAGCATACTTTCAGATGTTGATGATGAAACAGGTAAAACATTGTACATATTTAACAATAATTTAAATCATTACCAATTACCTGTAGGTGGTCAATTGCAATTTATTACAACCCCTGAGGGTAATGTCAAGATTTCAGTAGGGAGAAATATTTATAGAATTAAGCACTCAAACATGATTTCTGGCACTGTATATACTGTTTCTGCTGGTGACTGCTTATATATTGAGGTCCCTGGATCCTATGACAAGCTTATACCTTTTTTTATAGAATTAAGAATTAGATATTCAATAATAAATAACCACTAAAACAAAAATGCCTAATGATATATTTGGCCATACAAGGCATGAAGATCACAGTGATGAGATTCTGATGCTTGATGTCAGAGTCAAAAAATTAAGAAGTGATTTGCAAGCTTTACAAACCACACTGAATGCCAATCTTCAACTAGAAATTACAAATTTGCAATCACAATGCATGGACCCTCTTCTTAAAATTGATTCTGAACTCAAATTGCTGCTTCAAAAATATACTGACTTGGCCACATTGGATAATTTTCAAAGTTTAGAAGAAGCTGTAGCAGCTCTTCAAGCCAAATTTAAGACCCAGGCCACCAACTCTGAGCAATTGAAACATGTGACGAGCACAATAGTTACAATGTTGTGTTATGTTGAGTTATGATGAGTTTGTAATGTGAACTTATGAACGTACGTGTTCAAAATGAAACAAATGACTATCGAATATAGTAAACAGTTTGTAAAAAGTTATGTACCATATCTAAGTTATAAATACAAGAAATATTAATATTGGAATCAAGTTTTATGTTGATACAAATGTGTAGGTTTCAATAATTTGGCGACCCAGTTTCCAGGATTCGAATTAGTAAGTGTTTAGCTATACGTTTTTCTTAAAAATATAGTTAAATAATGACAGATAAAGGGAAAAGATCAACACGAAAAGGACAAACGATTGATGAAAGCTTGATTTCTGACAATGCGGAAATCAATGTTGAAAATTTGGGTTGTTGTAAGGATCCAGATAAGAATACTAAGTGTACAACTTGTCGCAAATGTGGAAAGTTATATCACCATAAATGTCTACAGTTAGCAGCGTTACATTCCAGTAATTCTGATACATTTGATCAGTACTTGTGCAAAGTATGCGATCCGATGTTTGGCCATCATGGGACTGAACACAATAAAGATACTAATTTCAATGCATTATTGGAGACAATAATTCATAAAATGGATGACGTTCAGTTGCAGTTTACAGAAAGTCAAGAGCAGATGAAACAGCAGCTTACAGACAGCCAAGCGCAGATGAAACAGCAGCTTACAGACAGCCAAGCGCAGATGAAACAGCAGCTTACAGACAGCCAAGCGCAGATGAAACAGCAGCTTACAGACAGCCAAGCGCAGATGAAACAGCAGCTTACAGACAGCCAAGCTCAGATGAAACAGCAGCTTACAGACAGCCAAGCACAGATGAAACAGCAGCTTACACACAGCCAAGATCAGATGAAACAGCAGCTTACACACAGCCAAGATCAGATGAAACAGCAACTCACTGATCAAATGAAAAAGTTTTCTGAAAGTCAGGAGTTAATAACAGCGACTCTTTCAGAAAGTTTCAATCAGTCTCTTGTTACGTTTCGCGCTGAACTCCGAGAAGAAATAAAACAGGTGGCTGATGCTTGCAAAATAAATACTAACGCCCTTAAAAATGAGGTTAAAGAGGAATTAAGTGGTGTGCAGTCTAATATAGAATCACTTATTGCAAAGACTTCTTCTCATCAGGAACATCTCGTCGAACTAACGTCACAAGCGGAAGAACAAGTCTGCAATATAAGTGCTGTTAAAATTACACTAAATGAACAACAAGTATCTATTTCTCGCTTAGAAGATGAGATTGGTGTAATTAAAACTAAAATAGGGCACATTAGTGGTACAAAAGTGTTAGCTCCTGAGAATGATAATGCACCAACCGTTGATAAAATATCTGACGTGTCTGAAGCCAATCAAGTCAATGTCAATTCTCAAACTGCACAAATTACTCCAATAACAGCTTTAACTAGAAACCATGTTAAGAGAAAGAAGAAATTTGTTTCTTTTAAAGGCAAGAATACAAACGCAACTTCATCTGATACAGATGTAACAGATTTTGGGAGTGAAGATTCGAATACTACGCATGTAAAACAAACGTACAAGGGCAAGAGAACGAAGAGAAGCAGATTAGTTAGGGAGCGTCATCAGGCCATCAATAGTGTTAATTCTAAACAGTGTGCAAGTGCTTCTTTCACTAATTCATATGTCACACGAGATTTGTGCGGTTGTGATAATTCGTTACAAGGGCAATTTAACACCGGTTCTGTTCACAACTCGCCTGAAAATTGAACTAGCAATGTCCATGCTTGTTTCCCGGGCTGTTCAACAAATGGTATGACTACGGATTCTATTAACTGTAGCATTCATACCAATTCCTGCCCATTAACAGTTTGCAGAAATAGTTGTGTGTTAGACAATAATTCTGAACGAATTAATGCTACATATAATCGCGGCAGAGGTTTTGGTACTGCCAGAAGTAATGTACACTTCATAAGTCCGAATAATCAGGATAGCACAGTAGTAACTACAGTACCGTTTGACCCAATGACACCTCGTCTTCAGAATTCGATGACTTCGTTGAATAACCGTCCTTCACAAGCAATAGTAACTGGCTGTAATGAGACTATGCAACGCATATTAAAAGTGAGTGACTTGAACCTACTCCCAAAGTTCGGGGGAAATTTAGAAAAACAAAGTCCTAGAGACTATATTGATCAGTTAGTTTCAACATTCAATCTAATGGGAGTTCCGGAGGAATACAGGCTGAATAGTATATACAAGTGTTTTTACGGCAAGGCATTGTTATGGTATAATTCTCATAAGAAGAGATTTTCATGTTTTCAGGATTTCGTAGGAAAGTTTTTGCATCATTATGCTTCTGAACAAGTAGTACAAGCACAATTGGCAGCTGTACGAACAAGAAAATATGATCCTAATGTTGATGAAAACTTAGCTACTTTTGCATTGAAACTCTATTCTGCCTATTCAAATTTGGAAGAAGACCCATCTGAATCTGATATGATTCAGTTAGTGTTGCGACAAATACCGAGAAATGTGTCAGAATATGTGTCATGTCATGACATACCAAGTATGGACAGACTGATATCTATTTTAGACAGAATTGATTTGGTTCATTCGGGAAAAAACAAATCTTTTAGAGTTCCAGAGGACCAGGAAGAATTTATGAGAAGAAATAAGACAGCCAAATTTCTGAACAACAAATCCAAACAATCATTCAATGTTGGACAAGTTTCTGTCAAAACGCAAGATTTTCGTAAGACCAGGAATTTTACATCTTCCCAAAATGCCGAACCTACAACAATTGGGGGTGCAAGTAGATTTTCGAGCAACGTTCAGCAATCAAATCCATGCTCAAATCAACAGATCCAAAATACTTTACGAACGGATGAAGGCTTTTCATCTCCGAATAGTGTTCAACCAAATACACAAAGTGGTTATAACAGACGTCCAGTAAGGAATCAACGGGGTAGATGTAATTGGAACACAGTACGAAGCAACACTGAACAATCTAAACAACAATCTCAACCTTATTTAGCTGAACCGTGGTTAAGGCCTTCGCAGAGTATGCAGGTGAATCCATCTGTACCTTTACCTCAGTGGAATGCAAATAATTTAAATTCCATGGTGCAATATCCTACTCAACCGTGGATATTCTCTCCCTGGACTACACCATTTACTTCTTGCAGTACTACAGTAACTCAGCCAAGTATATATCCAGCGAATAACTCTTTATGGTATGGTAATAATTCCAATTTGTTACCACAACCCGGGATTAGCAGTACCGTGACCCAAAGTCAAGTACCTTCGAGTAGTGGAGTGTGCAATTTAACAGGAACGACTGCTAATACAAGTGAACACTCATCCTTAAACATGTAAGGCAGAGTAATGAGCTCCGGTTCCTCTGTCCAGTTAATTACAAGGAGCATATTCATCACTATACTCCAACATCAATTGAAGATAATCTCAATTATCAGAGCAACACATCTATTGTTCCCAACCATTCGGAAAAGGAAGTTCTTACTATAAACTTTGTACTCGATTGGTATGAAGCTGAACCAGAATGGGTAATGGACGATGACGGTGTTCTTGTTTCAAACAGAAGAGTTATTGTGTTGGCAGGTTAAATTTGTGACCTAACCATTAACTATATTATTGATTGTGGGAGTCAAGCAAATTTAATGGATTATGCATCTTGGTTAAAATTGAAAACTATTATTCCCACTGCTAGATTAGATTCAGTGGATAATGTTAAATTATTTTCTTTTGCTGGTGACAAAAGATTTAGAGTTATTGGTTCTAAGAATATTAGTTTAATAATAGCTTCAGAGCACTTTCATATAGAGTTATATGTTATTAAGCAGTTACATGCTGAAGTAATATTAGGATTGCCATTTCTTTGGCGCTTCAGAGCAATAATTGATTTCAAGAAGCAAAACATCACATTATCAAGTGATAAGGGAGTTCAATCTAATTATGTTTTAGAAACGACTGACACATTCCCTTCATGTTCTCTTCAAAGTAACTTTGTAACATTTGCTAAGAATTCTGAGGAAGAAGAGGATGAAAACTACTTACCATCAGAAACCGATCTTAAAGCTTCTTTAGCTGATAATAGTTTGTTGATTGCTACTGATGAAATGTATGATTTATTTTTTAAGTTATTGTTAAGTTTCAGAACATTGTTTTCTGATAAACCAAGGCAAGCTAAAGTAGAGCCTTACGAGATTAAATTAAATACAACAGAAACAATTGTGGCTCCCATATATCCTATACCTATAGCTCGAAGAGATGATTTGGAGAAGGAACTCACTAAATGGAAGTCTTGGGGAGTCATTCAAGAATCGGCTTCACCTTATTTAAATCCGCTACATATAGTACCAAAAGCTGGTGGACAGTGGCGGCCAGTTGTTGATTTTCGTCGTTTAAATAAACATGTGATATCTCCTCTAGTTCGTGTGGAACCGATTAATGAACTACTTCAGAGATTTCAAGGAGCTACAGTGTTTTCAACCTTGGATTTATCATCGGGTTATTTCCAAATTCCACTTACAGAGTGCTCTTACAAGTATACGGCATTTTCATACAGAGGCCGACAGTACGTTTTTAAATTCTTGCCGTTTGGCATAACGTCAGCAGTATCTGTTTTTGTGGAAAGAATGAATCAGATTTTTAATCCATCTACAAGTTCGTTCCTAATCTGTTACATAGATGATCTTCTTATATTTTCACCTGATTTGTCTTCTCATTATGAGCAATTGAAATATGTGCTAGAGACACTTCATAACGTAAATATGTCTGTGAAATTGTCTAAGTGCAGGTTCATTAGGAATGAAATTAAATTTCTAGGACATATAATATCTGGCACCGAAATAAAAGTAGATCCGGAGAGCAATAAGGCAATCTCCGAATTTCCAGTTCCAAAATGTAAGAAGGATGTTCGTCGTTTTCTGGGTTTGGCTAACTGGAGGAGAAAATTTGTGCGAAATTTTGCAACTGCTGCAGCTCCTTTGTATCAATTACTGAAAGGAAACTCAAACTGGTGCTGGACGAAAGATCATCAGCAGTCCTTTAATGACCTAAAGAAATTAATCTTATCATCTTCATCATTAGGACAACCTGATTTTAATAAGGAATTCTGTATTAATGTTGATGGTTCTAAGATCGGCGTAGGAGCAGTACTTTGGCAACCAGATGAAGATGGAAATGTAAATGTCATTCAGTATGTCAGTCGCACTTTAAAGGGAGTTGAAACCACGTACAGTACACATGAAATAGAATGCCTTGCTATTCTTTATGCCGTGGAAAAGTTTACATTGTATATTACTGGAAGACATTTTACAATCTACAGTGACCACAAATCGTTGTGCTGGCTTGAATCAGTAAGGACATTGAACCCTAGGTTGAACCGATGGGCACTTAAGCTACAATCATACAACTTTACAATCGAACATGTATCTGGTTCTCAAAATCCAGTTGCTGATACGTTAAGTCGTTATCCAATTAGTAAATCACCAGTGACTACGATTAAAGAACTGTATGTAAATCACGTAATCTCTGATATAGAACCCAATTTCTGGCGAAGTGCACAAGAGAAAGATCTGCTTTGTTCGTCGTTAAGAAGAAAATTGGAGTCTCAAGAAGTAAATCTGATAATTAAAAGGAAGTATTCCGTTCATGATGGCATACTATTTTTCAAACCTTATGTAGATGATCATTGGAAGATAATAGTTCCTAGTGCTTTAATTGGAGATGTTTTGTATAAACAGCATGATTTAAAGGGACATTTCGGCTATTTTAAAATTTACGATTTTTGTAAAAGGTTTTATTATTGGCCTAAAATACGTAAAAGTATTAAGGACTATTTAAGAAACTGTCTTTCATGTGCAAGGGATAAGCAATGCACCTTTAAAATTTCAAAGGAAGAATTACATGTGTATTCAACCAAACCTCACTACTTACTTTCAGCCGACTTAATTGGTCCATTACCTTTGTCTAAAGGTTTCCAACATATATTAGTCATTGTAGATGTAATGAGTAAATTTGTGATGGTTTATTGTCTTCGACGTGCAACCTCAAAGGAAATAATTAACAAATTTGGAATTTACTTTAATCATTACCCAAAGTGTAAGGTAATTCTCACCGACAATGGTTCGCAATTTAAGTCAACTGAATTTAAAAGTTATTTGGATTCTGTGAGTGTTAAACATGTGTTAACTTCACCATATGCACCTTTTGCCAATCCTGTCGAACGTTACAATAAAGAGCTGGTGAGACTATTGAGAATGTTTTGTAAGTATAACCATAAACTTTGGTTTAATTATGTGAATATTGTCGTTCATCTATTGAATAATTCAAAATCGGAAACAACCGGTTTCACACCATCTGAACTTTTTATGCATGTTGATTATCACGATGAAATAATAGACAAAATAAGTTGGCCAGATGACTTGAAACATTTACCCTGGAAGACAAAGTGTATAATGGCTGAAGCAAATATAAAACAGAAAAACCAAAAGATTAAAAGGGATTTTAATGAATCTAAGCATCCGATAAAATCTGGTGACCTGGTTCTTGTTAGAAACCATCTTAAAAGCAAAGCTATTAGTGATAGCATTCACAAATTTTTCAGCTTGTATGTTGGTCCTTATCAAGTCAAGGAAGTTAAGAATAACCAAGCACATTTAATATCATTGTCGACGCCAGCAAAGAAAAAAAAGCAGAACTTAACAAATCTTAAACTTTTTAATTGTATAGAAGAAAAGAGAAGAGAGCTATTGAAAGAAAAAAATGAGTAACCCAAATGATTTTTGTGTATAATGTATTTATTTTCTTTGTTCTCAATGAAATATTTGTGTATATTTATGAAAGTCATAAATTTTGCTTCTTTGTATAAAGAGAATATGACAAAGAAAATTGCCTAAATTATGTATGAATGGCATGCTTGAACGCAAATATTGTATTGCGTTAGTGTTTGTAGAAAGCACTGTGTAATCGTGCCCCTTTTATTGTAAATTTTCTTATTGTTCGACAATTTAATGTATATTGATAATTGTCTCACTCAGAAAATTTTTCCTAAGAGAGGGGATTATATTGTGACGAGCACAATAGTTACAATGTTGTGTTATGTTGAGTTATGATGAGTTTGTAATGTGAATTTATGAACGTACGTGTTCAAAATGAAGCAAATGACTATCGAATATAGTAAACAGTTTGTAAAAAGTTATGTACCATATCTAAGTTATAAATACAAGAAATATTAATATTGGAATCTAGTTTTATGTTGATACAAATGTGTAGGTTTCAAACAACAATTGGAAGAGCAGATAAATAATGTCCAGACACAGCTCCAAACAATTGTCAAAAGCATAAAATCACAAGAAGATTTTGATCTAGTGATTTCCACTCTAAAGGAACAGATTCAATCACTCCAGATACCTAATCTGGACCCTCTGAACAATGCCATAGCCGAGGTTAAAGAAAAAATTGAGACACTTGAAAATTTTATGAACAACTTGCCATCTTCTGATGCTTTGAGTGCAATAACTCGGAGTGTTGCCAACATTAAGCTGCAACTTGAAACATATGAAGATTTTGGAAAAATTCAAAGTACCATAACCCATCTTGAGGGTACAATAGCAGCAGTGCAAAGTGATTTGACAAATGTACAAGAATCTCTAGAATCCCGCCTGCCTGGTATTGTAGACACACTTGTCAGTGTCCAGCAACAGATCACAAAGCTTGAAAACCTCAACACTGAATCTGAGCTATCTCATTTTCATCACTTGATCGATGATATCCAAACAAAATTTGAAATTTTACAACAATCAACACCCACTCAGGCAGATATAGCCCTGCTCCAAGATCCTATGCAAAATGTGGCTGATGCTTCTGAATTAAATAATGTGAAATTGGCACTTGAATCTTTGCAAAATACTGTAACAAATCTGCCTACATCACAGGAACTTAAAAATATTAAGAGAGCAGTCAATCGCATATTGAAATCAAAAGATATCAAGAATATCCAGACAGAGATCAAACAACTTACTCAGACAGTGGCCACTCTACCAACTAATCAACATATTAATGAACTGCATGCCCTGTTTGAGGATATCAGAAGACAGGTCCATGATCTTACTGCTCAAAATTCAAAATTGGCAGTTATTGAAAATTTGCAACAAATTGTAGCTAATATCAAGCAACAGCTAGGGACCATGGAATCCAATCAAGCAAATGCTCTGTCTGTTTTTGCCACCCAGCTTCAAGAGATTGTGCAACAATACAAGAAACTTGTGGACATAAAAATCAAGCCAGGCCATGATGATGTTGTTAGGACCATCAATGAGCACCTTGAATTTGTAACAAGCAGATTGCTTACAGCAGAAAAAGAAATAACCGGCATAATTGAGAATCCAAAACATACAGTAATTCTTGAATTGTACAGCATCCCCAACAAAGAATATGATTCACCATTTACACCAGGTGGCAAAATATATATGCTGTCCCCTGCACAATTTTATTACCAGCTTTTTGTTGGGGGCACACTGAGACCAATCAAGATCAAATATTGGCTTCAACCACAGGCACACCACTACCCCACCATATCAATAACAAATGCTGACAACAAACCAAAAATCACCAGTGTAGAGTTAGAGGATTTTACAAATCCCAATACATTAGAAACATCTTATGCTGAAGATGATGGCTCTCTGGAATTTCATATACAAATAGGAGACAAATTATATTTAGAAAATCCTGTAGTATCAGCTGCTGAACACCCCATAGTTGCAATATTCTTGTTTTCATATTATGTCTGGACAAATTATTGTTGATGAATTACACAGACAAGCCAGACATAATTATAAGAGACTGCCAGTAGTCACAAAAGGCATTGATGATTTATGGCAGAGCGACTTGATTGAGATGGCAAGTGGACAGCTGAAAAACTTAGACAAAATCAACAAGGGCTACAAGTATCTACTCACTGTAATAGACACATTTTCAAAATTTGCCACTCAAATCCAAGACTGGAAAATGTGTTACAGAAGCCTTCAGGACAATCATCAATCAGAGTGGAAGATCACCGCGCTATTTGCAAACAGATAATGGCAAAGAATTTTATAATTCTGTGTTCCAACAATTTATTAAAAGCCAGTCAATAAAACATTACTCGAGTTACAGTGATCTCAAAGCCTCAATTGTAGAGAGATTCAACAAAACCCTAAAAAATCTTATGTATAAACAATTTACACTTCAAGGTAATTATAAATGGCTTAATATTCTTCCAGAACTTCTACATAAATATAACAACTCGGTTCATTCCACAATCAACACGAAACCCTCTGAAGTAACTTCATCTGATGAGCAAAAATTGATCAGGACTGTTTATTATCCTAGATACCAGCCAACAACAAGAAAAGCCAAATACAAGGTGGGTGATCAAGTAAGAATCAGCAAATATAAGCACTTATTCAAAAGAGGCTTTACAAGAAACTGGAGCACTGAATTATTTACAGTGGTTCAAATTAAACCTGGGACCCTTAACACATATATAATAAAAGACCACCGAGGAGAAATTCTCAAAGGCCGGTTCTATGAAGAAGAACTCAACAAAACTAAACAGCCTGACACATATCTCATAGAAAAAATCATCCGCAGAAAAGGCAACAAGTTATTTGTCAAATGGCTAGGACTTCCAGAACACAGCTGGATCGCTGCAGACAAAGTGATAATATGAGCACCTGGGATGTTATAAAAAGGCTGCCAGAACCTGAACAGCAGATTAAGAGAAATGGCAAGTTGCTGCCTGATAATATTAGATGTCTTATTGTTGGGCCATCAGCTTGTGGTAAAACTACACTAATGATTGATAATTTTTTTATTGGCACCCAACTGGTTAGACTTGAAAAACAGGCACTTGTATGTTTTCTCTAAGAGCTTGGAACAATTAAAATATCAGCAGCTGATGAAGCTATATGATGGACTGGATATTGCCACTTTTGAATCAGATGTTAAGCCACTTCATGAATGACTCGATAATTCTGTTGTTGTGTTTGATGACATTATACTGGATAATCAAAACAAGGTTAGAAATTTCTTTACACAGGGCCGACACAAAAACATTGATTGCTTCTACCTGGCACAGACTTTTTCTAAAATACCGAAGCAGCTGATCCGAGACAACAGCAATTTTATATGTGTGTTTCATCAAGATCATACCAACCTCAAACACATACATGATGAATATGTAGGTGGGGACTTGAGCTACAATGATTTTTCCAAGTTTTGCAGTAGGTGCTGGAATCAAAACAGTTATGGGTTTGTCACAATTGATATGACAAGAAAACCCAATAGTGGCAAATACAGAAATATAATCAACAATTTTCTAGACATTGAAACATATATAAATAACCATGAAAAGGCCAATTATTGATGATCTTAAATTAAGAGACTATCTTGTAAAAAGATTTAAGGGATGGAAATCAGAGAACCGAGGAATTTATGAACAACACAAACAAACAGAACAGCCTATTATTGATGCTATTAGTGAATTAGGTAAAAATATCAAAACTGTTACACAGCAAAATCAAAATTTGATCACAGAGCTTGTACCTGTAGCTGCAAGGAACATATTAGATTATCCAATCACCCCAATTTCCAGTATTTATACACCTAGTCCTGTTGCTCCTCGAAGAATTGAAGCTAGTCAGGATCCTATTGAATTGGGTCTTCTTGCTCAAAAATATTTAAGCACACCTAAAGACAACAAAGATGAGGTTTTTGGCTTATATGCCGAAACAGAGCGTGATGGTAGCATCATACATAGAATTGGCAATTTCAGAGTAACATTTATGGGAGATGATATAATTGTATATTCAGAATCTCATCTTGGAGAAAAAGGTGGTTTTGTTAAGTACCCTGGCACACCTGGATTGTGGGAACTGATGACTAGGAAAAGGCCTGGCAGCTATACAGATCAAGATTATGAGCATTACAAAGAAATATTAATAAAATCAGATGCTCTATACCAGAACAATGATCCCACACAAAAAAGAGTCAAGTCTAGCAGTGGAGCAAAATACAACAATTTAATCAAGCCCATATGGTCACAGATCAAGACAGGCAGTGGAATCAAACAATACAACACCCTGCCTAAAGAATTTGTGTGGGTTGATGATGTCAGGAAACTTGTAGATAGGTTATTGGTGATAGCTGGGGAGGAAAATGCTGGCAACCACAATTTTTACAATGAAAAGGTTGGAATTATGGACATGATAAGCACAAAATTGTCTAATTTTATAGTGAATGACACTAAGATGATTGGATATCTTATAAAAATTATTAATACTCTACCACCTAAATTTTGGAATATCTCTGAGGGTCGGGGGTTGGTTAATGATATTATAAACAAGCTGCCATTTGAACTACACATTCCAGGCTATCAGTATTGTGGTCCAGGCACAAAATTGGACCATAGATTAAACAGAGGTGATCCTGGTGTTAATCCCCTAGATGCTGCTTGTAGAGACCATGACATAGCATACAACACACATACTGATCTTGACAAGAGACATGTTGCAGACAAGAAATTAGAAGAGGCTGCATTTGGTAGATTTGTAAGCAAAGATGCTTCTTTAAGTGAGAGAATAGCAGCATTGGGAACCACCATAGCTATGAACACCAAACAAAAACTGGGGTGGGGGCTGTGAATATGTATATAATAAACCTACAATGAAGGCCAAGGGTGTTATGTATCAAATACCTTATGCACGTCTTAAATCTCTTAAAACTATTGATAGTCATTTAACCAAAAAGCAGCGCAAGAAAAAAAAACTCTTGTATTGCCAAGGGCCATGGTATGAAATTGTTGCTTAGTACCCCCAATTAAAAAAACTACAGCAATCCAGGAAAAAATCACATGTGGGTGGATTTATATTTACTATCCCGGCCATCTTAGCAGCACTTGGGGCTGTTGGGAGCTTGGCTGGGGGATCAGCTGCCATAGCAAAAACAGTAATAGATGCCAAGAAAAATAGGGCAGAATTAGATGAATTGAAGCGCCATAAATAAGTTTAAAAAAACAAGAGCCGCTTACAAACCAAGATATTGAAGCTTTAATCAAGCCACTGGACATCAAAAATTTTAGAGGTGTGTACATGTCTGATTCTTTACCAGAACAACCACTCAGCAAAGAGTGTGGCATAGTTAATTTGGATAAGTACAAAAATCAGGGCACTCACTGGATTTGTTATCTTAAATATTTAAAAGATGAGGCATTTGTGTTTGATTCATTTGGAGGTGTTCCACCTGAAAATTTAGTAAAATATCTAAAATCAGATAATCTTTATTACAATAATGCCCGTGTTCAAAACTTCAAAGATGTTAATTGTGGACATCTGTGTTTATCTGTTCTTAGATATATGTCTCAAATAAATAAACCATCAATTGAAAATTTTCAAAAGGCCCTGTGGTATCTGAAACATCATGGGGGTATTCCATCTCACCAGCCAAAATTCAATATTGAAACTTAGATTACATGATGATATAGTGTATCCCAAAACAATAGCTCTCAGAGCATTTTATGGCATGTACTTGATCCCTAATATTACACACCACAACAACAAAATTGCAGTAGGGGATCAAAATATTGTCATGACTCCAGGGCAGTATAATCTGTCCACTCTAAATGCTCAGTTACCCAGAGGTAACTCAAAATTCTGTCACTCACAGAGTAGAGATTGTATCTGCTACAGAGACAGTGGATCTGGGTACTATAGGAGAGCTGTTAGGATTTGAGAACAACACAAAACTTGAACCAGCCATCAAACACACTGCTATTAATATACCTAAATTCTTAGCCATAGAGACTCTGAATATTCACTGTAATGTGGCCGAGGGTATGATTACCAAATCAAATGGCATAGGCACTCACAAACAATCTGGCATCATTGCAACATTCAAACCTAACTCTGAATTTATGGAGCCCATCATCTACACTCCATCCCCAACATTATATTTTCCTGTGTGCCATAATAGAATAGATTATATTGAATTGATGGTCACTAATGAAAAAGAAGAATTAGTTGATTTTGCTGGAGCCACAACAACTGCAATCATAGATATTAATATTTAAATAAAAATACATACAAAAAAAATGGAAAATATTAAGAGTTATGAGCTACAATCATTCCCCCCAAACAGGAGGACATTTGCAAATTTAAATCAACCCAACACAGAGATTGAGGTTGATCTTGATGTAGGGGATGGCTTTATACACCCTCACAGAGCAGATCTATACATCAAATTTGATGTTGTAAAGCTCGATGGTACAGATTATCCGGCAAATTCAAATATAAGATTGGTGGACAATTTTGTGCCGCATCTGTTCTCTGAAATTGAGATCAGAAAGCATGGTGTTGTTATAAACAGAGTGGATTATCCCGGCATTACCTCCACAGCTTTGGCCACACTAAAATTATCCAAAACCGAGGCATCATACTACAAAATAGGTGGATTTGAGGCTGGTGATAAAATATTATCCAAGAGCCACACAGTATTGTTTCCCATGCGCCTGTTGCCAGGATTCTTCTCAGATTACAAAGATATTATGTGGAAGGGTGGTTTAAGAATCACATTTAGAAGAGCTGCCAATGATAATAATGCTTTGATGAGGTACAGTACATTAAACTCTACCGGGGAAGCTCTGCCTATTACCCTACCTGATGAAGGCAAATGCTTTATTCAGACTATGGAGCTAAGAATCCCGGTTGTTGAATATGAAGCCAGTTATGCTCTTAAATACAAAGCAGATATAATAAAAAATCCACAAGTACCTTTACAATTTTATACATATCAATGTGTACAGAAGCCTGCCACTGGTACTTATTATGAGTTTGATGTTACAAATTCATTCTCCAGTATACAATATGACATGCCGGATTTTGTGGTGGTGCTGTTTCAGACTGGAAGACACAACAATCAGGAAAAAAATTCAAGTAAATTTGACAACTGCAACATCAAGAACATATATCTTAAAAATGGCAGAAATGAGGTATTTCCTAGAGAAAATTATAATTTAGACATGTCCAAGGATGATTTCCTCAAATTATATGAAGCATTTACAGCATACAAAAGGGTCACTACTGGCAATACTGACATGTATTACACACCAGATGAATTCAAAGCACAGAGACCCATGTTTGTAATCAACACTTCAAAAAGAAAACAAGTTGTGGTTAATGACAGGACAAACATTAAAATTATCTGTGAATTCCACGATACACTCCCTGATGACACCATATGTAGTGTTATTCTTATAGGTGAAAAATCATATGTTTATGATGTAAGAAATGAGAGAGTCACAGAGCAATTAGTAGTGGGGTTTACGGTACGGACAGCACACTTATAGCGTAGAAAAGGCGAGGCTATTTGATTGAACAATCAGATTTGCTTATACTTAAAACAAAGCCAAGAGAGGCCTATACCCCAATTTTTCAGGTGTGATATGCTCTGATTTTTAAGAATTTGGATTCTAGTGTAGAAAAGGTGAGGGCTCAACGTAGAAAAGGCGAGGCTATTTGATTGAACAATCAGATTTGCTTATACTTAAAACAAAGCCAAGAGAGGCCTATACCCCAATTTTTCAGGTGTGATATGCTCTGATTTTTAAGAAATTCTGAATTTCTAGTGTAGAAAAGGCGAGGGCTCAACAGATAGATTTACCCGTACTTAAGACAATGCCAAGAGGGGCCTATACCCCAATTCTTCCAGTGTGATATGCTCTTAATTTTAAGAATTTTGAATTCTAGTGTAGAAAGGGTGAAAGCCTCTCAGACAGATTTGCTTATACTTAAAATTATGCCAAGTTCCCATATGATCTTATTGCTTATAGTGTGTTTTTCTGTCAAAATCCCAGGAATTGAATTTTAGTGTAGCTCAGATTGATTCTGCCATGTATATTAATATAAAGCTTATAGTTACTGGGTTCTGAGGCCCAGTGGAGTGTGGTGCATAGCCCCATGGTTTTTATTGCCTTGCAATCAGGAGGCCTCTGGGTTTGAGTCCTGATAAAATGTGAAGCCTCTCCTGATGGCAAAATGTTAATATTGTTGCTTTGTAAGCAAAAGGCTCGGGTTTGAGTCCTGATAAAATGTAAAGCCTCTCCTGATGGCAAAATGTTAATATTGTTGTCTTGTAAACAAGGGGCTTTGGGTTCGAGTCCTGATAAAATATTTAAGATTGAAAACATGTGGCAAAATAATATGTCCACAAGTGAGATTTTGAGAATAGTTGATATACAACTCCCAGATCTGAAAACCTGGTAAAAAGTGTTTTACAATAATATATTGTACAAAAAACTGAATTTTCTTATTTTCTCATGTTTTATAACCACCTCCTCAATACAATAGGAGAAGAAGCGGGTAAGCATAATTAATTGTTTGCGTGCTTTGCCGGCACGCAAGAGACACGCTAGAAGGGAATAATAATGATTTTTCTGTGTGATTCACTGAAGAGGTCATTAATCTTTCTGTGCGTGTAACATGTCTGTAACAAGGAAAATGTAACAAAGATTATTGAGATAAAAACATATTTTCACACAGTGGCAATGAACTGTACCCCCCTCGTGCTGAAAGCAATTCTATTCTGATAATATGAGCCTAGGCAAAGACTTAGAAAATATTATGGCAGTTCAAAATCCAATTTTGTCTGCATAAGGGTCTCAGAACCCAGTAAAATGTGGGCATATTCCATTTGGAGACGTGTTAATATTGTGGCATTGTAATCAGAGGCTTTGGGTTCGAGTCCTGATATAAGATTGAAATATATGCAACTGCCCACACATAAGATATTCACTGCTAGCTGATAAACAGTTGAGGTTTGTATGTTGTACATCAGCAAAACTATCACCAAAACCTAGTTACTGCTGTTGTTTGGGTATAAAAGCACCAGCTCAGCCATTAACTGCTGAACCCAACTGATATTTTTATTAAGTATAAAGTTTGGAATTGAAGCCCAGAAAATCTTATATAATAAACAACAAGAAAAAATGCCAAAACAAAAATATTGCAATCAGTGTAATAAAAATATATCTAGTTCTCATTGGGCTAGGCATTGCCGTATTTGTAACTCTAGGAAATGCAGAAAGGCCATGAAAATATGTCCAAGATGCCATAAAATATTAAGCAAGGCATATTACAAATGGCATAAGTGTAATTCTTATGTACAGTCATCAGCATTGCCCCCACAACCATCTACATCTGGTCTGAAAAGAAGGCACGAAGCACCTGTTAATGCTTCACCTGCAAAGCAGCCACGCTATGCACCCATACATAGCAGTTTTAATGCCCAACTTAGGGATTACCGGTTTGTATCAGAGCCAAGATGCGGCATTGAGAATTTCTTGAACAGTATAAATCCTAATCTCCAGGCAATTCTTAATGCACAAAATGGCTCTTATAAGCTGTCCCTCAAATTGTTTGTACAATATAAGAAACCAAATGGCACAAAATTTACACAGCCCCACATAACAGAAACTGTACCTGTATATTCAAATTCAAATTCAGACACAATAATAGGCAATTTGATAGATCAATTAAATATCAAACACTCTGAATTTGCGGCAAAAGAGTCAGGATGGAGCCTATGCGGTTCATCACACAAGTTATATGTTCATATTTCTGAATTCAGCCCATTACAAGGATCTACATATTTGCCATTACCTGCCAATATCAAAAACAAAAGAGCCGTGGTCAATATAAAAAACACCGACCAGAAATGCTTTTTGTGGTGTATATTAGCTGCTTTGTATCCAGTTTCAAGGAATCCTCAGAGAATAAGTTATTACAAACAGCATGAGCACGATTTTGACGATGTAATGGAGGGTTTGGAATATCCAATGTCAGTTCAGAATATTGATAAATTTGAAAAAAGGGCCAAGCACATCAATGGCAAACAATTATCTATTAATGTATTTATTTGTTCCACTGGCAATTGTCCGATAGCACCTCTCAGAATCAGTACAATTGATGATGAATCTGCTATTCCGATTGATCTGCTCTTAATTGAAGGGGATGATACACACCATTACACTCTGATACATAATCTTGAAGCTTTAGTGAGAACACAACTAGACAAAACTCATACAATATTTAAGTTGTGCAGAAGATGTTTAACTGTATTTGATGGTCAAAAAATGGTGAAGGGGGTTCGGGAAGAGAATGCAGAAATTGCTAAAAACAAGTTAATTGAGCATCTGAAATACTGTGGCAACCATAAACCTGTTCATATGGTGATGCCTAATCCAAGTGAAAATTGCAAATTCAAAAAGTATGAAGCCTTGTTGGAACACCCAGCATATATTGTCTATGATTTCGAATCGAATCTCAAATCTCTTGCATTCTGTAGCCCAGATCCAGAAGAATCCTCAATTACACCATACCAGCTACATGAACCTTCCAGCTTTTGTTATGTGGTTGTACAGGATGGTGTTGTTATTAAAGAATATTCATACAAGGGACCAAATGCCATCAAAATATTTGCACATAGAATAGAAAATGTGTGCCGTGACATAGCATCTAACATCTTATTAATATCAAAGCCCATGTTGCCTTTAACAGAGGAACAGATTGAGGATTTCAACAATACAGAAAAATGCCCGGTATGTGATTCTGAATTTTCAGATACAAATATCAAGGTGAAACACCATTCTCATACAGATGGTCGATATAAACAGGCCCTGTGTAATAGCTGTAATATTCAGATCAAGAGACCGAGATTTATCCCCATATTTTGCCATGGAGCATCCAATTATGATTTCCATCATCTGATCAGGTACGAGGGGTTTGACAAGCAGAATTTAAATATTTTAGCTGAAAATGATGAGAAATATATATCTATTAGCAAGATAATTAAAGTTGATGGTGTTTCTATTCAATTAAGATTTCTTGATTCTTACAGATTTTTACCTGCTGGCCTGGCTACACTGGCCTCTCAATTATCTGATGATCAATTCAAAATCACACGTGCCTTGTTTCCAGATCAGGACCTGGAATTAATTAGGCGGAAGGGTGTATATCCATACGACAATGTTACAGATTTTTCTAAATTTGATGAGTGTTCCCTGCCACCACAAGAAGCATTTTACAGCAAAATCAGAGGATCTGGAATTACTGATGAAGATTATCACCATGCCAAATTGATGTGGAACAGTTTTAAATGCAAGACATTTGGTGATTATCACATGGCTTATTTGAAACTTGATGTCACTCTCTCAGCTGATATATTGCAAGCATTCAGAAAATCTTCCATGCAAAATTATGGACTGGACCCAGTGTATTTTTACAGTGCCCCGGGCCTAGCATGGGCCGCAACATTTTTGAATACCAAAATGCAATTGGATCTGATCCACGATCAAGATATGTATCAGTTTATGGAGGAATGTATAAGAGGAGGGATGGTGCAATGTTCCCAGAGATATGCCAGAGCAAATAACAAGCATATGCCTGATTATGATCCAGCACGGCCATCAAATTATATACTTTATGTGGATGCAAACAACCTCTATGGTCACGCCATGATGCAAAAACTGCCATATGCAGAGCTTGAGTGGGTTGAAGATTTTAATATTGAGGATCTTAAGGATTTTGATGACAGTGAATATGGCCTATTCTTAGAAACTAATCTGAAAATTCCTGATCATTTGCACAACAAATTTTCTGATCTGCCCCCAATTCCCGAGGTTAGGTGCCCACCTGGCTCTAAACAGAAGAAGCTCATGATGACCCTGGAACCAAAAGAAGGCTATGTCATATATTACAAAAACCTCCAGTTCCTGATGAAACATGGTGTTCAAGTGACCAAAGTTGGCAAAGTTTTGAGGTTCAGGCACTCAGAATGGTTGAAACCATACATTGATACAAACACAGAGCTTCGAACATCTGCAAAGAGCCAATTTGATAAGAGCTTGTTTAAATTGATGGTGAATTCAGTATATGGCAAAACAATTGAAAATGTCAGAAAACATACCGATGTTAAAATAATTACTGACCCCAGCCGGAGCAAAAAATTGGTTGCAAAGCCTAATTTCAATTACAGAAGAATTTATGATGAGCACATGGCACTTTTCAACATGATGAAAACAAAGATCAAGTTTGATAAACCTATTTATGTAGGGGCTGTGATATTGGAATTGTCCAAATTACACATGTTAATATTATATTATGATGTGCTGAAACCTTTTTATGGTGATCGTGTAAAATTATTGTACATGGACACGGATAGTTTTATTCTTGATATTCAAACAGAAGATGTTTATCAAGATATGTCACAGCCTGAATTGTTTCAATACTTTGATACCAGTGAACATACAAGAATTCAACCCCACAACAAAAAGGTGCCTGGCAAGTTAAAAGATGAGACACTTGGCGATGTTATTGTGGAATTTGCTGGGTTAAGTGCCAAGATGTACAGTTTTAAAACATGTAGTGCTGTTGTCAAAAAAGCCAAGGGCATTGGCAGAGTTACTGTGGAAAAAGAGCTTGTATTTGAAGATTATAAAAATTGCATCAAATCACAGAATTCAATTAGAACATCAGAAAATAGAATTCAGAGTGAGAATCACTTATTGACTTCAAATATTGTAACAAAAGTGGCCCTGGACCCACATGATGACAAGAGATGCATTTTATCATGCGGCATGCATACTTTACCTTGGGGGCATTGTGATTTGAAAAATGGGAATCAATGCCCAATTACAGAGCATGATTTGAAATAAATAAACATGCCTATGAACTTATTTGGGTTCAAGAAACAGGCTATTATGGAGCTGCCAACACCACAAGCCTCTCCTGATATGCTGTCTAAACTGAGTGGCTTGTTAATTATTCATCTGAACAGCATACTTACAGATGTTGATGAAGAAACAGGTAAAACATTGTACATATTTAACAATAATTTAAATCATTACCAATTACCTGTAGGTGGGCAATTGCAATTTATTACAACCCCTGAGGGTGATGTCAAGATTTCAATAGGGAGAAATATTTATAGAATTAAGCACTCAAACATGGTTTCTGGCACTGTATATACTGTTTCTGCTGGTGACTGCTTATATATTGAGGTCCCTGGATCTTATGACAAGCTTATACCCTTTTTTATAGAATTAAGAATCAGATACTCTATAATAAATAACCACTAAAAGAAAATGCCTAATGATATATTTGGCCATACAAGACATGAAGATCACAGTGATGAGATTCTTATGCTTGATGTCAGAGTCAAGAAATTAAGAAGTGATTTACAAGCTTTACAAACCACACTCAATGCCAGTCTTCAATTAGAAATTACAAATTTACAATCACAATGCATGGACCCTCTTCTTAAAATTGATTCTGAACTCAAATTGTTGCTTCAAAAATATACTGATCTGGCCACATTGGATAATTTTCAAAGTTTAGAAGAAGCTGTAGCAGCTCTTCAAGCCAAATTTAAGACCCAGGCCACCAACTCCGAGCAATTGAAACAGCAATTGGAAGAGCAAATAAATAATGTCCAGGCACAGCTCCAAACAATTGTCAAAAGCATAAAATCACAAGAAGATTTTGATCTAGTCATTTCCACTCTAAAAGAACAGATTCAATCACTCCAAATACCTAATCTGGATCCTCTGCACAATGCCATAGCCGAGGTTAAAGAAAAAATTGAGACACTTGAAAATTTTATGAACAACTTGCCATCTTCTGATGCTTTGAGTGCAATAACTCGGAGTGTAGCAAATATTAAGCTGCAACTTGAAACATATGAAGATTTTGGAAAAATTCAAAGTACCATAACCCATCTTGAAGGTACAATAGCAGCAGTGCAAAGTGATTTGGCAAATGTACAAGAAACTCGCCTGCCTGGGATTGTAGATACACTTGTCAGTGTCCAGCAACAAATCACAAAGCTTGAAAACCTCAACACTGAATCTGAACTATCTCATTTTCATCACTTGATCGATGATATTCAAACAAAGCTTGAAATTTTACAACAATCCACACCCACTCAGGCAGATATAGCCCTGCTCCAAAATGCTATGCAAAATGTGGCTGATGCATCTGAATTAAATAATGTGAAATTGGCACTTGAATCTTTGCAAAATACAGTATCAAATCTTCCTACATCACAGGAACTTAAAAATATTAAGAGGGCAGTGAATAGGATATTGAAATCAGAAGATATCAAGAATATCCAGACAGAGATCAAACATCTCACTCAGACAGTGGCCACTCTTCCAACCAATCAACATATTAATGAATTGCATGCCCTATTTGAGGATATCAGAAGACAGGTCCATGATCTTACTGCTCAAAATTCAAAATTGGCAGTTGTTGAAAATTTGCAACAAATTGTAGCTAATATCAAGCAACAGCTAGGAACCATGGAATCCAATCAAGCAAATGCTCTGTCTGTTTTTGCCACCCAGCTTCAAGAGATTGTGCAACAATACAAGAAACTTGTTGTGGACATAAAGATCAAGCCAGGCCACGATGATGTTGTTAGGACCATCAATGAGCATCTTGAATCTGTAACAAGCAGATTGCTCACAGCAGAAAAAGAAATAACAGGCATAATCGAGAATCCAAAACATACAGTAATTCTTGAATTGTACAGCATCCCCAACAAAGAATATGATTCACCATTTACACCAGGTGGCAAAATATATATGCTGTCCCCTGCACAATTTTATTACCAGTTTTTTGTTGGGGGCACACTGAGACCAATCAAGATCAAATATTGGCATCAGCCACAGGCACACCACTACCCTACCTTATCAATAACAAATGCTGAGAACAAAGCAAAGGTCACCAGTGTAGAGTTAGAGGATTTTACAGACCCCAATACATTAGAAACAGCATATGTTGAAGATGATGGATCTCTGGAATTTAATATACAAATAGGAGACAAACTGTATTTAGAAAATCCTGTAGTCTCAGCTGCTGAACACCCCATAGTTGCAATATTCTTGTTTACATATTATGTCTAGTTGTTGATGAATTACACAGACAGGCCAGACATAATTTTAAGAGACTGCCAGTAGTCACAAAGGGCATAGATGATTTATGGCAGAGCGACTTGATTGAATTGTCAAGTGGGCAATTGAAAAACTTAGACAAAATCAACAAGGGCTACAAGTATCTACTCACTGTGATAGACACATTTTCAAAATTTGCCTGGGCTGTGCCACTCAAATCCAAGACTGGAACATGTGTTACAGAAGCCCTCAGGACAATCATCAATCATTCAGGAAGATCACCGCGCTATTTGCAAACAGATAATGGCAAAGAATTTTATAATTCAGTGTTTCAACAATTTATTAAAAGCCAGGCAATAAAACATTATTCGAGTTACAGTGACCTCAAAGCCTCAATTGTAGAGAGATTCAACAGAACCTTAAAAAATCTTATGTATAAACAATTTACACTTCAAGGTAATTATAAATGGATTAATATTCTTCCAGAACTTCTACATAAATATAACAACTCGGTCCATTCCACAATCAACATGAAACCCTCTGAAGTAACTTCATCTGATGAGCAAAAATTGATCAGGACTGTTTATTATCCTAGATACCAGCCAACAACAAGAAGGGCCAAATACAGGGTGAGTGATCAAGTAAGAATCAGCAAATATAAGCACTTATTCAAAAGAGGCTTTACAAGAAACTGGAGCACAGAATTATTTACAGTGGTTCAAGTTAAACCCGGGACCCTTAACACATATATAATAAAAGATCACCGAGGAGAAATTCTCAAAGGCAGGTTCTATGAACAAGAGCTCAGCAAAACTAAACAGCCTGATACATACCTCATAGAAAAAATCATCCGCAGAAAAGGCAACAAGTTATTTGTCAAATGGCTGGGTCATCCGGAAAACAGCTGGATCGATGCAGACAAAATAATAATATGAGCACCTGGGATGTTATAAAAAGGCTGCCAGAACCTGAAGAGCAGATTAAGAGAAATGGAGTGTTGCTACCTGATAATATTAGGTGTCTTATTGTTGGGCCATCTGCTTGTGGTAAAACTACACTAATGGTTGATAATTTTTTATTGGCACCCAACTGGTTAGACTGGAAAAACAGGCACTTGTATGTCTTTTCTAAGAGCTTGGAACAATTAAAATATCAGCAGCTGATGAAGCTATATGATGGATTGGATATAGCCACTTTTGAATCAGATGTTAAGCCACTCCATGAATGTCTCGATAATTCTGTTGTTGTGTTTGATGATGTTATACTGGATAATCAAAACAAGGTTAGAAATTTCTTTACACAGGGCCGGCACAAAAACATTGATTGCTTCTACCTGGCACAGACTTTTTCTAAAATACCGAAGCAGCTGATCCGAGACAACAGCAATTTTATATGTGTGTTTTATCAAGATCATACCAACCTCAAACACATACATGATGAATATGTAGGTGGGGACTTGAGCTACAATGATTTTTCCAAGTTTTGCAGCAAGTGCTGGAACCAGGACAGTTATGGGTTTGTCACAATTGATATGACAAGAACACCCAATAGTGGCAAATACAGAAATAAAATCAACGATTTTCTAGACGTAGAGACGTATATAAATAACCATGAAACGACCAGTCATTGATGATCTTAAGTTAAGAGATTATCTTGTAAAAAGATTTAAGGGATGGAAATCAGAGAACCGAGGAATTTATGAAAAACACAAACAAACAGAACAGCCTGTAATTGATGCTATTAATAATTTAGGTAAGAATATCAAAACTGTTACAGAGCAAAATCAAGATTTGATCACAGAGCTCGTACCTGTAGCTGCAAGAAACATATTAGATTATCCATTCACCCCACTTTCCAGTATTCATACACCTAGTCCTGTTGCCCCTCGAAGAATTGAAGCTAGTCAAGATCCTATTGAATTGGGTCTTCTTGCTCAAAAATATTTAACCACACCTAAAGACAACAAAGATGAGGTGTTTGGCTTATATGCTGACACAGAGCTTGACGGGAGCATCATACATAGAATTGGCAATTTCAGAGTAACATTTATGGGAGATGATATAATTGTATATTCAGAATCTCGTCTCGGAGAAAAAGGTGGTTTTGTTAAGTATCCTGGCACACCTGGATTGTGGGAACTGATGACTAGGAAAAGGCCTGGCAGCTATACAGATCAAGATTATGAACATTACAAAGAAATATTAATAAAATCAGATGCTCTATACCAGAACAATGATCCCACACAAAAAAGAGTCAAGTCGAGCAGTGGAGCAAAATACAATAATTTAATCAAGCCCATATGGTCACAAATCAAGACAGGCAGTGGAATCAAACAATACAACACCCTGCCTAAAGAATTTGTCTGGGTTGATGATGTCAGGAAACTTGTAGATAGGTTATTGGTGATAGCTGGGGAGGAAAATGCTGGCAACCACAATTTTTACAATGAAAAGGTTGGAATTATGGACATGATAAGCACAAAATTGTCTAATTTTATAGTGAATGACCCTAAGGGGATTGGATATCTCATAAAAATTATTAATACTCTACCACCTAAATTTTGGAATGTTTCTGAGGGTCGGGGGCTTGTTAATGACATTATAAACAAGCTGCCATTTGAACTACACATTCCAGGCTATCAGTATTGTGGTCCAGGCACAAAATTGGATCATAGATTAAACAGAGGGGATCCTGGTGTAAATCCTTTAGATGCTGCTTGTAGAGACCATGACATAGCATACAACACACATACTGATCTTGACAAGAGACATGTTGCAGACAAGAAATTAGAAGAGGCTGCATTTGGCAGATTTGTAAGCAAAGATGCTTCTTTAAGTGAGAGAATATCAGCATTGGGAACCACCATAGCTATGAACACCAAACAAAAACTGGGGTGGGGGTTGTAAATAATAAACCTACAATGAAGGCCAAGGGTGTTATGTATCAAATACCTTATGCAGGTCTCAAATCTCTTAAAACTATTGACAGTCTTTTAACCAAAAAGCAGCGCAAGAAAAAAAGCTCTTGTATTGCAAAGGGACATGGTATGAAATTGTTACTTAGTACCCCCCAATTAAAAAAATTACAGCAATCAAGAAAAAAATTGCATACAGGGGGTTTCATATTTACCATCCCTGCCATCTTAGCTGCTCTCGGGGCTGTTGGGAGCTTGGCCGGGGGATCAGCTGCCATAGCAAAAACAGTGATAGATGCCAAAAAGAATAGGGCAGAATTAGATGAGCAGAGGCGCCATAACCTGGCCATGGAGAAACAAGGCAAAGGTGTTAAGAGAGCCATGAGTAAGTTTAAAAAAAACAAGAGCCGCTTACAAACCAAGATATTGAAGCTTTAATCAAGCCACTGGGCATCAAAAATTTTAGAGGTGTGTACATGTCTGATTCTTTGCCAGAACAACCACTCAACAAAGAGTGTAGCATTGTTAATTTGGATAAGTACAAAAATCAGGGCACTCACTGGATCTGTTATCTTAAATATTTAAACAATGAGGCATTTGTGTTTGATTCATTTGGAGGTGTTCCACCTGAAAATTTAGTAAAATATCTAAAATCAGCTAATCTTTATTACAATAATGCCCGTCTTCAAAACTTCAAAGATGTTAATTGCGGACATTTGTGTTTATCTGTTCTCAGATATATGTCTCAAATAAATAAACCATCAATTGAAAATTTTCAAAAGGCCTTGTGGTATCTGAAACATCATGGGGGTATTCCATCTCACCAGCCAAAATTCAATATTGAAACTCAAATTGCATGATGACATTGTGTATCCCAAAACAATAGCTCTCAGAGCATTTTATGGCATGTACTTGATCCCTAATATTACACACCACAACAACAAAATTGCAGTAGGTGATCAAAAAATTGTCATCACTCCAGGGCAGTATAATCTGTCCACTCTAAATGCTCAATTACCCAGAGGTATAGTATTAACTCAAAATTCTGTCACTCACAGAGTAGAGATTGTATCTGCTACAGAAACAGTGCATCTGGGTACTATAGGAGAGCTGTTAGGCTTTGAGAACAACACAAAACTTGAACCGGCCATCAAACACACTGCTATGAATATACCCAAATTCTTAGCCATAGAGACTCTGAATATTCACTGTAATGTGGCCGAGGGTATGATCACCAAATCAAATGGCATAGGCACTCACAAACAAACTGGCATCATTGCAACATTCAAGCCTAATTCCGAATTCATGGAGCCAATCATCTACAATCCATCCCCAACATTATATTTTCCTGTGTGCCATAATAGAATAGATTACATTGAATTGATGGTCACTAATGAAAAAGAAGAATTAGTTGATTTTGCTGGAGCCACAACAACTGCTATCATAGAGATTAATATTTAAATAAAAATACATACAATGGAAAATATTGAGAGTTATGAGCTACAATCATTCCCCCCAAACAGGAGGACATTTGCAAATTTAAATCAACCCAACACAGAGATTGAGGTTGATCTTGATGTAGGGGACGGCTTTATACACCCTCACAGAGCAGATCTATACATCAAGTTTGATGTTGTAAAGCTCGATGGTACAGATTATCCGGCAAATTCAAATATAAGACTTGTAGACAATTTTGTGCCGCATCTGTTCTCTGAAATTGAGATCAGAAAGCATGGCGTTGTTATAAACAGAATAGATTACCCCGGCATTACCTCCACAGCTTTGGCTACATTAAAATTATCCAAAACCGAGGCTTCTTACTACAAAATAGGGGGATTTGGGGCTGGTGATAAAATATTATCTAAAAATCACACTGTACTATTTCCCATGCGCCTGTTGCCAGGATTCTTCTCGGATTACAAAGATATTATGTGGAAAGGCGGGTTAAGAATTACATTTAGAAGAGCTGCCAATGATAACAATGCTTTGATGAGGTACAGCACATTAAACTCTACAGGGGAAGCTTTGCCTAATACCTTACCTGATGCAGGCAAGTGCCTTATTCAGACTATGGAGCTAAGAATTCCTGTTGTTGAATATGAGGCCAGCTACGCTCTTAAACACAAAGCAGATATAGTAAAAAATCCACAGATTCCTCTGCAATTTTATACATATCAATGCGTACAGAAGCCCGCATCTGGTACATATTATGAATTTGATGCTACAAATTCATTCTCCAGCATACAATACGACATGCCTGATTTTGTAGTGGTACTGTTTCAGACTGGAAGACACAACAATCAGGAAAAAAATTCAAGTAGATTTGATAACTGCAACATCAAGAACATATATCTTAAAAATGGCAGAAATGAGGTATTTCCTAGAGAAAATTATAATTTAGACATGTCCAAGGATGATTTTCTTAAATTATATGAGGCATTTTCGGCTTTCAAGAGAGTCACTACAGGCAGTACTGACATGTACTACACACCAGATGAATTCAAAACACAGAGACCCATGTTTGTAATCAACACTTCAAAAAGAAAACAGGTTGTGGTTAATGACAGGACAAACATTAAAATTATCTGTGAATTCCATGAGGCATTACCTGATGACACCATTTGTAGTGTTATTCTCATAGGTGAAAAATCATATGTTTATGATGTAAGAAATGAGAGAGTCACGGAGCAATTCTAGAAGATATTTGTTCTATTATCCTGTTGTACAACATACAAACCTCAACTGTATTATCAGCTAGCAGTGAATATCTTATGTGTGGGCAGTTGTATATATTTCAATCTATCAGGACTCGAACCCAAAGCCCCTTGTTTACAAGACAACAATATTAACATTTTGCCATCAGGAGAGGCTTTACATTTTATCAGGACTCAAACCCGAGCCTTTTGCTTACAAAGCAACAATATTAACATTTTGCCATCAGGAGAGGCTTCACATTTTATCAGGACTCAAACCCAGAGGCCTCCTGATTGCAAGGCAATAAAAACCATGGGGCTATGCACCACACTCCACTGGGCCTCAGAACCCAGTAACTATAAGCTTTATATTAATATACATGGCAGAATCAATCTGAGCTACACTAAAATTCAATTCCTGGGATTTTGACAGAAAAACACACTATAAGCAATAAGATCATATGGGAACTTGGCATAATTTTAAGTATAAGCAAATCTGTCTGAGAGGCTTTCACCCTTTCTACACTAGAATTCAAAATTCTTAAAATTAAGAGCATATCACACTGGAAGAATTGGGGTATAGGCCCCTCTTGGCATTGTCTTAAGTACGGGTAAATCTATCTGTTGAGCCCTCGCCTTTTCTACACTAGAAATTCAGAATTTCTTAAAAATCAGAGCATATCACACCTGAAAAATTGGGGTATAGGCCTCTCTTGGCTTTGTTTTAAGTATAAGCAAATCTGATTGTTCAATCAAATAGCCTCGCCTTTTCTACGTTGAGCCCTCACCTTTTCTACACTAGAATCCAAATTCTTAAAAATCAGAGCATATCACACCTGAAAAATTGGGGTATAGGCCTCTCTTGGCTTTGTTTTAAGTATAAGCAAATCTGATTGTTCAATCAAATAGCCTCGCCTTTTCTACGCTATAAGTGTGCTGTCCGTACCGTAAACCCCACTACTGCAATTCTAGAGGGCCTCTGCATATTGCACAAGTTGAGCCTGGTGTATAATTAAACTTAAACCGGAAGTAAATATGTGTGTGTGTGTGTGTGTGTGTGTGTGTGATGGTGTGTGTGTGTGTGTGTGTGTGTGTGTGCGTGAGGGGTGTGTGTGGGTGTGTATGTGGGTGGGTGTGTATGTGGGTGGGTGTGGGTGAGGGTGGCTTAGTTTTAGGTGTAGCCAAAAAAAATATCAAGAGGGGCATATTTTAACAAGCTTATGGACAACAATCTGACAGAAGTGCCTTTTGTAAGTGTGGACAAATCAATCTCAGGGGGCTCATCATTTCACAGGAACTTCCCGAGGGCATTTTTACAAAAATCTTGGATTAGACGGAGTACCACACTTAAGCAAAAAGCTCATATGGGCATGTTGAGCAAGTTTTAAGTGTAGCCAAATCTGCCTGAGGGGGGTTCATCATTTCTCGGGTTTATATTCTCGTTCTTGTCTGTGCTTATTTTTCTTTCGGTTTCCACTCTGAAGTTATGAAAACTTATTCCAAATTCACCTCATTCACAGATAGGCTAATCGGCACTCTATTTTTAAAAAAATATATATCTTAATATATAGGTTTAAGTATAGTTTTCCCAACACCCTCTTACAAATTTATGAAAGATATGGGTGAGGTACAGGAGTGTATTGTACCCCCCCCCCCCAAGTTGGTCTGTCGTGTCTCGTCTCGTTCATGTAAGTGTTCCGTTTCGGAAAATTCCATTATAAATATTCAAAAGAAAATGGGGTCAGTCATATACTCTTCTGATGAAGATTTGTATCTTATCTTCGAATCGACGCGACCACTGCTTTAGAAATGTGTACCCCCCTTACGCAAAGCAGCAATCGTCCGCAGCGTAATTGTCTGAGAGTCAACCTGATTCCATCGTTCCACACACATTCTAAACAATTTTCATCTCCTTAAAGAGGTTTCCAAGAACTTAGGTCAATGAACTAACTAGTAGCAAGCACAATGTAGTATAATAAGTTTACAATTAAATGTTTTGAATTTCTGTGGTAAGGACTATAATGCTTAAAATTTATAAACAATAATACATTTCTTTATTGGGCGAATTGATAATAGGTAATTTTAACAGTAGCACCTTCCGTCTGCTGTCAAATTACCAAAGGGGGGTACAGGGGGTACAACTCGATTTACGGATTTAGGGGGGTACAGTACCCCCTTCAAAAATTTGCGGGGGACAATGTACCCCTGTACCCCCCCCCCCGTTCCTGCGCCACTGAACATGTTTCACGGATGTTACAATGGTGCACATATATCATGAAACACTCGCTTCCCAGTAGTGTTGTTGCCTAACACTACGGCGATAGCCGAACTTGCTATTGAAGTTCGCTTATCGCGCACACATACATACAGTATATTCCTAGTACATACAAGGGATGGGTCTCCCTTATCGCACAACACTAGAGAAACCTTGCGTTCTGACGTCAGACGAGGAATGCCTCCGTTGATATGTTAGGTCTGTTAGGCCTGGTTCTATTAGCATAAATACACTGAAAATGTATTATTTATGCTAAGGGAACTAAACCTAGAGCTAGCTTAACCTAACAACTTAGGCATTTAGCCTAACAATAAAAGCATTCCCCTGTGACGTCAGAACGCAGGGCTGCTCTAGTGTCGTCCAAAAAGGGAGACCCTACAAGCAATTTTCGCAAAAGAAGTTCAGTTTTTCAAATACTGCCGCTGCAGCGCTGCCGTCATGATGGTGCGCATGCGTACCGAGTTTCTTGCCTCTTTGGGAAAGCATGGGCGCCATTTGCAGACATTCGAATAGCGTTTATGCATCATGCTATGTTACTTCGTGCAGATCCATGCAAAAAATTATGCAGATGCTTGTAGGTACACACAAAGCTAGAAGTATAGGGAGAAAATCCCTATAATTTATGTTCTTTTTACGCAGGTAAACCAGAAAATGGTAAAAGTAACAGGCAATACATGATACAAGATTGATAACTGCCACTCTGAATGTATTGAAAATTCATCGTCATGTAAAACATGCGAGTTAATAGAAGAAACTTGCCATACTTTTCCATGCCCTGTGCCCGATGGTTTTTGTTGCGAGCATTATATGAGGGTGATGACTGCAGTGTGAAAAGACCGGGATACAGCTTATGTATTCAGGGCGCATTCAAGGCTGGTGGGCGGGAGAAGATGGAAAAGATGCTGACGAGACGCCGAGGAAGGTGATCACTGCAGGAGGGGACCATTTTGGCAATGGATCGATGTGGGTCATGGTAGGAGAGGGGCGTTGTACTGCATTCTTTGGGAGGGGGGCTGAACGAAATAGCCCCATTCGATTAGGAGGATCGTGTCCTTTGAACTCTCGACTCCTAACTTAGGACTGTGCGTAATTGCACGGGGAAAAGCTGTTTTTGGGTCGAAAAGTTTAAGATTGGCCCTAAGTGCTGTTCTTAGAGGTCTCTACAAAGTAGAGTCGCCACGTGGTTGAATGGTTAGTGTTCTCGCCTCTGGCGCTAACGGTACAGGGATCGACCCATATGGAAACCAGCAAAGGGGGTCCCCGGATTCCATATCTGGTAGAGGTAACTGGATCGTACTTTGAACTGTAGGTGAAGTCCCAATTAGACTGCCTGTGCATAAAGTGGACTTAAAACAACATCTCATCCATGTGTCATTTGTGTTTGTACACTTTATTTATTAAATTTTTAAAAAAAAAGTCAGTGCAGAAGAAGGCATTTTGAAAAGAAGCAATGCCAAAACAGCAAACTGTAAAATGTTTTAAAAAATATATAAATATATTTAAAAAGGCAGTACAAGATTAAAACAGAGCCTGTTCCGCAGTTATTTACTCATACTCAAGATGAACTAATCAGGACTGGAACTTGTTTACGCCTCCCCCTAATTCAGTAATACGACATTTAAAACGTCGTAACGTCTGTTTATAAAACAACGTTTTCGTTGGCTACGGATTACCATATTATGACGTCAATTCTGTTGTGACGCAAAGCTCTAATCCTATGTAATGGTTACTGACTAACTTGTAAGAATCTTTCCGGTTGCTAGGAGACGGTCGTCCCTGGTTTAATTTAGGTATAAATTTTGACAGGAGCTTTACATGGTATACACGCATTACGCATTTAATCAATAAAGGCCGCAAAATAATAAATATACGCTGTAGTATGACAACAATTAAATGGAGTGGTCACCCGAAAATTACTATTTTACAGGAACTGTTTTCGATCAAACTTTGAGTATGCTGCTTTTAGTTATGGGGGTGCGAAAACCAATCTTTTGGACAAAATAGACGCATTACAGAGAAAAGCTTTGATGACTTCCCTAGGTCTCATGCAGTCCTGTCCTAATGTCAGTGTATATATGGAAAGCAAAGAAACTAGTTTGACACATAGACGGATCCAATTAACAATAAAATTTCTGCTTAAAACTTGTGAAAATCACACCCATGCTTTCAAGAAATTGTTCGCAATACAAAAACAATGGACAGAAGCCAATTTTATAGATCCTCAACATACTTTCTTCTATTTTGTATATTGCCATTATATAGACCCGGAAAATCGTACAGTCTTTCACTTTCCAACATCCTTTAATTTATCAATTAGGTATACCCTCACATACTCAATGCAACATCCATTTCAGGGATTTCGGAAGGCATGCCATGTACAGAGGTTGTTCGCTTTATATCCGACCATTTTCGATTCGGTGCTGCCACCTGGCGTATCATGCTGAAACTATGGGTCTGCTGGCGGGAGCAGTGTTGTGTCTGACCTTGTAGGTGCGTGAGTGTTGGTAGTGAATGTTATCAAATGACGCCGAAAATCAACCGGTATTGGGAGGGTTACGCAATGGCCCTTTTCCATGCTAAGTTTTCATACGTACGCATTGTGAATTAGTGTCGGGAGAATGGGTCAACACTCGGGGTGACTACTGCGAAAGCTATTCGCGATTAAAATTAACCGATATGCCATCTGCCGGGATTTTCAGGAAGTACTCTAAGTAGGATACGTTGTGTTGAAATCATTTAAAGCATGGTGAATATGCGAGAAAGTAAGGTCTATTGTTCAGGTTGTTTTTTTTTTTTTTGCTCTAAATAGTTTTATGGGTGAGAACAAATTAAAAGTTTTCATGTGTTTCCACCCCGTGGAATCAACAAAATGAAATTTGTTAATAAATCAGGGAAAACGTAATTGACAGAAGATTGGTATGGGGGATATAACACTGTAATTCGGCAAGGAAATTACGAAGAATGCACGAGTCTGCTTACTTTATTTATCGAGAGATAAATATATATTTCCATGAAAGTAAAGTTTTAAATTGTACTTTATAAATAAAGCTTTTTTTTTCGAAAAATCATGAAGCGTCTTAACCAATGCGTCCATGTATTACCGGTGTTACATATGTGTGAAATTTGGAACAGGTGCAAGTCGATTAAGAGGGAAGATGAAAATAGTTTGAGAATGAATTAATGTCAAATGTAACCAGAAAAAAAGTGGACATGCTAATGTTACTGTTTCATTCAGTACGATGTCTTTTTCAGTGAGTATTGCCTGGTCATGAAATCGTGAATATTATTATTAAACCAGCCTTTCTCTTTCGAGAAAGAACTGCAACGATATGTTCGCAATTTTCTCCTGTCCCAGCTTTTCAAGTACAGGTCAATTTAAATTCCTTTGTTTTCAAATAATTTCCGAGAACCCCAGTTACAACATGACGTGCAGATGATACAGCACTGCTTTGGACAACCAGTGCGTATACATAGTTTCGTCTGCATTTTCCGTGTTATTTTTGCCTATCATAATTAAATGCTTCGTTCTCAGTACAGCTTCACGTTTGTTAGAGTACCTGGAATTCACATCGCATTCGCAATATTTAAAAATAATGCGTAATTTAAACGTTTTCTACCATACCAGTCATGACAACACGCTGCTCTTTTGTACTACTGCTGAATGTAAACAAAGATCTATCCTACTTAGAGCGGCCATATTGGAAGCGACACTAGCGCTCAGGTGGTAATTTTAATCGCGAATTGTGGCCCGTTACACACAACAGGCTCTCCTTGCGAAACATTCACCCACGAAAACCACCAGGAGAAGGGCTGCAAGCAAAGTGCCCACAGATTTCACCTCGCACCGTCAACTGTGAACAAAACAATTCGCAAGCGCTTCAGATTGAAGTGTGTGCGGAAGGGCCGTGTACACAACCTTCTACCGCGTCACATTGCCGAACGTAAGACGAACTGCAGGAAACTGTATGAAAAGTACCTGGCGGGTTCCAAATGGAAGAAAGTTGTCACAATGGATGAATCATATGTCCATCTCACTGCTGGTGGTCAAATTCGGGCGATCACATACCTTGACATTGACGGCAAGGGGCGCAGCAACTTTGTTCGTTAGTGCAGAGAAAGTTTCCCTCGTGGCTTTATGGTTGTGACGGGATTCGGATATGAAGGTAAGTTGATGATACGCAAGGTGGACAAAAACGTGAAGGTTAATGCCAGATACTTCCAAGACTCCATTCTGACACCTATCTATCGCAGAGACATCCCACAATTGTATGTGATCAGCCTCACGCCCCTGACCGCCTTTACCCCCCAGGGTTACCCCCAGATACCCATGTCATTCGACGCTGGGTGGGCGCCGGGGCCGCTTCCAATGTTAGAAAATTTCCCAGGTTTGAACCGGCCGGGGATCGAACGCGTACCTTTAGTCAGGCGCGTTACCGACTGAGCCACCGCGGCCACATAATTATAGTATAGAAACAATATTGTTATTGACTGATTAATGGATTTGGTGACTTAGGTTCACTTAATGCACAGTGAGGTTAACCCGGACTGAACCTGAGCCCGTGAATATTATTGTTAGGTTACGTTAGGTTAGGTTGTACAAGGGCGCTTGTACAAGTTGGTTGTACTATTCTACAGAAAAGTAAAAGTTATCTCTGTAGATGGGGATGTCATTTTGTAAATATTTGTATATTTTCTGACTGTATTTGTGGATTAAGCTTAAGTTGCTTGTACAGAAGAGTAACCCACGACCTGACCCACCGAATTCCCTTTGTGCGCTTCGCCCACCGAACTTCCCTTGTGCGCTTCGCCCACGTGCGTCTCGTCCACGGAATCTTTTAGTACAGCGAAATGGGTGAGAGAACAAGTAGGCTACACAAAATATGCATTATCGAAGATCCGAACCGAGGGAAGTAAATTTCGCTTCGCATTGGTCGACCGCGCAAGACCGGGAAAAGCCAGCATAACCCAAACAATATGTGAAGACCGCTGCTGATGAATGCAAAATGATCTCAATCAAATTCTCCGACGACAATGAATCACGTCCTTTACACGCGAGAAATGGCACGGCATCGCTTCCTCTGACATTTTACGGCAAGCAAAGAATGTTGGCACTGCCTTAAGTTCATTTAGTCATCCAGCCCCACCCACGTGACTCAGTGGTCAGAACATTTCATGCTCGCTTGCCTTGGATGGCCTACCTCCACCCATGGCAGCTCGACGGAATAACGGGCGTTTCGAAAGGATCACTGCATAATTTCCTGTTCAGCCATCGCATCGGTGACATCCAACAGGAGGGCCCAGTGGAAATGTGTATCACCGAGATGCTTATTTTCTAACTTGAAAAAAATGTTCCAGTTTTAACCCAGCAATACCATCCCACCTTCCTTTACATTGTATTCAAGGACGTATTTAGTGGGCAGTGGGTCCGGACCCCCCCCCCCCAAAAAAAAAACTTACCAAGTGCTAACATTAAATAATGAAAAAAATACTTGTTTCACCAAGTACTAACATTAAACAATGAAAAAAATCTTGTTTAGCGCGGTGGCTCAGTCGGTAACGCATCTGTCTACCATGCTCAAGGTCCCGGGTTCGATCCCCGGCCGGTTCAAATCCGGGAACTTTTCTAACGTTGGAAGCGGCCCCGGCGCCCACCCAGCGTCGAATAACATGTGTACCTGGGGGAAACCCTGGGGGGTAAAGGCGGTCAGGGGCGTGATGCTGATCACATCACCCCCACTCATGACCGGATCAAAAAAGTGTGAGGCGTTACCCCCACACCCCCTATACGCCTTCATGGCGTGGTGCTAAGCACAGGGGAGCACTTTACCTTTTTTTTTTTTGTATAATCGAGGGTTATCTATTTCCGCCGAACTTTGAATGACATTACCAAAGACATTAATCTGACACTTTAATTTTCGTGAACCGAATCTAATATTATTTCATGTTATTTAATAAGTATTCAATTCTTTATCCATTTGGTACTGATTTCCTTGCCAAGGCAGTTGCATTAATACAAATTTTAGGAATGTTAACTACACGCCAGATAATGGATACATGTTTTTATATCTATATTTTTACAGCGTTTTTATAAAATAATAACAATACAATATTAATTTAATATTTATTAATTATTATTTTAATTTAATATAATTATAAAATAATTATTTTAATTTAAGCGTTTATATTATTATTATTATTATTATTATTTCTGAGACATTTGATTCAGATCCCCCCGAAATAAATTTCTAAATATGTGCCTGATTGTATTATATTTTTTTAAAGTTTGTTCACCAGGTGATAGAAAACTTCGAAATCAACAATCCAAAACCAAAACATCAATTTCGTCGCATTTCTGCCACATTTGGCTAATCGCAGAGATGAGGATGAGTGATGATATGATGAAATTGATAAAGGGACGCTCACGAACAACACGCATGCCCAGCCGGGATTCCAACCCTGGACTCCTGGCGTCGTTGCGCGCTGTGTTAACCACTCCGTCATGGACGTCGGCAATATGAATGAGAAACACAGTATTAGGGAGCATTAGTTCAGGACAATATCAGTACTATCAGAATTTAGCATTCATATGAATAATTATGAAGTATCCGTTTAGTTCACTTTCAGTTGGTGTCAGAAATTAGATATGTTCATTATTAGTCCATTTATATAGATCTCCGCAAGGCACGACCATGACGACATCTGTTGAGAACAATTGTTTATAATATTACATAAGTATTTTCGTGTTTCTAGGTCCAGGGGGTGTAGTGTACCAAAATTTTAAAATGTTTAACTCCCCTTTTCCCACTTATGGCTTGAATTTCGAGAAATCCCTTTTTAGTAGGTGCTTACAATCAAAAGGGAAAGACAGATCTCAACTTTCAGGATTCATTCTCCATTGGTTTGGGCTGTTCGTTGATGAGTCAATAAATGATAAACTCTTTTGTATTAAGATATGTTATGAACAGTGTTAGTATGGTAAAAAATATGGTATAAAACAGACAGTACAATTACCAACAATGTCACACCAGGGTTCCCGGGTTCGATTCGGCCTGGACATCGGTGTTCTTTGTGAATCCCACTTCATCAACTTCATCATATCACCACTCATCTTCATCGTCACGATTAGTCAAAAATTGCAGAAACCGACGTAAAATAACCTAATTCAACCAATCAATCCTTTCAGAACGATATATGATACATTTTGGTCACTTGGACCACGGCCTAATACGCCAAAAGTGGAAGAAAAGCGAAAAAATCAATGTCAACGTTCAGTTCTGGAACCTTGCATTGCGTAAAATAAAGTGGATGAGTACTGTAGTGATGCACAATTTACACATTATAATATCTAAGAGCTACTCTGCCTGGTTTATACCAGTTTCTGGGAGCTTCGGACAAAGCTTCTAATTTCTTCATACATAAAAGTTCATCAGCATGCAGAGTGTCCGTCAATGATGCAGCTTGCTTTCGAATGCTGGTCACGTACAACATATGGAAGCCTCCTTTCACCCTCCGGCGATACGGTTCGCATTAATGGATGTACGTGATAGTTCCCGAATCGTTACCTCCCACAAGGGAGAATGCTTACGGGCTTCAATACTTCAATCAAACACACCATACAAAATGAGCGTCAAATGTGGTTTCAGTTCAGGGGAGAAAAAACACATCCTTAAAGATAGATAACCCACATGTAACACCAAACTGAACAGATTGCATACTTTACAAGGGGTTAAATTTTCCATGTAGTGGTGATGTATGATCATGTTATATGTAACACCGGTACCCCGTTGCCGTCTGCCTTACCTTAGCTGTATTTCGGACACAATACACAAAGGTATTATGGCACACGCTGTTCTTTCACGGGGCAATATCGTCCTATTCTGGTTTATTTCCAGTGTAATGTTGGTTGCCTATCTAGAGGGGTTAGTTTAATCTGCGGGTATTTGAATGTTGGCTATGCAACTTGAATCAATACGTGCCATATGTCCAATATTGCATTCTAGGAACCAGAGGGGCTGCAAAATTTCCATCTGAAGCCGCCAACCCCAGTTATTGAACCCGGGTCCCTCGTCCTCAATGTCACGGGTGGCACACGCGGACTACATTTCTTATATTAAAGTAACTATTCTACTGATAGTCAAGCAACATTTTTCTTGCAGTTTCAGTGCAATGAAATATAAAACTTAACACTGTTGATTAAACATAACTACCCTTAAAATACTTTCACAGATATGTAGCTGAAAGTGAATAATTAGTGCCACAGGTGGGACAGAAGAAACACTGCCTCTTCACTTAATAAGTGTCTTTTTTGGAGTCACGGGTAGGACAAAGGAGAAAACACAAGTAAATCAAAAAGTTAAAATAAAGGAATAATATGAAAAAAAAAAAAAAAAAAAAAAAAACACCTTTCACTTTCAAACTTAATTTTGTAAAATACTTGAATTTTCCAACAGATAATTTTAGATTATTCACTTACGATGTGATTAAGTTACAGCATTGCATATAATTTCAAAAATTGTGGTTCAGGGGTACTTTCACATGTAATGCGCGCTCTCTCTCTCTCTCTCTCTCTCTCTCTATATCTATATATATATATATATATATATATATATATATATATATATATATATATCTGCGTGTGTGTGTGTGTGAGAGAGAGAGAGAGAGAGAGATTTGAAGATACATCCTCTTACTGAATCTAATTTTTGACACTTGAGGGGAGGAATTCTCCACTCTGAGAATTTTTCAAATACCGCACTGTGTGTGTATGTAAGAGAGGGACAGAGAAAGAATATGACATTATATCGTGGGTCCCTACTCTAAGGAATGATTACGAAAGTACGACCGTCGCTGGGAAATTGGCAATGTCACTTGATCCAGCCGGCTGAATAGAACATCGTTAAAGTAATCGCATAGCGAAACACTCTACAAAGAATTCCGACGAAAAGTCATGATGCAAACGTGATAAGCGAGCTTTCTAGCGAAGTGCTCGCGGCATTCCAAAAGCAGCCAGCTACTCTTTCTCTCCCCTTTATATCAAACGGTTGTATAGAGGGGGGGGCGAGGGGACATGCAGTCTGGGGCGCAGAGCGAAACTCATAGAAAGTCGGAACGCGTCTCGAGGTCCCGCATCTTGTGGGATTCTTTGTCGCGAAGATCTTTCCTCATACTCTCCTTGCCCTCTTAGGGATGTGACAACTTTCGGCAGGCGGGAAAGATCAATAAGCAAACCTGCAGGAGCAGGACTTCACTGCCTTACACTCTCATACACACAACATTGCTCTCTAATGCTAAGATATTTAAATTAATTGGTAACGCGTTACGATTTCAACATTGATTTGTGTTTATTTATTGATCTATTTCTCTATTTTAGTGCTGTCATAACGATTTGGTCAAAATTCAAAAGTATCGCTATTGACAAGCAACATCTACTAGTACTAAAGAGAGACAACCTGTGTTTTAGTTATTATTGGTTTAGCTCTTAAGGCAAGGAGGGACAATTACGTACTAGTTGTGCATTTATTTCAATATCGTCGGATTGGGCACTCCTATTTAGTATGCAAGATAGTATGAATATCTCTCCATGTTGCAAGTGGAAACTGTTTTTCAAGGCGATTAGTAAGCTAGACACGATGTTTGAAAAATATGATTAATAAGTATTTAGAGAATCCCATGATTCCTTATGGGAAATCGACTTCCACTTCAAGTTACGGCTAATCAAATTGGAGCTTCGACTTTTCCTACTACTATGACATAGTTCAACGTGTACTTTTCTACGTCATTGGATGTTTGATATTCCCGAGAGAACGAATAAAATAATGATCCCATAAACCTAATGCATTTCCCCTTGCCTCATACGGCCATCCTGGCAGTGTTGCCAAACCTGATGTGCATAAAAGAGCTACATTTCACCATTAATAGAACTAGATGACTTTCAAGGAGCTAGATTAACGAAGGCTGCATAAAGTGCCTCCTAGGGTAATTTTTGGTGTCAGAGAGGTGGGACACTGCTATTGCAGTTAGCTTTAAAGTGATGGCAATTTATTCTTAGTTTTCACGCCTAGATTTGTCGGCATCACCCACCTCAATAATCCAATGATGTTCATATGAAATCAAAAATAAAGGATTCCCGGATAATAATATTGTCATATTCACCTTAGCCACAGCGCTATATATAAAAATACCTGGAGGAAAGAGGGGGGGGGGGATGACGCAGCCTATAAATTAATATAACGTCACGTGCAAAATGTACACTCATGGCAAAGGTTGGTCTTTATGGGACGGAGCCAGTGGTGGCATCATGGTGGGGCAGAGGGCGGGTGCCACAGTTCACAGTCAAACGAGTGCACGAAAGAGCCAGATCTGGCTCCAAAATAGCGAAGTTGGCAACAGTGATCGGCAGTTGCCCCAGCGAGAAAGACCTAGGGGAAATTGTCCCTCCTCTCCTTAAACCAGCTCTACACCAAGTGTTCCCATAACACTGGTTAATGAAGTGAAATTTCCCTCCGAGTAGGGAAGTTTTTTGTTGCAATTTCACGTGAACGGAAAAATGGGGATTTTTTCTCAAACGCTGAGAATATAGGGACAGAGCACAATACAACATTTTGACACACATCATTTCTTCTACATTCTCCTCTACATACAATTATTTTTCTAAGAGAAAGTTACAGGATAATTTGGATTTGTATCTAATTCCTTCACTAATGTTCTTACATAATTATTAATATACTGCTGGACAAAAAAAAACCGGACACTTGCATTTTTTGTGATAACGCAATGGGTCGATAAAAGCTCTGGTACAAGGGCTAACTAAATGTTGCAGAAACTGAATTAAGTACGAATGCATAAACAAAGTCCGAGCCTATGAATGGTGCATATGGTACTACATGATCTGCCTAACATTCTGTAATATACCTGCGAGCTGTTATTGCAATTCAGATGTCAAATATTAAAGTGTCCGGTTTTCATTGTCCAGCAGTATAAAATAAAGCTATTATACGTGTTGACCTTAAGCGTTGTCAAAAATGTGAAATTTTTTGTCAAAACAGAAAAACAAAAACAGAATTTCTTGTGGAACATAATTTCTATGAAAACGGGTTACAGTCACCACAGAGTCGTTTACGTGTTGCCTTTTGCTTTACATCAAATTTACTTCTCTGACTAATTTCTACGCACTTATATCATGGACAAGATTCCTATATAATGAATACAATTCATATCTATGATCAAAGTGCAAGTGTGTTTTAAGTCAACTTTTAATACCCAGATTGGCTAATTGGGACTGGACCTACAAGTTGATATGTTGATCATACCGATATAAGCTTTCTCGGACTACTTTTCTTCATAGACTCGGCACCGGTGTGTTGACTAAGGAGGTGACATCTTCAAGGGTCCAAGGACAAGTTTAACATTTATTTTATATAACTAAAGATCAAAGTCTAGAAACTTTTCTAACAACTTGTAATATAGGGCGCGCTAACTGAACCTGACCGGTTTTAACTACAAATAAAAGCAAAACTCTTTCATGCAAGTCATTTTAATACTACTACATCTCATAGCATTTTACGAAAATAGCATGAGCGGCAAGGATACTTCATTTTTTAAATATCACAACTTCATACTGCCAATTGAAAAAAAAGCAATATTCTAAAAATTATTTTCATTTTTTTAATTTCTTAATTGGTTATTTTTAAAATATTTTTTATAGCTTCTTAAATATGTACAATTTCCAAACAGATAAAAGTTCTAGGTCTTATTCCATCGTTTTGCACTCATTTTAAACAGTTTTTTCCTCCTCATAAAGTTTTCCGAGAGCAGAGATGAAGTGACAAGAATATTATGCTCAATGTAGCATAAAAGGTTTTGATCCTTCTGGATAAGATAGGGAGATGTGGACAGCATAAACTTTCTTGTGTTTGAACCCCCATTATCTTACGTCAATTTGCTTGAGGTGGGTGAAAATCGGATTCCAAAAATTTGGGAGTTACAAATAACACTCCTCCACACATACACACACACACACACACACACACACATATTCACATATATTCCTGCGCCACTGCTGATTAATAGGAACATTGAAATAAAATGTCGAAGTTACACGGAGACACCATCGCGCTCTGTGCCTCTACAAATGTAATTTCGCTGCAAACGGCAGTCTGTAAACACGAGTTTCAAATATTTGGTTTGCTAGCTAAAACAACAGCGCCACGAGCAATAACCAATTAGGACCACAATATTCCCTCCTCCCCTCTTATTCCCCGCGCAAAACTTCCTATGGTCTGCACTGAGGAACGGCAGCAGGCTTTTTGCGTGCGGGCAAATTCATCTCTTCATTTCAAAAGATAATATTTTCTTGTGGACGTGCAGTAAATTAAATCTGTTCACCGTGCTCCTGTAATATTCCCTACAGTAGAATTTTCGAATGTACGAAGTGTGACAATGTAATTCTCGGTATGGCAGTGGGAACGTTAACATTGCTTAGCTATTCACCAGCGACTGCTGTCGCCTTCCAAACACTCTTGAAGACCTCCCTTCCAAGTAGTACACACTAGACTGCAATTTGCAGACTAACGATACATTCCCAGTGGGCTCATGTTATGTCGTCCTAAATGTTCGTGACTGTCCTTTCATCCATCTCATCTTGTCATCATTCATCCTCATCTTCGCTATTAGCCAAAGTGGAAGTAAAGCCAAATAGCATATCTCCTTGTGACGAAATGCGCTTCGTAAGAGGATGATTTCATTGACAGTCTTGACACTGACTTTTAATGGGTTCGAAATATAGTGTTTTCCAATAAGAACGATATATGATTTTACAGTGAAATACTCAGGCCTAATGTCACGAATGCAGCGTTCGATGTTCAATCTTAATGCATCAAGAGTTCGTGGTCTGTTTGCATTGAGTACAGATTTCAAATAACCCCACAAAAAGCAATCTAAAGGAGCTAAATCACAACTTCTTGGAGGTCAACTAACAGTTGCATTTCTTGAAATTATCCTTTCACCAAACTGTTCTTGCCATACGTCGATAGTGGCATTAGCAGTGTGACATGTGGCACCGTATTGTTGGAACCACATGTCCTCCAAATCAATTTCATCTAAATTTGGCCACAAAAAATCTGTTAACATCAATCAGTACCGCTCACCAGTCACTGTAACTGCCTCTCCTACCTCGTTTTCTCGTTCCTACCCACCATGCCATAAACCACACCATACAGTGACCTTTTGCGGATGCAACAGCTTCTCTTGAATCTATTGTGGATTGTTTTCACACAAAAACGGCAATTTTGTTTGTTAACATAAGCTTCATCTGAGAAGATAATTTTTTGCCCAAAATTATGATCCGTTTCAAGTTCCATAGAACGTCTATTCTCATATCTTTTTTTTGGATAATAACCAAACGTTCTTGAAGCGTGTATTTAGCCACGATGAATTGTCAGTATACTAAACACAAATGACTAGAGACAGTTATAACATTTGAAGCATAGTTGCCAGTTCATTTCAAAATCATACCATTCTTATTGGAAAACCATATATATTACGAAAGAATGATATTACACAAAAGTATGTTCAGCATTGTCTTGTGCGTATGCCGTACTTTAGATTATACTCCTTAATTTAACTTGGGACGGAGCGTCAGAAAAAAGAATCAAGGTAAGGGTATACTTGAATGCTCTATACGCACATGATTATAAACAACGTGAAGAGAACACAACAGATTCTCGACTAGTAAACCACAACAAAACGGCAACTTACTTTTACTAAATCAACCAACCACAAATACTGTAATCTCAATTTTCCCTCATGGAAATCAGTCCAAAGAAAGAACCAATGACGAATGTAGAACGATGACAAACATTTTCAGCATACGCAGAAAAGGTGAGAAATGATCTCACCATCGGCGGGTCTCCATTGTTAGCAAAACGAGCAATCGAAATGTGAAAACAATGGAAAAATGAATTAATTTCAAGGCCAAATGGACGACTCACGGGTTTCCATGATGAATATTTCATGTATACGCAGATGATTTGCACGGTCAATAGGTAAGCTGCACATCCTCCACCTGGTCTCACAGATACAAGTACAGCGTGTCCTGCTTATAGCTACGTATAACAAAAGACACATGCACTACAGTTTACGAATACCTGCCACAGTCGAAACCTCTGTATGTACGGTACTGCCACCTGCTGCCATTTACGAAAAACACGAAACGGTGTCGCGCGCATGGGCACAGGAAACAAACATGGCGGATTGGACTCCACAACAGAAGGTGTTCTGTGTGTCATCATTTGTCGAATTGAAGTCGGTGACCGTAGTTCAAGTGTATTGACGTTGTTAGTGACAGTGACGGAGCCAGTGTCTCTCGTTTTGTGATGTGTAATGGCAAGGTATGGTGCATCAGGATACACCTTCATTCCCAATAAAACAGATTTTGGGACCGTTTCTTTTTTTATATCTCTAAGCCGGACACCCTGTACTATATCAACACTGTAAAAGGTGTGGTGTAGCAAAACGCTAGGTACAGTGATTCATATACTCGGACGTAGTGTAACTCAACAATATATCTGTTTATAGAGAACTGAGGTTAAACAACAACAAATTCGATGACATCCATACCACTGGTGTTCAACACCCAGTACGAAATCCTGCCACATTAATAATTTGTTGTGCTGCACTCACTGTACTACGTTTGTGACATTTCAGAAATTTCCTCGGTGTAGCTAACGGAGAAAGGAGGTCATGTGTCAAAAAAAACTATCCCTGTAGATAAAGTAAACTTAAAACAAACTTTTGCATAAGTGTACTATTTACCATTGTGGTATCCTGGAATGTCCATCTCATCCCAAAGCCTTTGACACCCACCCTTAAGTTATGTCACTCTCCGTGGAGAAGTACACATTAAAGTACATAAAGTTCATCCTGTTCGCATTTCACACAGCCGAGCAATTGTTAACGAAATTTACGACTTCCCAGATGAATACAAACACTTTCTTCATCTTCCAAAATTATGTCCGCTGGCGCAGGACTCTCTGTGTCAGGGGGACGCTTCATAGCTGTCAAGATTTGGGTGGACCAGTTCTTTAAATATTTTGTAGTTTGAACTTGCAAATATGAAGATGAAAGGTGATAAGATTAAATTGGTGAAAGGACAATCAATGGACAAGACAAGTCCCACCTGTCTGTGGGTCCAAACGCCAGAACGTGATTTGTCTGCAAAATGCAGTCCAGGGTGTACTGCATGGAAGAGAGGTTGACATTCCAGTGTCAATAGAAAGGGTCGCCGACTTACGCCCCAATAAGTTTATATATTGGAGTAAAAGCAAATTATACAAATCATCATACAGCGATCATTAAAAAATATAAAGCGAGGCTCCCCGCAGTGGTAACGTCGGCGCCTTGTAATCAAGCGGTTCTGGGATCGATACCTGGTGGAGGCATATAGTGGTTCAGATTCCACTTTAAATTGTACGTCCAGCTCCGATTAGCCTATCTGTTCACAAAGTATAGACTTGAAACAAAAACTTAACGACTAAAAATTACAATGGAATTACATATATTAAAACAATATTCATCATCATCTATACACTTATTTATATCTTCATTACGAAATTTCCTTAATGCATTCTCGCCCACCCTTGGCCATCTCGCTAAGACAATTAGAAATTTACACAACGTTTGCTTATGTACCCGGTAAATAATAAAAGCAGGGGAAAAATCCTATTGGAAGGAAAATACTTACTCTTTACTCCTTATCTATTCCTTCGCGCACACTTCAAATAATTGAAACACTTACGGATCTGCAAGAGAATATATCTCAAGAAATGCAATGTTTCGAAGGCAATTATATGGCAGAGAAGTCGGCGAAACGTTGAGTCAATCGGCGTCCTCATAACGCCTCGAGGCAGAGGAGATGTCCGTACGTTAGTCGCTTTGAAAACCTTCTCCTCTTCAGAGAGCAATCAGTTTTCTCTGTTCCTGGGAAGGAGGAGCCTTTATCTTCACTCAAAATTCTCTGTTTATACAGTACAGAAATCAAATTAAGTCCTCCGGAGAGGACAAACAAAAACCTTTCGAGGAATGCGGCGAAAACACGACTCCGAGAATTCCATTATGAATTCTCATGTAAGACGATTCTGGTCGTTCAGCTTCTTTTGTTTCCATGCTTGACAGGGTCTGTGCTCCCCCACATTGATTATTATCCTTGAATTTGAGAGGTTGGAAGCTAATAATGGAGATAAGTGGCCATAAAAAATGTCCTCTGACGCGATTCCTGGATTTAGTATGTCATCATTAAGTGACAACAACAATAATGTTTGTTTTTTTCGTTTGTCGAACCGACAGGATAGTTTAAGATACTGAAACTTTCATCATTCGTCAAGAATCGAAGTATATTATAGTCACATCCCGATTCATAGCTGTACAGTCACGGACACTGCCGCGTCGTAACGATTCCATTGAAAGTCAATATATTTATTACATATACATGCTACGTAACCTCGAGGTCTCATGTCCCAGCAAGTTAATCCGCTCGACCACTTGGTCTCGGGTAGCGAAGCGACATACACTTGGGGAAGCATCCATAGCAGTTAAGTATTATAACAGGATGTCTACCAAAATTCTTGACTTTTACTTTAACAAGAGATTTAGACTTGCTTCAAATGCACACGAAAATTAATGCTTCAAACTTCATCATAGATAGGGGAATGGTCACATTATTTAATATTTTCACAAAACTTCACACATACAAGAATGTAATTCTTAAGAAACAAAGTAAACAAATCTTAATCACAACTCAATAAAATTTTAGGTTTCTAAAATATTCAATTTTATCAAATCCCAGTACAGGTATATAACAATGTAAGTTCACTATACTGTAAAAAGAAAATTGCAAAAATTCTTGACCAAAAGCATAATTTCTTGACTTTCTTGATCTACCTGTTGATTTCTTGACTGGCAGACACCCTAAACTATGCAATAATCAAGGGGAATAGCCTATCTAATCTGCGTTAGTGAGTCTATCGGCCATATAGGGTTGCTTAAAAATGGGGGGTTATTTTCTTTATACATTTCCATACCTTACACTTTTCACGGCCGATGGTGTTACTTCTGATTAAAGTAAAGAATTAGGTTCGTGCTAGAACTACAGGCCAAGTCCATGTTGTAATTAATTGTTATTTATCTAAATTTTAGTGTGATATTTATTGGAATTCTTGTTAATTGAATATTGATGCAATCTTTGAATGTAAATTGTGGGTTCAAATTGTTAACAATTTAATGCACTTGTTGTAATAAACTTGGAATTGCAAGGATTTTTGTGTATCTAATTGAACAAGAAAATATTTGCTTAGCTCTCACTACCTATGTAGTTACATGGCTCTAGGATTAATGGGGGCCCAGTCAAGCTTTCTTACTGTGTGGTAAGACTAACACGTAACTTGCCTCCCACATAGAGGTAGCTTACGCGTGTGTGTCACAACTTCAAGCACAGCGGAAAATCTGGACTTAACTTGCATTTTTCTTTATGGAATTTCTTACCCTTAAGGCCATTACTATCCAAATGCGCGTATATGTACTTGCAAATTATATAAACCGAAGTTATAACTAGAGCTAGGAATTTTAGGTGCTGCACCTTAAATTTTTTTGTGTGAAAATGGGCAAAAAAGTGACTCATCCCCAAAATAAGCATGTATTGAACTCTACTCATGGTGTTTCACAATCTCATAACCTTTTCCATCTTTTTCACAATCTCAGAACCTCTTGCACCTTTTCGCATCTTTATCATTTTTTTAAATACAACTAGCGCGCTGTTTAACCCCACCCACATTCGAGGCACGGTTTCTTGGCACGCGATTCTTGTTTACCGCACAACAATGAATCGGCTTTCTTCAGTTCTTGGACGTTAATGTAGTAAGCGCACGGACTTTAAACAGTGCCAACAATGACGCGTTACAATTGCTAGAAGTTGTGCTCTTTTTGTCCTATGCTGTATTGTTTACGAATTATTGTAGGAAAGCTGTTTTGTTTTTGTTTCCTTCTCCCGTCTCAGCTAGCAAGGTAACTGCAGTCTGTGATCGACTGATCGATGCACCGGATTTGCTTGTTCACCATGCCAAAACAAAGTAGGCTAAAATGTTGGGAAACTGCAGGACATTGTTACACAGTTTAGCGGTGATCGCATTTAGAGTGATGGATCTGTTCTGAGGTGTAATGTGTGTGATATTTCTATTGCTGTAGATGACAAACACCAACGCACTCGGGTTGTGCAGCATCTACAAAGTGGGAAGCGACAGCAATTCATTGGTGAGGCGCTTGCATCTTCGAGTTCCAGAAATACAAATGATTTTTTCAGTGAGACAGCAAGGACATTTATAGTGTGTGGAATACCTCTTTCGAAACTTAACAATCCCGTCATGAAATCATATTTGCAAAAATATACTGGGAAGTCAGTTCCAGATGAGAGCACCTTAAGGAAATATTACCCTCAACCTCTTTATGAAGCTAAAATCTCGCAGATCAGGCAAATAGTAGCTGACCATCTAGTCTATTTCATACTAGATGAAATCACAGATAGGCAAAACAGGTACGTTTTGAACATTTTAGTAGCACCTCTCAATGGACATCAAGTGAAACCCATGCTTTTAAAAACTTATCTTATCGGCAAATCAGATAATGCAAGTGTAATGTAAAGTTTCAATGATGCATGTTTTGTATTGGGGGTAAAATATGATAGTGTGGTTAGTTCTTCAACCAAGCACCTTACATGTTAGCTGCGTTTTCTAATCTGAAGAATATGTATCCTAACTTAAAACATGTGACCTGCATTGTTCATGCTTTGCATCGAGTTTGTGAAGCTCTTAAAGATGAATATACATATGTGAACGAATTTGTTTCTAGCATTAAGAAAATACTGACAAAGGCTCCTTCTAGAATACAGAAGTACGTAGAAATTACGAAACTTCCACTACCACCCTCTCCCATCCTCACTAGATGGGGTACATGGTTAAAAGCTGCAGTGTTTATTTGAAATTATTTCCATACAATATCGACATTTTTAGATGCTTTGCCTAGTGATTCCTCAGCTGTAGAAAAAAGCCAAAAATCTTGCACTTAAACAGGAATTGCAAGATGAACTCTATATTGTACATGGCTTCTCTTTCCTTACTACTGCAATCAAAAAACTGGAGGAGCAGTGTCCTGAAAAGAAAGCACAGTGGGCTGTTTTGATGGATGTGCAACGAGAGCTGCAAGGGGTCGGGGAAAGAGAAGTTAGAACAACGTTTAGCCAAAAACCCTGATGTTCAAGAAGTCGCAACCAACAAGGATGTGGATTACCAGTTGAAAACAAAATACGCACCACTTGTATCTGCTTAGTGACCGCAGATGTAGCCACACTCAGAAGAACATAGAAATTTTGAATGTAATCTATTTTAACAATTTTCTAGATGACTAATTCTACGCAAGTAAGAAGAAGCATGTTTTCCTTTATGTCGCTTTCTAATGTATCAGAGAATTTTCTTTGCTTAGTTATATTAAACGATTTAAAACCAGAGAATACTCTATGTGTTTATCCAGATAAGTTGAATCATATATGTATGCACTGCTCACAATAAATTTTACATCTGAAAATTGGCACCTTTTTTTTGCACCTTTACTGGCAAATTTTTGAACGCCCCACCAGAATCGAACCAAAAGTCCACTATGACTAGAGTGACCAACTCTCCCATATTTCCAGGGAACTCCCGCATTAGGGCTTATTTATTTTATCCTCCTTCCCGGATTGACTTTGTACTTACACTATAAAAATGTACGATTTATCTATAAATAATTAGATTGTGTCCGTTTTGAATGTCTAAAGTAAAGTAAAGTAAATTTGGTTTGGGTAGATTTTTCAATGTAATACCATACCGTGGACAAGTTCGGTTAAAAACCGAACTCATGGTCTCGTTATCATCTCGGTACCATCACAAATAACGATGAAATCGAACAACTTCGACCCGCCTTACGGAATTGATTTCTTTCTCATTTTTTTCAAAAGTTGTTTTTGAGCACATATTGAGCGCCTTCCTATACGTGGCTGCCTACCAGAAGACAAATATTTATTTTCCGTCAGTTCTAGAATGTTGAACGTTTTCAGAATCAAAGCGAGGGAGCGCTGGTGCTTCGCATCATGTTACGACGCAACCGGCTGCTCGGTATCCGTGATTGGACAGCGAAAGTTTACCTGCAGACGGACATTCGGGGCCAGATGTTGCCAGGGTTATCCACCTTGGATCCGGCCAGAATGCAAAGGAGAAGAAAACACGAGCTCTTGTACCGAGAATGGCGGAACGTTGTGGTTTTTTCTTCGTAAGGAAATGCCGTGCTTGAAAATTCATACGGACCACCTGCTGGACTCTTTTACGTGGCCTGTTTTGGTTCTTCCTCCTAGCTCTGAAGTTGTTGACCACTTCCTTCTCAACTTTATGTGTCGCTTTTGTCCTCAGCCGCCATTCCAGAATGTATCTTTCGATCAAGGACGTATTAGGGGGGTCTTGGGGTCCGGACCCCCTAAATTCAAGAAGAATTACTCTGGTATTGCCAAGATATAGCCTACAGCTATTTGCTCTATTCTTAAATAAACTACTCTCCTAACATTTCATTAATGATGTGACAAAGAATGACGGAACCTTCCGCCAAGAATGAATGATGTGAAATAATAGCCCCCTTTTAATTTCCCATTTTTGAGCTTCTTTTCAAATAATTCACTGGGCAAACAGAAAAAAGTGACATTGAAGAACTTGGACTGAAAACGGTAGTAATTACATGAAGATCCAACACATTACTATACTTTCAAGTGATTAAACAGTTTCAGGATTCACCATGCAGGTACTGAGACAAACAATGTAAAGGCAGAAAGGACAATCAATGTTTATAAACAACAATTGGGACAAGGAGGTCAGTCACTTCATTAAACCTGGGACCATTTACGTAAAAGCAATAGCCTTAAACACTAGGCTATCAGTCAAAGCAATGGAGGTAAACCACAGCACTTCTCCATTGTAGTGAATGCAGAAGTGCATAACTGGACAATACATAGTGTGTTATTTTAACAATTTCCAGTGGGGGTGAAATTCACAGTAAATACTTTTGAATCATTGGGATATTATACAAATTATACATTTCCCACAAGTGGTAAAAATTAGCAACTATATGGTAGATTCAACTCCCCCATCAAATACCACCCTGATAATACTGCTTCACATGTCAGCAGGTTAGCAGCATGGCACTCAAATGGCAACCTCACATATAATCAACAGAAATGCTTATATTAATTCAACAAATAGAATATTTATCATCGGTCACATACTTTTTTATGGACAAAAAAAAATCTGGTGTGGTAACTATTATTTTCTTTCCACTTCTTGTATTTCTGCCTCTTTGGTTAATTGTGATGATGGAGATGAAAAATGAACTGACGAAATGGACCTTGGGACAGATACAATTGTCGTGTGAGAACCAGAGGGGCTTAACTCAAATTGCCAAATTTACAGGAGTGAGGAGGCAATGATGTAATATTAGGAATAAGACTGACTCTTAAAAAGGGTAAGTAAATTGGAGACATGTCACTCCACCTTACTCCTAAGGATTAGAAGTTGAGATATGTCTCCAAATAGAGCTCTTCAGAGGAGTTCATTTAGACAAAACTGAAAACTGCATATTTTAAGTTACATTTCTCTGGTTCTCATATAACGCAATGGGAACACATGCCATTAGCATTATACGAGGGTCACTATTTATATTTTGAGCCTAACAATGAAAAAACAGGAATTTGGCATTGAAAACTGCTTTATTGTTTTTCGAAGTATTCTCCTTTATGGTCAATACACTTTTGCATTCGTTCGAACCATTTGTCAAAGCAGTTTTTCCAATCTTCTTGAGACACCTCCATAATATGGTTTTTGAACGCATCAACGGCGTCTTCCGCCGACGAAAATCGTTGTCCATGCAACTTATTCTTGACATTCGGGAACAAGAAGAAGTCATTGGGTGCCAAATCCGGACTGTACGGCGGATGACCCATCAATTCGATTTTTTGACTGTTCATAAAGTCGGTTGTTAGACGAGATGTGTGACAGCTGGAACAACTTTTGTTGGATTGGGTTCATCTTGAAACACCCATACAGTCGACTGCTGTTTACGTTCCGGCTCATATGCATATATCCATGATTCGTCACCTGTTACAATCTTATATACGTCTTTTGAAGCACCACGATTGTATTTATTGAACATTTGTTTGCACCAATTGACGCGAGCGTCTTTTTCAGTTTTTGTCAAATTGTGTGGGATCCAACGAGAACATACCTTTCTCACAGCTAAATGATCATGTAATATTTTATATGTGCTGGTGGAACTAATGCCTATCGTTGCCTCAATCTCACAGTATGTCACATGACGATCTTGCAGTATTAGGTTTTGCACAGCATCAATGTTTTCTTGAACAACAACTGATTTTGGACGACCTTCGCGAATCCCGTCGGTGAGCGAATGGCGGCCACGATTAAATTCGTTATACCAGCGTTTCACACTGGCAAAGGATGGGGCTTCATCGCCAAATGTGGAAGTAAGTTGATCGATGCACTCTTGTCTTGATAATCCACGTCGAAAATCGTAAAAAATCATCGCACGAAAATGCTCACGAGTTAATTCCATTTTATTGTTGTCGCGCAATCTCCAAGGCAACATAAACAACACAAATCAAGCTATTGACAAAATATTTGAAGTACGTTATGGTCAATAATGCCAGACGATTCCGTGCAAACGTCAAATCGCGCCTAACTTCAATCAGTGTTGCCAAGGCTCAAAATATAAATAGTGGCCCTCGTAGCATCACCATTCTGACATGGAAGTCAACAACAACTAATATTGTTAGATGTATTGTGAATAGTAAGTTTTATGCAATTAATCCACAGTATGTTCACTCCCAAAATCTCAATACTCTCTAAAAGATTGATATCCATTTAGTACACCTCTAGACAGAAAGCGACTGAAGATTAAGTGTTCTGAAGTGTACCAAAAATACATAAGTATAATGAGGGTTATTTCAGTGTTAATTCTTAACATTTGTATTTGTTACACTGCTAAATCAGTAAGCTGTTTCCAAAGATAATGCCTGAAAGTATATTGGAAAAGCTACACGAGCAATTTTGAACAGAAGTAATATTCAACTAAACTGACAACTCTACGTAGATATTATTTGATTACAAACTTTGCAGAAACATGTCAAGTACATAACGCAGAAGAAAATAAACCAACACACCATCATTCCAATAACAGTGCAAAAGCCATGAAAAAATAATTTGACAATCAACATAAGGAACCAATATTGCAATTTCTGTGATGCTTAGGATAAAGGTTAAGTGGTAAGCGTCAGCAGTAACTTCCTTATCTCAACTCTGGAAGTCCTAGAACAATGAGACAAAATCTGTGATGATAAGCACATTATAGGCTACAATTATATTTGTGTATAATACCCTAAAAATTATTCCATCATAATAAATCTTTGGGTCAAAATTTTGTTTGCTTTAACACTTCATTTTTTTTCTCACTGTGCACCAACAGTGTACGTCATAATTATTTGAAGCTTGAAACTTGAGTAGTTTCATTTCTACAGGGTCATAAACATGTACTTTTTTTTTAATATTTCCACATTTAGGGTAAAATATCTCTGGTGGACAGTTATTTAAAAATCTGAAATTTGTACACAATACAGTACTCTATGATAAGTAACTTAAGTTAAAATTTTGAGTTTGAGATTCAAGTGGTTTAAGAGATACGGTCATGCAAAACTCATGAAAAATTCAATAATTCATGTTAAATAAGACATGTCTAATTTCATTTTTTATTAACATTATATATTTTGTGTTCAAATTCTGTAAACCATAATCTGAAATGTAAATCAACAACATTACAATCCTGAAATGGAACTGAAATATATTTGATACATAGATATATTAGAATTTTAACAGAGGAAGAAAATTTACAAAATATTTTAATTGAGATTACAAATTCTTCTTGTATGCAGGTATTGCTTATATTGTAGAATAATTTCTATTGTAATTTATGGTTTTTACAAGTACATAAACATAATATTTCATACATTTCATATTATACTTATTTTTACAGATAGTCTTTCTTGCCTGGACAGAGATGACTGTAATCATCATTTTCGACTTTAGTCACGGTCTCTGGTCCAATGCCAACACCATGCCTCTTTCCTAGTTCTGGTGGAATGGCCTGATCTTTCACTAGTTCTCAAGTCAAGCTTACCAAACGCTCCGATACAACTCTGTAGCTATTCTCTTTCGAGACCATGACTCAGGTAGCAGACTTATGATTTTCACCTTCTCCTTGTCTGACATGGTACATTTCTCTGTCGATCAGTTCCTCAAACTGATCTCTGGATCTACATTTTCTTCAGGATTTTCCATTACACATCTCAAGATTTCTTTCTAAAGCACCTGAAACCTTCCCTATCTTTGCTTTCATGGCAGGAAGTCTCTTCTCTGAGCTCAATTTCCTCATTTTAGATGCCGACAAAACCCCTAATAGAGCACAAGCAGGGTCCACATTTTTTAAATGTTCAGGAGGAACACTGGCGTAACTAACGGGCCCGCAGTGCATGGGGGGACCAGGGAAAGGGGGGCCTGTGCCCAGCCCGTACCCTCGTACGTTATTAACTCTAGAATGTAATCTCGTCCATATTCAATAATGTGATGCTTGCTAATGTTCATTCTTTCACATATGAGTTTTTTTCCTTGTTTTAAAAAGAAAAACTGTGGTAGAAGTTGTACCACTCTGCAGCTGTTCCTCACTCTGCCAGTTACTACAGCATCCCCTGAACACTCATTCAGCAAACTTGAACTTATAAAAACCTATCTACGTAGTACTTTGTCACAGATGAGGCTTAGTTCGTTAGCCTTACTCTCCATTGAAAGTGAAGAAAGCCAGAACATAACATTGAGAGTGTGGTAAAGGAATTCATGTCCTCGAAACAACGACCCTTTGGGAAAGTGTGATGAAGATCTGCCAATGGTAAGTTAATTTAGTTTCACAAAAGTAAGGTCAGATGGAATCAGTTATGTTTACTTGTGTTAACATCACACTAACTAACTAACTAACTCTCTACCCTTCTTGAACCTGAAGGTTCATGGCTGCAGCAACACAGGCCTTCCATCTGTCCCTATCCTGAGCATGATCTATATAATCTTTTCCATCCCTACCGATTTCCTTTAGGTCCATCTCAACATTATCCCTCCATCTTCGTCTTCCTACTGGTCTCTTACCATCAGGTTTCCCAACAAGAATGCCGTAAACTGCTCTTTCCTCTCCCATTCGTGCCACATGGCCTGCCCACCTAAGTCTTCTTGATTTAATTATTCTAATAATATCTGGACATGAATACAAATTATGTACTTCTAAATTATGTAACCTTCTCCACTCACCTGTCTCCTCATCCCTTTAATGTCCAAATATTTTCCGAAGGATCTTATTTTCATATACTCTCAATTTATGTTCCTCTTTCAATGTAAGGGACCAAGTTTCGCATACATATAACACTGTTTTGTATATTTTAACTTTTAGTTTCTTAGATATTAAACGAGGTTAACACCAGACTAAGAACTCGAATAAGAGGAAGATTCAAAGAAGGGGGCCCATTTGCCAATAATGCAGGGGGGGGGAACGTGATCTTAGTTACGCTACTGAGGAGGAGGAACACATTCCTCTCTTTCAACAGTTTCTAGTGGTTCAAATATATTTTTTTGTAACAAGTGGGAGCACAGCGATTTACCTGAAACAAGCTTTTAAATTGTAGTTCATTTTTATAGAAATATGATCTGGAAGAATTTCCCTAAGCCCTTTAGTGATTCTCTTTTTCTGGATTTTTAAAGGATTGCTGCAGCACCGTCCGAAAAGATGGTGACACTTTAAGAGATACTTGATTTCATGGTACTTACAGAGAGAACTCGCATAAAAAAAACCACAGCTGTTGTTGTTCTTCATAAAACTCACTCATTTTCTTTAATTCCTTTTGTACTGTCCTATAAACACATTTGTAGAATTCTTCATTTGACAAAACACCTACAGAACACTGTATCACCATGTTTGGAAAAGATAAATGTGCACACTGGAACACAACTCAAACAAACTGGAACTAATGCTGACACAGCATTGCAAGTTTGTGCCTGTCCAGACTTGTTAAGACCTGCAGTCTTCAAATACTGAAAAACATTTCAAAACCTCTACACTCCTATAGAATTTAATTAATAAATAATCAAACTCATTTACATTCCAAGTTGTAGTTTACAGAATTTTAATACAAAATATGTTAATAAAAAATAAAATTAGACATACTCGTATCTTAACACGAATTATTGCGTTTCCATGAGTTTTGTATGACCGTATCTCTTAAACCACTTGAATCTCAAACTCAAAATTTTAACTGAAGTTACTTATCATATAGTACTGTACTGTGTACAAACTTCAGATTTTTAAATAACTCCCCACCAGAGATATTTAACTCTGAATTTGTTATTGATTTTTCATAAACTGTACAAGTTTCTGACCCTGTAGAAAAAAAATTACTCAAGTTTCAAGCTTCAAATAGGCTAATTATGACGTACACTATTGGTGCACAGGTAATTGCAAAAAAAAAAAAAAAAAAATGGAGTGTTAAACAAACTACCTTCCCTCTAAAAAAAAATTCTGAAAATTACATTTTGAGCATTTACGATACAAAATATTGACCTTCAGATTTATTATGAAGGAATATTTTTAGGATATTATATACAAATATAATTGTAGCCTATAATGTGCTTAAAGCCACGGTAGCTCAGTCGTTAGGATGTCTGACTACCATGCAAGAGACCTGTTTTTGATCCCAGGGAGAACCGGAATCTTTTCCACCTGTTCAAGTGGCTCCAGTGCCCACCCAAAATTGAATAAAGTGGGCACCTGGAGGAAACTGCAGAGGGTAAAGGCAGCCAGGGACGTGGTGCTGATCACGTCACCCCCATCTTTGGTTGTGATCAAGAAAGTGTGAGGCTCTAACTTCACACCCCCTATATGCCTTCATGGCGTGGTGCAAAGCACAGGGGAGCACTTGTCTTCTTGTTGTAGGACTTATCAGAGTTGAGATAAGGAAGTTACAAATTTAGAAAATGACACACACCATGATTAAGAAATGTCCTCCATATTGAAATCAGTAATAATAAATATAAAATAACAGTTGTTCTTGTTCTGAACTCTCAAGATATGAGGCTCACACCACACGAAATATACTATTTTTCAAAAATGGTCAAGCAACCAATATTTTCTCTTCTGTACCCCTTGATATGCATTCACGCCACTGTGAATTCATAAAAAATAATTAATGCATGTGTTTTTCTATTTCTTTGTTAGGATAGCAAATGATGAATGAACTGATGACATAGATAACAACGGAACGTGCAATAAGCCTCATGTTTTAGGATTGTTGTCATTTACAAAACTTTACGTTATATCAGTGATGATAACAAAATGTGGATCAATGTGAAAATATGCACTACTCACATCCACATATGAAATCCTGAATAACAAATCACAGGCAAATAAGTTTACCAGTCCATGGTATACCTTTGTGTATTGAACCCGGATCACAAGGCAACATCATTACCACTACGCTATTGGGGAGGCCTAAATATTCAATTAAAATTGCAGAAGCAAGTGACGCAAGTTAACAGAACCAAGTTTCCTGCACAAGGAGTTGCTGGAGAGAGCTCGACCAATGAACACATGAGAAGGAAAAGGATTGTATAGAGGGCGCAACACGATTGCAACCCACTCACTTTGTCCCCATCTTTACCATTGTTCCACAGACTCCTGGCACAGACTGTAAAGGTATGTCAGTAACTTTCAGAGCTATAAAGATAAATCTTGGTGCACTGATATATCGCTACCAAATAGTAACTTAACAACATAAATTAGCTCCATCGTCCTGCCTAGTGGTGAGAGATAAAAGTTAATCTAAAGCGATTTGTTCATATCTCAGAACCTAGAAAATGTGAACATCTATTTTTTTAAAATTTTCTAAATTTGGAGATCATACAAACAGAAGTTTAAAATTACATGTTTATTTATTCACTTGATTTCATTATGCCTTCAAGTTTTTATTGTATTCGCATTTTTGTTATTCCATGTTGCTTTTCTTCCCCTTTATTCTTATTGTGATCATTATGATGGGTGATGATTAGATCAAATTGATCCAAGGACACTAACAGAGACCAATCATGCCCAGGATAGGACTTGAACCCAGGAACTTCAGGGCTGAGACCAATATTGTCACTTAACAACTGAGGCAGCTTAAAAGTTTTTAAGGGAGATTTCACATCAAAGTGACACATGTTGCTGTTGTTTGGTTCCTTCCCAAGCAGCATGTGTGTGTCACATGTCACTTGGTCTGAAAGTTGCCTTCAAGTCAAGAAAAAACTCTATCTACACTTGGTAGCTAATCATGTACAGGGTGGTGCACAAAATGCCCTATTATTCAATAATCCCATAACATTTTTAATATCATATATTGAATGTTCAAAATGCATATTCGGGTGAGTTGGTTCATGGAAAATCTGGTAGATGTCAGGAGAAATCAGTATCGGACTCTAACTTCCTGCGAAACAGCAGTTTGCAAGATGGCGGATAATGGCCGGTTGAGTGTCCAACAGAAGGTGAAAGTTGTAATTTTTTTTTGCAGAAACGAATAGTTTGGTGGCGACACAAAGACATTTTCGTGCACACTTTGGTACAAGATGGGCTCCCTGCAAACAGACAATTTGCAGATTGTGTCAGCAATTGGATGCCACTGGCTCTGTGTTGGAGAACAATCGGTGGTGCCCATCAAGTGTCCGCACACCTGAAAACATTCAAGCAGTTCGCGTGGCTTTGACACGAAGTCCCAGCAAATCAACAAGGAGGGCAGCTGCCGAGTTAGGAATATCTCGTAGGTCAATCCAAAGGATTGTCCACTCTGATCTTCACTTCTTCCCTTACAAAAAGACAGTTGTTCACAATCTAACAGCAGTGGACAAGGAATGATGCCTCGTGGTTAGTGGAGGAAAATCATGTTCTGCACAACACTTGGTTTACCGACGAGGCGTACTTTCATTTAAATGGTGTGGTGAATAAGCAAAATGTTCAATTCTGGGCAAGTGACTGCATGAAAGTGAGAATTATGGAGAAAAGGTCAATGTGTGGGCAGCAACTTCAACCCATGGAATCATCGGACCTTTTTTCTTTGATGAAACAGTGAACAAAGAGCGATACAAGGACATATTGGAGAACAGATTTATTCCTCAGCTGTTAGTAACAGGTCTCCTTTACACACTCAGTGGCTCATGCAAGACGGAGCCCGCCCACATACTGCAGACATTGTTCATGATTTCCTGTATGAGATGTTTAATGTGCATGTAATGTCACATCGGTTTCCAGAATGTCATGAAGGTGGGAGACAGTGGCCCCCTCATAGCCCGGATATTAATCCATGTGATTTTTTTGTTGTTTTTTTTTAAAAAAAGATAAGGTATTCGCAAGGAAGCCTGAAAATGTAGCGCAACTCTAATCGTGCAGTTGTGCCATGCAATTTTGGAAGACTTGTGCTGAAGGGTTGTGACAAATGTAAAGGTTCCCTTGCAAGAGGTTGTGAACCATGGACACATTGAACACATTCTGCACTAAACTAACTTTCCATACTCAGATAATTAACTATGCATTAAGTTTGTAATATTTCGATGATAAATAAATGTGTAATCAACAAAACAAATTGTATGACATTTCGTGCACCAGCCTGTGTTAGCATATATGTGAAACAGTTGCATGGCTAAGGTAGTTAGATTATCACTGCTCTAGATAGAAAGAATAATTTACTTCCTTTTAGAAAAACTACATTTCTCATGAGTAGAGACTGGATGTTAGGCAAAAGACTACTCTTTATTGTTATAGATGTCATAAAATTGACATGACTCAATACTGACCAATGTCTCATCCGATAAAAGACAAAAGTAGAAAGTGGAAAATTTGAAGAAGCATTTAGGGCTTATTTTAGTACCTACAATATTCCACACTTCCACACACTTTAGTGTCTTTTTTGCCTACTTACATATTTTGAATTTTGTTAGTGCCTCACAAGTTTCAACTGCTATCTTATAAATATAAAAGAACATATAGTGTGTCATAAGCTTGTATAGTACCATATCACGAAAATTTTGCAAAAGTTAAAAAAAGGTTCTTAATTATTTGATTATTACCACTTTCTGTTTGATAAGTTCTCCCTGGTTTACAAACGATACAAAAAATGGTAGAAAAACAACATAAAATTTGTGAAAAAGTTGAAAATCATGAGTCTACAAAAGCAAGGAAGAGGAAAAGCAGAGAGTGACATTGCTGCCAGCCTTGAAAGTCTGGTACTTAGTGAATCACATTACACAGTCAGTGGTTTTGAAGAATGGTTTGATATCTATCTATCATGTTTCACATCCATTCTTACCTTTATAATTAACATATAAAGGTAGGGGAGTAAAAAATTAGCAAGACACCAGGAAAATACTTTACTAAATACCTACAGTAATATTCATTCCATTCTGCACTGGCCGACTTGGTGGCAGAGCACATTAAGTGGTTGAATTTTGATCTCACCACCAAAGTTTCCACGTTTAAGTCCTAGCCTGGGCACACGTGTTATTGGCAGTGTACCATTAACAATTTCATTCAACCATCACTTATTTTCATCACTGTGATTAACAAAAGTGGCAGAAACATTATGTAAAACAACAAAAATATAGATATGTTCTGCATTGGTAGTTACTTGACAATACTGACATAACCAGTAGCTCAAACAACAAATTTGTGAAACAATGTGTGTTATAAAGTAATCAATGTACTGTTCATAAATATATAGTGAATGTCTAAAATGTAACTGCACCTTATTATCTATCCAAGGTCCACCAATGCAAGTTGAAGTGAAAGCTAGCAAAATCCAGTTCCACCCCAACGTGAAGATACAAGGGTAAGTGAGTGATTAATTGATTCAAAATATTTGGGTGTTTCCACACACATGGCCACAGTGGCAGAAAGGGGGGCATTTTTCGCCACTTTTGCCCCTGCAAAATCTTATCTACAAAGGAAAATATACTATACTATACTATAGTATCTTTGCCCCCCTGCCTACCAAAGGCCCCCCCTCTACCTACCAACCTTTAGGCACGTGTGCAGGCGTGGGTGTGTGTGTAATCTTGATCTCATGTTAACAGTCACATATGAGGGCCTACAGTGTGATTCAAAAGTCCCTCCACATATGAGGGCCTACAGTGTGATTCAAAAGTCCCTCAACACCACCTATAAAAAGTAAAGGAGTTTGGCTGGGTATAGTTGGCCATGATAGAAACAGGTTAGGTTTAGGGGGAACCACATTGGTCTGTTCCAAGCAGACGTCCGCCATATTGAATTCAACTCAAAATTTTAAATGGGAAGTACAATCATGCAGTCATGACTTTTTCCTAATTAAACATAGGTTGAAGAAACCTTCACCACGACATTTCTCGTGTAATTCTAGCCTTATTAGATTCTAGTCTGAGTGCCATGCAGGAAACCCAGGGTGGGTGATCTAAAGTAGGAATTTTTCCAGCTTTGTCCCTGCATAAAGCGACACTATGGCCCACCCAGCCTCAAATCAAATGGTACGCGGGGGTAGATAAATGAGGCCACAGTGTGATGCTGATCACATCACCTCCAAGATGGGCGGCATCGAAAGTATGCGAGGCTCTACACCCACATACCCTAAATGTGCCTTCATGGCACGGTGCTATATGCACAGGGAATTTTAACTTTACCTGTATATATTGTATTTGTTTCTGTACCCCTGAGTACCTATGTTTAATTTTACATAGGCATATACGAAACCTCTACTATGTCAAGGAATGGCTGAGGACCCCCTAAAGTCTTACTTGTCTCTGCCCCCCACACTGCGGGCTTTTGTGGCTTGTAGATCCAGCACTGGTGCAAACACTCTGAACATATTTCACCCTGTTGTTATTGTAGATAATTTGGAACAAGCATCATATCTTCATTGATTTGTTTCATACAGGAGGAAAGAAAACAAATTAATCTTAGCGATACTTAAATGCAAAAGTATGCTTTACAGCAGTGTATCGCAACCTAGGGTTACTGCAATCCCTTTTAAGTTCATAAAAAGGGCATCGGGGAAGATTTTTCTTTTCAGAGTAAAAGTGGCTGGGTTTCCTACAAATTCTAACAAAAAATTTAAAATGTTATAAATAAGCATAGCAAGTCACAACATGCTTGCCTGACATCGAGTAAGTTCAAATGTGAATATGATCAACGCTAGAACTGATACTTAAACACCATTAATAACAACAGGAAACTTGCATTTACAATCATTTGAAAGTGGTATTGTGTAGCAGCTAGTTGATTTAGCATGCTTCTTTGCCAAAATAGAAATTCTTAACTTTCAAGTTTATCTTTTTGTGAGACGTTACATCAAATTGTCAGAAGACATGGTGAAAATAGTGTAATTATGAGTTCTACAGCATAAACAAACATGTAGAAAAGAAATGTAATATAAGTGTTCATTAATTTAAATTTTTGCTGAAATTTTGTAATAAGATGTCCTCTTTTTCCCATTAGAAAATATGGTAACAATGTCCCAATCTGTACTCTGCCAAGACACTGGAAAGAAAAAGAAACTAAATGCAACAAGATCACAAAATTGTGAATGTGTGCACTAATGAATTGTGTAAAGCTATGTATTATGTAGAAATTGTTTAGTGTGTGATGTGAAACATTATACAGCAGCATGCATTCTGGAACCATCTTCTCAGAACCAATTAAAATTGCGAGAACAGTTGGCGATGAACTTGATGTTTACCATGCCCAAATTGTTTAAAATAATCATCGATAATGCTGTCATTCTGTTTAATACCCATGCAGAAGTTGATTGAAAATATTGTTGATCTTATGCCAAAGAGACATGTGTGCAAAAACAATAGGAACATACTGAAAAAACAATGTGTAAAGTTCCAATATTTAATGATTTTCACATGTAAAATAAAGTGTAGATCAAAATTTAAGCAATTTAAAATTTGAAACTTAATTTGTTCTTTCCGAAACAAACTAGAAAACCACAGCTGGGTAAAAACACCCACACATAATCACAGTAATAAACAAGCTGCAGAACTGATCTCAATCACCCAATAACTCATAAATAAATTAAACCTAAGAAAGCATTTACTGCCCAAAAATTGGTATCTGGTTTTTATTTCTGTCACTGAATGTGATGACTGCAAATCATGAAACAAACATGGTGTTAGTTTTAGACAGGGGGTTGGCGTGACTTTCTCAAAAGTGTTATCAGCCATCAGTAGGACAATCATGCCTGCTAGATGTTATCACCCCCCTCCCCCAGAAAAATACCATGTCTTCGACCTAGATTTTTGTTCATCTCGCTCTTTTTTGCAATCCGCACAGTGATTTAGGCACAAACACTCCTTGAAAGAACTACCACTCATGAAACGGTTACTGCGAAAATACAATGAAGTCACATACCCCTGTCAATTCTTCATCTGTCTGTTTCTTCGCAATGAGGTGCAAAGGGGAAGAAGAATCACACTTTTATAGGGTCAGTTTGACATTTGTGTGGTGAGCAGACGACAGAACTCCCCTCCTCCAGTGACAGTCAGTGTGGAAGGGAAGGGAAGCCCAGCTGTACGTTGTCCAAATCACGAATCGCACCACAGAACTATCTTTTCGTCTAATACCTAACTCGTCTCATTTGTACTTTTGTAGTTAAATCCAGCCTTGACTTTACAGTCTAGCTCTAGTTGCTTCACAGAAATAGTATCCCCATTTTAGGTGGGATTTAGCTCTTTTCTGCCAATCCAATGTGACAATACTGGCCTGTGTCCGGCAGGCCTCACCGGCAACTGGGCCCCTAAACAGGCATATGAATAACCCCAGACCACACTTGCCCCAAAGTCTTTCCCTGCTCTTCCCTTGCATTGGCACCTGCTCCTCTTGTTACCTCTTGAGGGTAGCGGTATGTTCTCCCTCTTCTCTTCTGACAGCTGCAGAAAAAAATGTCCTCTGCAATATCTACTCGACGGCAACAATATTGGTTAACGTGTTTAACAATGTTGTAATTTCATTGAAGCAACTTTTTATGCCACGCCGCTGGTTTTAGCTTTGTATTAATAGTAAAACAACTGATTATATCATAACAACATACATTTAACTTTACGGTTACAATAGTGATTTTCAGAAAGTGTCATGTAAACTTTCAAGTATTTGTTGTGACAGCAAACCAAAACAGGTGATTTTATTCTTACTCATAGTGTAACTGGTGGCTAAAAAAGTATTTGATCAATGCAATTCCCACAGGAAATAAAGTTATTTTAAGCTAATTGGTGGCAATCATGATGACCAAACTTGGTACACATATGACTTACAATACTGTGAGGGTAAGACACCCTGGCACCCCTAGGGGTGTGGGTCGGAAGGATTTTTACTAGTTCAGGTAATAAAAATTAGGTAACACTTTACCATACCGGAGACAGATTTCTTCAAATTTACAGGAGAAAGTACTTACGCAAATAATTTTCTGTGGCTGCGGTGGCTCAGTCGGTAACGTGTCTGACTACCATGCTAAAGGTCCCGGGTTCGATCCCCGGCCGGTTCAAATCCGGGAACTTTTCTAATGGTGGAAGCGGCCCCGGCACCCACCCAGCGTCGAATAACATGGGTACCTGGGGGAAACCCTGGGGGGTAAAGGCGGTCAGGGGCGTGATGCTGATCACATCACCCCCACTCACGACTGGATCAAGAAAGTGTGGGGCGTTACCCCCACACCCCCTATACGCCTTCATGGCGTGGTGCTATGCACAGGGGAACACTTTACTTTTTTTTTACTTTTTTTACTGTAGCGTTGTTGATGTTCGGGAATGTAGTTTTGATCCATTTTAATGCGAATGCATGTGGTTTTCTACGAAAATCTATTTCCGACGTGCTATTGCTGCTGCCACCATTTGCTTTGTGCACGAGAGCACAATACACTCTCGTATTGTCCATATAGGCCTATGTTAAATTGAACGAAAGGAGTGCTAATGGAACCTAACCTAACCTAGTAGGCATACCTCGTCCCCGTGATGGTTCGTGGGGCTATCGTCAATTTTTTGGGCTAACGTCAATGGTTTTTGGGGCTACCCGTGGATGGTTTGTGGGAAATAAGGCACAACAGTAAGTTCTCGTTAATGTAAGAAATATACATTATTTTCGTTAGAAATTCATTATTTCACCTAAAGAAATGTTTCGCAATGCAGAACAGTACGTTAGCAATGTAAAAAATTGTGAAATAAATCATTGATAGGTGTCTCAGGTATAGTAAAGTAGTACAAAAAATTATACTAACAACCAAGCAATACAATACCACACATAAAAAAGAAAACTGATACATTTCTAGGGTGATATTTGATGGAGTGGGCAAGTGGGATGCCCCCTCCCTTGTTGATAATTATTGGCACTTGGGGTGGGACACCTAGCCCCCTGCTTCAAGTATTATTGGAATTTTCCCCAGCTGATTTTTTTCACACATCATATAGTGTAATACATATATGCTGTTTGAACTATCATGACAAAAACGAACCTAATCTATTATGGTGTTGTTGGAAATAGCTAAATTTTATCTGTGTAAGTCACATAAACAACCATGTTAACGCAGCGTCCAAAGGGCTCGCATTTCTACAATTTTCAATCGTTAGCAAATCAGTTTACAAAAAATAAGAAGAAGAAAATGGAGATAATTAAAAAAATATGTGTTGTAACACCCACTACATTCATTTTATGGAGACTTTGGGCACGCATGGTAATATTTATTAGTGTTTCTCCAGAAGTATTACATACGAAATCATGCGAGTACATGAAAAGATTAATAAAGAATATTTGGAGGCCGGCGTGTTTCTCCAGAGAGCAGTCAATAAATGTTTACGAGACATTAATATATATTATGTCAAATTTTGGATTAAAAAAAAATATTTTGCGCTTGAAATGTTCCTTCAAATGTAACTAGTTCGTCACGTTATAAACGTTTATTTTCTAAACAACTGTTTCGTAAATTATTGCCATGGTTACAATTGACAGTCTGTCTAAAGTACAATGTCATCAATAAAAGCACTTGTCAATAAATATAGACTTCCAGAGGAATGAACTAAAAAAAAATAACAATGATGATTCATCTTTTGCACTTACCGTAAACAGCTATATCCTATAAACACTAAACTGCAACGATTACAATATTATTTTGCTAGCAAAATCAATTGAATAACAACCACACGCAAGCGCAATTCTACAGTCTTCTGCTGTCAATTTCGATTATAGAGGACACTAGTGGCAAAGACAAGAACAAGGTGCGAAAAAAACACTACTGTGATGCGCGGCGACCAAAGCATGCAACGCTGTAACCAAACTTATTTGTAAACATTGGTCGTGAAGAAATCAAATAAAATTAAAACCAGTGGCGTAGCGCCGTTCTCTGGAGATTCCACACGTAACATATGCAGGAGCAGCTTAAGGACCAGGCGATTACGGTGCGCCGCCCTCGGGGGCGCCAAACCGGGAGAGATCTCCCTTGAGTAGCGCCAAAATCTTATTTCTGATTACCTTAGCGTAGGTATCAGTTTTAAAAAGAGTTGGTTTGAAATTACTGCTACGTATTACATAATAAGTGTACTCCAAAATCATGTAGCAATAGCTGTCATTTTGATTTGAAGTTACTGCTGCATATAACATAATAAGTACATTGCAAAATCGTGTAGCAATAGCTGTCTGTCAATATGGCGTGATGATCTAATGAACACTTCGGTTATTAGTAGGTTCTAGCCAGGCGTCGGTCTAATGGTAGGTGCAAAATTATGTGAATCATCATCAGGCCCGGATTTAGGAGGAATGGATGGGTTGTTGCCCCGGCCTCCAGTGAGAAAATTGTCTTGAAAAGACCGATATAACGGAAGACTGCTTTGAAAAGAGCCACATAATAATAATAAAAAAAGAGACAAAAATGTGTGAAATATAAAAATATAACTAATCATTTGACATAACTTGGCCTAAAGGTTACAACGGAAATTGTGTATATAGGTGGGATGGATCTGTGGCAAGTAAAATATTGGTGGCCCTCTTAGTGGGGAAAAAAATCGAGAATTCAGTAATATATATGTCATTAATGATGCCAGAGGAGTGGACGGACGTACAGTTGTACAAGAAATTAACTTTTACCAAATATCCTGCCTTCCCATTTTGTGTTACTGACTTGTGTAAACAGGGGCGAAATGGAAATTTTCACCAAACAGAATACTTTCCTTTTGTTACCATGGCAGGCCCGTAGCCAGAATTGATCTCCAGGGAGGACTCACGGGTTATCAGGGGGGCTTTGTAAATCAAGTCCATTTTTCAAAAGGTTAACAATGTTAAATGTTTATGTGTGTGTGTGTGGGGGTCCTTAAGTTACACAAAGTTGAAAAATATCACACAAATACTACATTTTTCTATATCTTTTAAAATATCACTTGAAGTGTTTTTTGGCTGCTACTAAAATCATCCCTTACTACAGACTCCATATTACGTTTGATGATACAGATATTTATATTACACAAGAAAAGATGGAGAATTTTCAATCATAGTGCCTTCCGTACATTTCACTCCCTGGCCGAAACAATAAAACTCCCTTTTGTTCCCAAAACTTGGGAGCTGTTAACCTTTGGCGCAAATGCAGAGGGAATTTGCATAATGACATCCAAGTCACAGATTTTTGTATAAATGGGAGGTCGCAACAGGGGGCAACGAAGATACAGATAAAGAAGCTCCCCTGTGAAGAAACTTTCTGAAGTCTAGAGAAGAGAATTTCCTAAATACTTGCCACTACTTAGACTTCTTATAAATAAGATGAACAAATGTAATAGCTGCCGTTCATGTTCCCTTAATTTATCCTTCACCAAATTTGTGAGCAAGATAATATCTGCTGTCTACATTTTCACTGTAAACAAATTACACAAAATAGTTTTATATAATTTCAAGGGAGCTGACCTCAGTGCCAGGGGGGCTGACGGTAGTTCCAGGAGGGGCTCAGCCCCCCACCCTGGCCCCTGCCTGGCTACGGGCCTGTACCGTGGTGTTGTATTTTTCGTCTGATTACTACAGTGACAAGATTAACGACTAGTGAAATAACATGCTTTATTAGAATTAGTAATAGTTATTAAAATATTTACATGGACATAAAATAATATGCAATACATTTGGACACAAGTCTTCTGGAATTTTCTTTTATTTTAATATTTAAACAGATGGTCATCGTGGATGGTAGTCAGCTCCTCCAACTGGATGAAATATCAAATTAAATGTACCTATCCTCAATACTTTCAAAAATATTTATTTATTTAAAATAAAAAATCAACTGAATAAAGCATCTTCTAATAGCGATATGATATGCAAAATAACATGTTTATGTTTGTTCTAATTAATAGAAGCAAAGGTAATAATCACTATATGCAATACTGAGGTGACTGGAGGTGTTTGGAAAAGAACTACAAAATTATTGATTTGATAATGAGGCATTTAGATGTTCTTCTACATATAAATTACCCTCACTAGTTATGAAGTTATGCATTTCATTAAATTTCAAAAAAGTTTAAGAACAAATTGTATGAATTAATTGCACGTGTCATTGCCTCATTCTTGGAGACACATTGTTTTTCCTGAATGATGTTTTCCAGTCATCATAATTATCTACCACCACACAAAGGATATCTGGTTCCATAGGCATAACTTGGCAGGGGCAAGAGGGGGCACTTGACTCCAAAATTCCAGGTTATTAAATATAAAAGGTATTTGTTAACCTCCTGCAACCTGAGGAGCAAGTAATGAAGAGTAGTTTCTTATGATTTAGCAAAATAGTCCTGGATGCCATTGTTATGACATGAAAATTAAGTCCCATGTTTGATTCTGACCCCCCCACCCAAGTTAAGTCCAAAGTTTGACTGCCCGCCCCTTAAAAGTTGTCAGAAGTTTGATCCCCTACCCCCAAAGTTGAGACTCAAATTTGATTGAAACCAAGTGTCTGTGCAAGTAGTAACTTGAGAGGGCTTGACCAATGAACTCATGAGAGGGGAGCGAGTGCAGCTCCTAGCTGTTTGCAGCTGCTCTGCTCTGCCAATTTGCTTTCTTCCCTCCTCTTCCGTTACATGCAACCTTGCTCCATAAATGGATTTTTTTAATATTATGTGGGGCAACTCTGACACAATACAGTCTTCTTGAGCATGGGCATCCGGAAGGGGGGGCGTGCCCCCCCTGGAAAATTAAAGTCAACCTAAAAGGATATATTTCACACTTATAATTTCATTTCAGCCACAATAATACGTGTTCATTATTGCAAATTTAAGCAATGTTTTTTTGAGGGAACAACACTATCATTGGGGCAAATGTGCCTTGTTTGCCCCCCCTGGAAAAAATTATCTTCCTTGCCCCTCCCTGGAAAAAAATACTGCGGACGTCGATGTTCTTGAGGGAAGTCTGGACAAAGGAGATTGTGGGGAAAGAGAATTTTGAAATTAAAAAAAAATTAACTGCACCCCAGAAAAAAAGACAAGAATATACTTCCAGATGGAAATTACAAAGTTCTAAATAAAAGTTGTGGTTAGTGTAAGATTATATATCACTATATAAAGACAGTAGTGATGGCTGTATGCTTTAGGTGTTGCACTATTCTGAGGCACACATGACAAGACATAGGTTATCACAAGTTTAAAAGCATGCTAAGCAATGTGGTGTGCCCAGGATTTACATAAGAGGGAGTTAAGTCTTCTTTTTTTATCAGTTGTTGGTGCTGAGGTTTACCATCTTCTCTCCTGTATGATTTTTTTAATGCTAGACCAAAAGAGGGTATGACCTCTGCCCCTCCCACATTCTGGGCAAGCCACTGGAGGCAAGTTTACAATAAAAATATCATTTCAATTTCTATAATGATACTGAAAAGTACTTACCTTTCTTAAAAGAAAGATTCCATCCATCTTCCTTTCAATGAGTATTATAAATGTCACATTTAAATGTTCTACTGAATTGCCTTCTACCTGTTGTAGTTAATATTCTCTCAAGTTCCTTAACTCTTTAGGCATCAATACCTGTAGTAGCACACCACTGATTAATTATAAGAATGAAGCACCCCCTGCAGTGATGATTCCAGCCTGATATAAGTGGGGGGCTACAGATTTCAGTTTCAAATTCTGGGGGTGCTAACTAACTTGTAACTTGAGGCCTAACATTAGGTAGGACAGAACAGTAGGGAGGAATAGAACAGTTTTCATCCCATAAAAAATGTCCAGGACCATTTACTAAATAAACTTTTACATTTCATAAATTATTTTTAAAAATCCAGTCTTCATTTTCTTGCAACTGCAAAATTATCTACAAGGATCTTGCAAACTTTTTCTCAATAGAGAGCACTCAACGTCTGGTTACCAATCCATTTGCAAAGGTAACACTAGATTTTCCGAAAAATTGAATATGTTCTTTCAAATCCAGCTGTTGATGGGATATGTACATTACGATGACATAAAGCTCAGGAAGTTCATGGAAGGCAATTATGAATGTTCCAACCATTGCAACCAGTTGCTGAAGGACAGTTATTTTTTTTTCCTTTTTTTTAAATTTAGATATTAAGCATCAAAAAATGAAAAATAGATCCTAACTTTAATATATTTTTGCTTTCACATGCTGAAATCGAAATGGGCTACTATGACGTAGAAATTATTTTCTAACCTCAAAATGATAATGAATTTACATGTAGTCCTAGGCTTACGAGTGATAACATTGTCTAAATGTGCTGGTTTTTGCACCGTATTGGAGTGTTTATTTGGTTGGATTTGTATTGTCAACTACAGGGTGTCCCACGAACGGCACAACTGGGAATTAAGAGTGGCGTTACTTTGTAACCGAAACCTATACATACATAAGTCATACACCAAATGTTAGCCCTGTCCAAGTAGATATTTTAAAACATAGAAACAACAAACGGGGTGCAGTGTTGTTCATGCAGTGTTGCCAAATGTAAGTGAAAGTGTAAATTTATTTTTCCACAAAGCATGGAAAATTGCATGTCAAACATTCGTACGGAAATTTGGACGTCAATTTCCACCTTGGGTAGGTGGACTATTTCGCCATCTATAGTTCAGAGAAGAAAACCGATCGTTTTCGCATATAGCCAATCCTGAAATGCCTCGTAAAGGCATACCGGTCCAAATGGGTGTTTTAAAAAAAATATGAGGTACAGTGGCAACACTGTTGATGTTTGAAGGCAACAAAAGGTGTGTTTAGTGATGGTCTATGACATGGAAATACTGGAAACAGGAAAAAAAAAAAAAAGAAAATGAAAATTATGGTGAAAAAAGTGTTACTTACCTACTCCTGGCAACCATGCAATGCACGTAACAGGCAGTGTAGCTTTACAAAAGATGTTGAAAATGACAACCATTTTCCCTGAGGCATTCATCAACACGTTTTATCATGTTGGAAGCAACTTTATGCAAGGTTGATTGGTTTATATTGTTAATGGCTGTGCAAATGTTTATTTTTAGATCATCAAGTGTTCTTGGGTTATTAATGTAAACTGTTTGTTTCAAATAACCCCACAGAAAAAAATCTGGAGACGTCAGATGCGGGGAGCGACTGGGCCATAAGTTTTTGCTTATAATGTGATTGCCAAAAAACTCTGCCAACATGTCTAAAGTTTCATTAGACGTGTGACATGTTGCGTACTCTTGTTGAAACCAACAATCACATTCATCACGTTCCAACAGAGAAATAAACTGTGTGATAAGGTCATGATAAACTATTCCGTCAACTGTTGTGTTGAAAAAGAATGGACCGATTATTTTTCTCCACAAAATCGCGCACCACACACCGATCTTTTGTGGATGAAGTGATTGTTCATGTAACAAATGGGGACTGTTACTTGACCAATGTCGAGAATTTTGACTATTGACATATCCATTTAAGTGGAACCATGCTTCATCCGTGAAAAAAACCTTACCCAAAATATTCACACCATTGTCTCTAATAAAATTTCTAAACCACTGGCAGTATCTTACACGTGCACCTTTGTCTGCTTCCTTCAGTTCTTGCACAGCCTGTACCTTATATGCACGTAGGTGCAATTGTTTTAACTGTTTTAACGCTCGGTGAGTTGTTGTTTTTGATACACCTGACTGTGCAGCAAGTTAACGAACAGATTTCCTGGGAGATTGTGATATTCTCTGCTCCACATCCTGCAGCACACCTTGTGTCAAAACTGGTAGTTGTCTGTGGTAGGGTTTGTCATTAACTGATCCTGTTTCACGAAATCTGGAAACAAGTCGATATATCGTCGAATTTTCTGGAACACTATTATTCGGATATTTCTCGCGAAACACAGTTTTTACACTAGCGTACGATTTTGAACAAAAATAATGTTCCACAATGAACACCCTCTCTTCCAAAGAGTACTTCATTTCACAGAACAATTCTAATCTTCCCCTACGAACAATGCGAAATGCACGGCTCAAACAGTTCTGAGTACACAACTAACTGATTCTTTTGTTCTCGTTCGGTGGGCGCTCTTATCGCATTGCATGGTTGCCAAGAGTAGGTAAGGAACACTTTTTTCACCTTAATTTTCATTTTCTTTTTTTCCAGTTTCCAGTATTTCCATGTCATAGACCATCACTAAACACACCTTTTGTTGCCTTCAAACATCAACAGTGTTGCCACTGTACCTCATATTTTTTTTTTAAAACACCCATTTGGACCGGTACGCCTTTATGAGGCATTTCAGGATTGGCTATATGCGAAAACGATCGGTTTTCTTCTCTGAACTATAGATGGCGAAATAGTCCACCTACCCAAGGTGGAAATTGACGTCCAAATTTCCGTACGTATGTTTGACATGCAATTTTCCATGCTTTGTGGAAAAATAAATTTACACTTTCACTTACATTTGCCAACACTGCATGAACAACACTGCACCCCGTTTGTTGTTTCTATGTTTAAAAATATCTACTTGGACAGGGCTAACATTTGGTGTATGACTTATGTATGTACAGGTTTCGGTTACAAAGTAACGCCACTCTTAATTCCCAGTTGCGCCGTTCGTGGGACACCCTGTACATGCGTAGAGGTTAACCAGGGTCTACAGCTTATAATGGAATACAACCCACTTAATGAAATGTGCCTCCATCAGAGATCGAATCTGGGACCACTTGATATCAAAGCAGCAGTCTTACAGCTAGACTAAAGGGGTAGGGCAAATTTAATCTTTCTAATTCTTAGCATTTAACGAATGGGTAGTTTGTCTACTCCTCGATTCCTAATGTGGGTTCTTCCTTAACATTGTATTTCTCCTTCTCGGATATTTGCAATGATGAGGATATACTATATAATGTTGAAACGAATGAGAGAACATTGCTAACACTCATGCCACTGCAACTGCTGGTAATCGAGTAAGGAACTAACAAACAGAAATGAAATTTGACTGTTTTTTATATCTTAAAATGTCCTCCTACTTATAAAAATTCATATTTTAAACCCGTCAGACCTATTCCCAAAAATATTCATTTGATTTATATAAGAACTGCATATACGTATACTCTTCATCCGTTTGAATCTCCAACAACCTGCAAAGAACAATCTCACAGCCACTGAATACATCCGCCTACCATGTAGGCAGCAGAGTATCATGTCAATTTAGTAGAAAGTTTGGTGACTTATGATTAGCTAGTTACTTAGTATCAAATGATCCAGTCAGATCTGTAGCCCCCCCACCCCCTCGCCACCACCACAACAACGATTTCAGAACACAGGAATAAAATAATCTTGAGATCTTACTAAAATAGGAAATGTTGAACATTCCAATGGATTTCCCCAATGGAAGTTTTACATTTGAAAATATTATGTAACACAACTTCTAGTTCTTCCACAAAAACCTTGAGGTGGGGCTTCAAGAGGCGCTGAGGTCAATTTTGGGGGGCTTCAGCCCCCATAGCTCCCTGTAGCATCGTCCCTGACCCCACACACACACACTTCGAAACACATTCCAAAATGTAACCCATGGCTTGCCTGCTATCACACGTTCAGAGTTGGAATGCTCTGTCGACAAAGGAGAAGTAAGCAAGTACCGGAATAGGTTTTGGGCACAAAAACAACTGACGAACATTGTTCTTCCCTCGCTTTTCCTAAGAGCAAAAATGTGGTGAAGAGATGGCAATGGTGTTGCTGGTTTGTGATGCATTGATGTATCTAGGAAGCATAATTGAGGGAAGTGGAAGATTAGATGAGGAGGTAAACAGAAGAGGACAAATGGGTGGTGGACTATATTAAAGTGTTCGAAGATTAATATGGAAGAAGGTAATATATAACACATAATCTGTGCCAATAATTATGTACGGAGCAGAGACTTGGACAATGACAGAGAGAGAGAAAAGAAAGATGCAGGCAGTGAAGATGAAATTTATAAGGAGTATATTGGGGAAGACTAGAAGGGATAGAATAAGGAATGAGGAGATCCGACAGACAGTGGGTATGGTGAAGCTTCAGGACAGAATAGATCAGGCACAGATGAGATGGTTTGGACACATGAAGAGGATGGGTGCAGAGAGACTACCAGTAAGAGCTCACAATGTACAAGGAGTGGGAATAATGCCAAGGGGGAGACCAAGATGTCGATGGAAAGAGCAGATAGTGGTGTGTGTTAGGAGAAGAGGACAAGATTGGAACACAGTGGAAAGAGAGGAGTGGTGGAAGAAGACCAGGAAAAAATGGAGAGGCTTGACTTCTATGCTGACCCAGCCAGAGGCAGGAAATGGCAAAGGAGGAGGATGATGATGATGTGATGATCTACCCAACAGGGAAATTTACCAGGAACAGGGAATTTTGAAGCTAAAAGTATAGGAAAGGAAAAAATAAAAATAATAAAACTTTAAAAAAAGGCAGTGCGCTTCAATTTTAGCATTACAGAGATAGATATATATATATATATATATATATATATATATATATATATATATATCTGTGTCTATATATATGTATGTTGGAATGGAGTTAGAACTTCTTATCCAACAATGCAGGAAATTTGAAGGTTGAAAGGAAAAACTTTAATTGACCAGCAAGAATATTGTTTTAATGGTTGTTGCCATTGGTGCACGAGGGGCGAGAGAGAGAGCTGATGGGGCTACAGCCCATTCACTCACTCAATCTCTAGCCTTCTTAAACACGAAGGTTCAAGGCTGCAGCAACACAGGCCTTCCATCTGTCCCTACCCTGAGTAACATGTATATACACTTTTCCATCCCTACCAATTTCCTTTAGGTCCATTTCCTACAGCCCATTCATTTTCAAAATTCTGAGAAAATCTAAATTTTCAAATGAAAGCAGTAAAGAACTTGGGAAAAACCAAAGTGATAAATGCAAACTCCCTATAAAATGAGCCACTTGTCATTTTTGTATTTGGACAACTTTTAAAACAAAGATAATTGTAATTACAAAAATTTTTATATTGTATCCTCCCCTTTGAATGCACCTTCACAACTCCAGCCCCTTCTAAAAAAATCCTGCATACATTAGTGGCTGTTGCTGATTGTGGTGTTGGGATAGAAAAAAACAGCCAATTTACGTAGAAACGTAAGTACGGCTTATTGGTGCTTGAACCAGGCAAAAGCCACCATTGGTATTCTACTAAATATTGCTTGATTTTCATGAGCAGATTACAATTGCATCAGATTACCATACTGCTGGATAACAAAATAATTTGTATCTATGCATGCATGTGAAAAGTATTAAAAATGTATGTGTATATATATATATATATATATATATATATATATATATATATGTAACTACATTAAACATTTTACTTTGGAAATATTTGGTTGTTTTACAACAATATCAGCAGCTGCCAGTGGGGATGATTAGGGGTCGTGGGGCAGTTACATTCCACTTTTGACGCTTTTTTCACCTGCAAGAAAAAGTAAACTCCTCCTTTTTCAGTTTATCACGTTTCTGCCTTTTTGACCACTGATGAGAACAAATTACCATCATACAAAAATGTGTAAGGGGCACATACAAAGGAGCATCCGTACTGGTGGCAGGACTTGAACCAGAACCCTTAATGGTGAAATCTTGCAAGAACTACTAAGTGGCATTTGCAACTCGAGAAAATACAAGATCCATGATGGAGGGGGCAGCGTAAAGCTCTGCGAAGCTGGAAGTTCCAGGTTCAAACCCTGGTTAAGGCATGTGCCTATCATTGTGTTTAGTTCCATTTCATCAGTTCATCATAGAAAAGTTACATAAAATAACTACATTTGAAAAACAAGGAATTATACCTTTCCCTGACAAATCAATCGCTTTACTATGATGAATAACACAAAATGAAAAAAAAGGGCAACTTTTCTGTCCAATCCATTGCATATGTCTCTTACGTCATCAAACAAGATATTCATGTGAACTGAATAGGTATATTGTACGGTAGGTACTTGCTGGTGGTCTCTGTATGCACCATTGAGAAAATAATTGTAACATACGCTGACTGAGACTGTCAAAAGGTGTAAAAAATTATCAACATGATGAGTTGGGCAAGAATTTGGTATAAAAATATGTAATCTACAGAGTTATTGGCCAAGTATTTCAAAGTGTGAGAGTTTGGTTGTCTCCTTCCTCGCCCCCCTTTCTTTCTTCCTTTTTTGCCAAGTTATCTCAAAACTAGTGGAATTAATATTTCAGAGCTAACCATGAGCTGCAGTGGTTCAGTTAGTGGGGCATTGACTGCCGCACGGAAGACTCAGGTATGGTTCCCAGGATGGATATACTGAGGTCAGAATTTGCCTGACCTTGTCCTCTGAGGTTCAATCAGGGTCATTCCACGTCATTTCAATGAGGTCATGTTACCAGTCATCTCAGATTTTAATGAAACTTGGTGTGCACCCTTCATCTATGGTTGAAAGAAACCCCCCCTGAATATTTTTTGCTCTATCTCAAATGGTTTTAATTTTACAGGACTTTGAAATGTCACTGAATCTGTATTGTGTGTCACTCTTGAGACTCTCGGCACAAGATACCCTTTCTTATATTTTTTTTTTCTCCTTAACCAATGATAAAATCTCTTTGAAATTTTACATTAAGCTCAATGAAATAATGAGGATTGCATAAAAAAAAATACATCAGGACTCAAAATGTTTTATAAAAGCCTCAAAAAGGCTAATAATGGGCTTGTAGCCTAATTTTTGTGGTGGAAAAACTAGGTTAAAAAAACCTGAATTTTCAGCATGTGGGTTTGATGGAATCAAAAGTTCTTGATATTGAAAATCATTGCAAAGAGATTCTCTTTCTCTACAAAGAATAAAATTTATGGTTTATTCCTCCTCCTAACGAAAATTTTACGATCTTTGGACATTGTGGAAAATTTCAGGGTCAATCCACATCAAATGGTCCAGCACTGGTTGCTCGACCATTTTTAAAAATTATTTTTGTTGTTGTTGTTTTAACCCCTATGCAAGGGTAGTTCAAAACGGGCATTATTTTCCTAAAACTTGACTTCGTTTGGAAATGGCGGCCATTTTTGTTTCATGACTTGCAGTATTTTTGGCCTTTGCATACAGTTGCGATAATTATGATAACTCAGCTAAAAAAAAATATAGAAAGCTGGGGTAAAAAACACTGTTTTCAGTACATTTCAAGCTTCATTTTGTGTTCTGTACCTTTTTTTCACCATCTCTAATGCAAATGGTTGAAATTTGGGGTCAAAACTGACTGATTTTCAGTTTTCAAAGGAATTCAATGTTTAGGCTACTTTCTTTTACTAGGTAAGCAATGAAATATCAGAGCTATAATTTTTTTAAAGGAAACATATACATCCAAAGTTTTAGCAGAAAATATTTGACACACTGCCTTACACACATTTTCATTGATAATAGCTATGCCATTACAAACTTACTATGCTACTTGTATGTTGCAATTTATTAATACGTAAAATAATTGTAATTGCATGATAGTTCATTAAAAGTAAATGTTTATTTGTAACTAATCATGAAAATTTGTCTGTTTTTGCCCCACTTCCCCCGTTGTAACTTTGTTATCCATGTAATATCAATCTCAATTATTTTTTTTACAGGATGCTGTAACTATAAAATTTTATTAAGGCTCCCAACAAGATATATGTTTGATTTCAGTTTTAAGATTGGAAGGCTAATCCAGACTGGACCTACAGTTTCAAGTGGGATCCGAACCACTATATGCTTCCACCGAATATCGAACCCGAAACGAACCCCTTGATTAAAAAGCGACGACGTTACCACTACGCCAAATATATTGAGGCCCAAAATTTGAAGAAAATAAAAAAAAATAAATAATAAGCATTTTCAAAAAGCTTTAACTCAAAGCGGAAACCAGTAACCGAGCTCAAGTATTTTCTGCTAAAACTTTGAATGTATATATTTCCTCTAAAAAAAATTATAGCTCTGATAAAGTAAAATAAAGTATCCTAAACATTGATTTCCCTTCAAAATTGAAAATCAGTCAGTTTTGGCCCAAAATTTCAACCATTTGCATTAGAGGTGGTCAAAAAAGGCCCAGAACACAAAATGAAGCATGAAATGTACTGAAAACAGTGTTTTTTACCCAAGCATTCTATCATATTTCTTAGTTATCATCGCAACTGTCTGCAAATGCCAAAAATACTGTAAGCCATGAAACAAAAATGGCCACCATTTCCAAACGAAGTCAAGTTTTAGGAAAATAATGCCTGTTTTGAACTACCCTTGCATAGGGGTTAAACCAAGAACTACCCTTGCATAGGGGTTAAACCAAGAACTACCCTTGCATAGGGGTTAAACCAACAAAAAAAATGTTTGTTTTTAAAAAATGGTCGAGCGACCAGTGCTGGACCATTTGGTATGGATTGACCCTGAAATTTTCCACAATGCCCAAAAATCGTAAAATTTTTGTTAGGAGCAGAAAAAAAACATGCATTTTATTCTTTAATTTACAATATCTAGAACGTTTGGTTCCATCAAGCCCATATGTTGAAAATTCAGGTTTTCTTAACCTACTTTTTCCACCATAAAAATTAGTATTTTTGAGGCTTTTATAAAACATTGAGTGCTGATGCATTTTTTTATGAAATCCTATTATGTCATTGAGCTTTATGTAAAATTTCAAAGTCATTTGATAATTGGTTAAGGAGAAAAAAAAGTAATATAAGCAAGGGTATCTTGTTCCAAGAGTCTCAAGAGTAACACACAACACAGATTTAATGACATTTCAAAGTGCTGTAAAATTAAAATCGTTTTGAAAGAGAGAAAAACAAAATTGGGGGGCTTCTTTCAACCATAGGTGAAGGGTGTACACCAAGTTTCATCAAAATCTGAGATGATGGGTGTCAAAATCTTCATTTCTTTTTCTTTGGTGTTCATTTGATATGGAATGACCCATCAGCCTTTAATATTGATTTGTTGTTTTAAGTTCACTTTATGCACATATAGGCTAATTGGGATTGGACCTACAGTTTAAAGTGGGATCTGAACTGTGCAATGTGCCTCTACTAGGTATAGGTAGAGGCACATCAGCCTTTAATAAATGAGTATTGGGGGCAAGCGGGGAGGGGGGGGTTAAACAGCTGGCCTTCACATCCCCCTATGCACCTTCAGGGCATGGTACAATGAGAATGGGGAATTTTAGTTTTGCCTTACACCATAATGTGGTCTACAATTACATGAATTAAATTAGAAATTGAGTATATCATGCTAAAAACCAATTTGGAATAGTGGAAAACTGAACTACAAGTACATTCTGCTCATCCACAAAATGAATTACCAAAAAGAAATTAGATGTTGTAGTTTACCATTCTATTTAACTACTTCATTTGTGATGTGGCTAAGTGAAGCATGATTCAACAATTTGCTGAGAGTTTAACACATACAACTTTTTTCTTTAATTTCAGAGCTTCATTTAACATTTTGGGCATGTTATATTAACAAGGTTTAGTAATAGATTGGGGGAAAAAATTGAAAACAATCAATTATAAAATCTCAATCAAGCATAGTTGAATATGCAACAGCAACTTGCTATTACATAGAAAGCTTCAGTTTTATTTTTAAGAAAGCTGCATTATTTGTCACTATCAAATTTTCATTGCGCAATTTATTAAAACATGATGAGTGTGTTATTGGTTTGGTCCTTCATGTAGTAGTTCTTAAAATCAGTACTGTAATCCTTGTCTAAAATTGTATTAATATTTTATTACTGTATGTATTGTTTTATGACAATTTCCATACCTATGAACATGGGTTAATGGAAATAAAGAATATGAATATAGAAATCCCAGTGGACTCTTTTACGCAACTTGCCTGAATAAAATTTGTTTTCCACATTTGAAAGTTATTAAAAGTGTACTTTACGATTCAATGTTGCAATATTTTTTTATTTACAAATCTGTACCAAGAAGGTTGTGTTTATTGTTTGAGACTTGGATATTCCAATTACAGTGATTTTATGTTCATTATCTTTTTTTCATTTTAAGAAGTTCCTAAAACTGAAAAAAATATTCTAAACAATAATTTACACAATTAAGATGGGTGGATGAGGCAACTTCCCATTTGAGGTTTAGAACTGGCAATAAATCTTCAAAGAGAATTTACATAATTTTCTTATAGCAACAGACTCAGGATAGTTGATCTTTGTCATCACAATTATCCCAAAAAAGAGCTAATTTACAGACTTTATCATCATTTTTTTTATAGACACATGAAATTTATTTATGTATCTGAGTACCAGTTTATTTCATTTGATTAATTTTGGTGATCATTGTCACCAGCCACATCGAAACTTACCGTGATGAGTTTGGTGGACTTCCGGCTTGTGCTGTTACTCCAATGGCTGTTAGATGCACTGCTGTTGCTGGACTATCTGCTGTGTCATCCGATATCAGCAAGAAAGGCACGTAGCATACAGCCTAGTACATACAAAAATCAAGGAAACACATGCCATTATATATTTCTCATTCGTGAACTAAACATTGCTCATGGACGAGGCCACCACATTTGACTTCTGCTACTCGAGCAAGTAAAACTAATCAGTGCCAGATGACACAGCAGCAGCAACAGTGAACCTAGCAGCCATTGGCTTAACAGTGCAAGCCGGAAGCTCACCAAACTGATAACTACAAGTTCCAATGTTGATGGTGACAACAGTCACAGAAATTAAACAAATAAAATAAACCAGTTCATGTATAACGAGCTTATAATGAACAAGGGGTGGGAATAAGGCCTAGAGGGAGACCAAGATGTCAGTGGAAAGAGCAGATAGTGGAGAGTGTTAGGAGAAGAGGACAAGATTGGAACACTATGGAAAGAGAGGGAGTGGTGGAAGACCAGAAAAAATGGAGAGGCTTGACTTCTATGCCGACTCAGCCAGAGGCAGGAAACGGCGAAGGATGATGATGATTTTTAAGTAAGTACATTTCATGTATACATAAATATTTATCCTGTAATATGTAATTACTCTTTTCTTTGTAATAATCTGGTATGGGATACATTAACAAAAGAGCTACAGCAGAATTTTATTTTCAGTTCATTGCTGCCCCGTTCTTCTTGCAGAATTTGGCCATCTTTTCATAACATGAGGAAAGATGGGACTTGTTTTTAACATGAACATAATGATTTTTTTCCTGTACATATATTTCTTCATCTTTTCAGCTGCTGCCACAAATTTACAGTCAATTTTACAATTCAACAATGCATGCATTAGAATTATATAGTGTTCCTTCAATTCTACCATAGATTTATTTTAATGTACAATTGTGTGGATTCGATTGCAAAATGCAATTATAACAAATTTTGAAAATAAAATTTACCTATAAAGCAACACTTTGTGAACACATTATTTTTCATAGCTTCAGCTCATTAGAAAGACATGTTCCTCCTAAACAAATTGTTTTGTTTAAGTGCCATGGTGTTGAGCTTATATTTATAAAATACATACAAGTATTTTGAAGTGTACAATACATTGGTTATTTTAGAAATTTTGTAATTATGTGACAGAGATTACCAGTTACTGTTATTAGTACTGTGCAGTACTGCATAAGTACCAACAGAGGCACTTAAGTGATAATATTATAATTATTATTATATTCTCTTACATGAATTCACACAGAACACACAAGTACTTGATTCATATCTTTTTACATAGCAAATATGCCATGAATGTGAAAGTAAAAAGACAGCAATGAATTTATATCTCCTAAGCAGACTTAATTTTAACAGTTTAATGGAAAAAATAATTGGTGTGACTCAACTATCAAATTTGAAATCGCAGACAAGTACCTCATTGTGCTAAATTAAGAATTAATTTCTCTTTTATATATATAATAATATATACACATAACACACACTCACACTTATGTACAACAAAGTATGTACAAATGTAACAGAAAGAAAAACAATAGCTTTCTTGTAATGATATTAATATGCTTAAGACTAGTGCTATATTTAGTTAACACTGTTACCAGTATTCATCTCTTGTTTATGCTTCCACAGAAACACAGAATAGCACATTACATGTTAAGTAGGTATTTATTCATGATAAAGCTGTTATGATGAAACTCTTATGTTTAAGATATGGCATTCATAGTCTTGAAGACTGCATATTCTTCTGTTGGTCCACTTTTAAGTTATGTCAACATACCCTGCACATAAAACCAGATACGATCAAAAATCGGTTTCACAGCCCACCTTTTCGCACTTTTGTCAGCCAGTCTTAACCAGAATGGAGCAAAGTGCATGCTTCTTCAATATTGTTTTAAATAAAAAATCAATATATTTCTTAAATACATAATGGTGTGACTTTGCAAAGTATGGAAGTTCCTCACAATGAACTTCTAAACTTTGATAGTGATGAACGTAGTGATTTTTGTGCACAAAATACTTTAAAAAATATAAAGTTTACCAACACAAAAAAAATTACATGTACTTCCGCATAAAAGGAACATTTTTTTAGTATGTTTTACACATAAAAAATGGTGCATTACAGAACACGATGGATATGGAGGTTACTATTACACAAGTATGTAAATAAAATATTACATATATGTAGCCTAAACATTTTTTCAACTATGACAAAATAATGTCAACAGGAATACCGCTATTGATAAAAGGCTTTTTCGATATCACAATCATTATTACGAAATGATTTTCCGTAACATCTCTTCAACTGACATGTTAAAAGAAGTATATGCAAGTATTCAGGAGCTAAAACCAAATATCACATATGTACTACCTCAAGATTTCGTCATCAGACTAAAATTTCTTTGTGAAATATTCATTTGATGCTAGAGATAGAGAGAAAGACACAAAACACCAACCACCAAAAAATAGATGCACACTCCAATTAAAATAGTACATTGAAAGTATAAAAGCACCCAGCTTTCTCTCTATAACAGTTTAAAAAAGTTAAATTTTCAGGTAGGAAACTACTTGCTTTCAGATGACATCCATGTTAGATTATCTCGAAAGGCAAAGGAATGACCATATCAATAAATGCAATATGATTTTCTTATGCCACAAAGTGTAACACTTGATATGGATCACGACTTACTCACAGTCACCACAAACTTTCTTGAGAATGTGTGATCTCACCACTCACGAATTCCTCTAACCTCTTAACAATTCAACAATGTTTATCCACAGGTAACAGTAAACCCAAACAGTTTAACAACAATTTGTTTATTAAGTTAGGCACTCGTCTACCTGCATTTTTCCATCACAGCCCAGCTTAGTATCAAATTGGTCCACTGCAATTCTTCAAGCACTTTTTACAAACAATAATGTCACAAATTTGACAAAAGGGCACTCCTTTGTTTGTAAACATAAACACTATCACATTTTCCACTGCCAACATGTCAACAGTTTTCTCTTCTTCAGACTGGCTAAGAAAAGCAGAACAGAAACACCACATTAATGAATTCTGTTACAAACATTTTCAAAACTTTAAAATATGTATTAAACTTATGAAAGGTTTAGACCCAATTAGAGGTGCAGATGTGATCCATTACCCACCCACACTAATGGAAGAAATACCCACCCACTCCTGCCCTAAGCAGCTGTTGTCTTGAACAAACCTGACTCACTGATCTGAAGGAATAGCAGCTGTACAGTGTCCATCAGCATGCAGCGGGTGGGCAGTTGATGACCTTCTGCACGTATGTAACATTATTCAATGGAATCAAGAACGGACAGGGCATACTGGAACATTTATATACAGGTCAAATCTATTCCAGCTTAATATATTTAAACATGATAAGGCAGTGCACAAATTCTGAATGTCACTGTATGAAAACTTAGGGGTTGAGTCAAATGGTGGTATTTTGAACTTTAGAAAACCCTATCTATGAATAATCTCAAAAATTTTAAATGGGAACAAGTCAATGTCTTATTTGATAGGCCTATTAGGTTCAAACAAGTTTTGTAGAAAATGTTTATTGCCTTGGGCCACTGTTTCTGAATGAACGACCAAAAACTATTATATGGTTTTGTAGACTATATTGCAACAGGTTAATATTATAGAAATAGTACACAGAGTACATAAACTTTTGAATATATACAAAAGATCTCTGTAGATGTTATTTTAAACTTTTCCCCCCATCCTTCATCACCCAAAGGATGAAACCTGAAAATTTATAATGAGTCAAAGGATAGTGACATCTTGCTTGATATGTCTATTAATTGCAACCAACTTCTGTACGGAATATAGTGTGGTGTTGGTAACCATGTTTTAATAGTTAACAACAAACATAGGCAAGATTAAATTGTGCATGGAACTACCTAAGAAATTAAGGTAATGTGAAAAGAATGTTATTTTTAAAATTGTATAGTCAAGTTGGTTTTGGTTAAGTCCACCTGTGCTTTTACAATTACATGAAGTGCGTAGGAAATATTCTTAGCATTCTTAGCCTCACCAAATAGTTTTGAGGTACCCATTGGAAATGCTTATCCATATTGGAAAATAAATCTCCTAAAAGTTGGTTGAAATTAATAGAATCCTAGTACTGATTGACCCCATTTCTTATGTAAGATTTCTGAGATGTTATGACATGAATCAAATTTAACAGGACAAGTTTCTACTGCGATTCTAGCATGGTCCTAAACTAAGTTGCATTTCAACTCTAGCCTAAACGGAAAAATTCAGAGTCACTTTTATCTTATCCTGTACAAGCCTAACATCCAGGCTAATTCTTTTTGGCCACATTACTGACAACATTCAAAACTGATAAACAAAATATTTCCGAATGCAGACTAATATTTACCTTGTACATTTTGTAATAAACACTTCAAAGATAGTTTTTCTTGTATGTACGCATTGCTTGCATGATAGAATTATTTTCCTGTAGTTTACGGTTATTACAAGCATAAGAAAACAGTTTTTTCTTTGTGACGTTTCAGGAGAACACACGCTCCTTTCATCAGAACATGTAACATTGACAACATCCATTATATAACAGATTCTTTTTGTTTAAAAATTACTAACCATTGTTATAACTGTATCTTTAGTCAAAATGAAAATAAATGTCTGATGAAAGGAGCGTGTGTTCTCCTGACAAACTGTTTTCTTATGCTTGTAATAACCGTAAACTACAGGAAAATAACACTTCAAAGATGTCACAATTTATAAAAAAATAGTTTGCTGGCCAATAGTTTTAAGATTTGTCCAATTAATAAATTGAAAGTAGATGCCTACATGTTGTTTACACGATTTAAAACAATGCCCATGTTTAGGAAAGAAAGTGATTTTTATAAAAAACAGAGTCATCTGTACGTGCATTCATGAAAGAACTAGAACCAGAGTTGCAACATGAGCCCAGACAATCATTGTTTCGAGAATCTACCCATACACATTATACACATTGCTTTTCTTTCTTAAATTCGTAACTTAACATTCATATAATAAATGTTCTAAATTTGGATGTAAGTAGGCTTAAACTAACCATGTCTTCTAACCCGACAATTATTTTAATCAGTTTGCCAATAGGATAGTATAAAATTCATACAGCTATCTATTACCCTGCCTTACTAATTGTAAAACACTCAACTTAAATATTAAGTCCTAAGCATTGCTTTGGCTTAATGAAAAAAAAGAGATGCATTGTGGTACTTACTTGGTCTTTATGGTACAGATGTTTTCTTATTGGCTTGCTGAGCACGGAGTTCCCATTCCTCCATTCTCTGCTGGATTTTCGTCTTGAATCGAGGTATGGTTTCCTCCTCTTCATTACCATTCACATTGGGAGGTGATGGTTTTGTCTCAGCTGCAGGAATTTCCAGAGAACTTGGTCTCTTGGCATCATTCCTTTTTATATCGTCTTTGTCGGAACTGTACGAATTCTTCCATGATTTGTGTTTGTCATCACTACTCTGACTTATCTTTGGTGTCTCGGGTATTGTTCTGTTTCTTAATCGCTTCTCTGGACTGTTGTAAATGTCCTTCTTGTTTGGTAGAATATTTAAGACATCGTTCCCAAGCGAGTCGTTATTTGACCCTACACTCAAACATCTCTGAAATTTTGGGACTTTTGTGTTATTATTAGTGTTGCTAAGATTGTTGTTATTATTATTATTGTTGTTGTTATTGTTGAGTGCTATGCTTGCAGGTTTCACAGTTTCTGTCTCAGAATGAAGCTTCGATTCTGTTAAAGGTTCTTTTATCTTCTTTTCCTTGACTTGGATTTCCTGGCTTTCATTGCCCTCGTTTTCCTTATCACTATCTCTAGATTTCTGTTGCTGAACTTGAGGTTGGCTTTCCCACGTTTCACTGTCCTTCAGCTTCAAAGACCTACGAGCAAACACTTTAAACAATTCTGGCTCGTCGTCTTTCCTGGGAACGTCTTTCCCTGGATTTTTCCTGCGGAGTACAACATCAGATCCTGTCTCCGAGCAGCTCGAGTCACTCGATAAGTGCTTCTCTACCAGAACAATATGTTCGGATGATTCCGTGCTAGAGGCCCTCCGTGCATTTTTAGAACCCTGAGCTGGAGAGGGTGTAGCAACCGTATCCACACTGCTGGACTGCTTTCGCAAGACAGGTTTTACAGAGGACACCGTGGAGCTGATTGAAGAAATGGAGACATTAGATAACTTACGTACTGCACTATCCTTTGCCTGACTGGTGCTAGACACAATAGACGAACTTCTCTCCCTTTCTGAACCTGATTCAAATATGGCCTTGACATCTCGAGGACTAGGTAAGCCAATGTTTTCTACTGCTTTCTCAACATCCTGTGAATTCCTATTGGATGCTGAATTATCTTCAGCTTCATTTTGAGCTTCTGTGGATATAGTTTCTTCTTGCTTAATGGGAGCTACCTCATTAAGAACACTTCTCTTCCTTATAGGCTTCTCTACAAGGGTAACAGGTACAGTTTCAGGAAGAACAGATATTACATTTTGTTTGCGTGAAGATTCAGCTGCTTTTACTTCTGGGGCTTCCTTGTTTTCATCCACCTTTTCTGAATTATGGCTGCTTTTTGGCGTAGGTGGTGGTTTCGTCTCAACTTTGCTTCCGTCCTCCTTGTCTGTATCGAAGATAACATTCTTAGCAGGTTTGTTGTCCACGTGGTGTAACTGAACTCTTAAAAATTCTGGCACATTAACTGTGGTTTCCTTTGCTGTAACCATACCATCCCTTTTCCCAGTTGGACTCTTGTACGGAGGAGTATTGGAAAGATGGTCTTTCGGAGGTGGAGCAGGTTTTGAAATCTCAGGAGCATTTTTAACACTGAACGACAAACGAGATGATTCAAGAGGTTTAGGAGAATCTAGAGGAATAGTAGAATCTGGGGATTTGGGATAATATCGGATCTTTACTTGATGCATGGATGTTGGTGTAACAGGTGTAGAATTTGATTGATGTTTAACATTTATTTTCACGCTTTCGATCTTCTCCTCAACGTTATCTTTCATGGATGACAAATTTTCACCGGGCTTTTGGGTTAAAGGTGCAGAATCTAAGGGATCACTTGATAACTGAGGCACTGAAATGTGTCTGGTATCTGAAGATGAAATACCTGTACTTATGTTGGTGCTGGAAGAACCAGTCTTGGGTGAGGAACTGCTGAGTTCTGTAGTAGTTTTTGTTATCTCAGCATCGGGGTCTAAAGTGCCCACCAGTGAGGATTCGTTAACAGAAACAGAAGTGATCTTCCTGTTATTGTCTAGAATGTGAGGTGACATCTCAGCAGTATCTTTAAAGCTGTCACTGATGCCATACTCAATATGATTATCTCTGTTTTGGACACTAATTTTTAGAGGTGCACTAGTTTTTCGATTTGTTTTCTTTATTTCTAGCTTTACTTGAGGAAGGAATTTTGAAATAGGTTCTGGAGTATCGGCATCAGACAGGCCAGATACATCGGCTTCTGAGCTAAGACTGTCGGTGGATGTTTTGCTTGCATACTGCTCCTGCAACATGGGGAAGTCATTAGTTTCTGGTGTGTTTCCTAAACTAATTGATTTCTTCATTCTTTTGTTTCTGTGCTGGGGTATATCATGCCTATACAAATCTGCATTTTTATCATTAATTGCTTTGGAGCAAGCATCGCCTTTGATGGTTACAGGGAAACTTGGGCTGTCTTCAGGCGTAAGCGATGACCTAGAAGTCTTCTGATAAGCATGAGATTTAACACTGCTTTCTGCACTGTAATTTGTTTGATTTTCATGATTCTTTGAAAGCTCCAGTCCATTACCAACGTGAGTGATTCTCTGCTGATAGGAGGACAGTCCAGCTATGTTTGCTCTAGATCTGCTTTCCATTTCCCCTGAACAGTATTCGTGCGACTTCGTGAAATCAAATGTCTGTGAGGTTTCTTTCGAGTCAGAACCCTTCTTCTTGTATGCAATACTTGTACTTTTTGTGGACAAGACACCGACATCGTCTTTATGCGAGAATGCAGAATACTGCATTTTCGTGTTCTGGTATATTGGTTCCGACGATGCAAGGAGACTGGGTGTTTGGGAATCAAAGCCTGCATTATGCTTAGATTGGATGGGATACGTCACATCCATCTTGTATCTCTCATTTTCATGCAACACTGCATCAGGAAGATCCTCATCGACCTGCGGAGAAGATTCCGGACTTGGAGGAATAATAATCGGCTCTTCTCTTTGCCGAGCTGCTGCACTGAGTTTCCCAGTATACGATGTAGCTTTCACACCATACTGCTTGCTACCGTAGTACTTGTTAGGATGTGAGGATGTAAAATTGTATTCCAGGTTTGCCTCGTTCATATAATGTCCTCTCTCACTCATACGCTTATGAACAACTATAGGCTCTTCGGCATATGGTATCTGCTGAACTTCACCATTCAATTTATCCAGTTCGTCTGCAGAATCAGCTTTCTCGTCCATTTTGTCCTTTTCCTTCTTCTTTTTCCCACTTCTTCTAGCCCACAGTCTGGCTAAGAAAGGTGGTTCTTCGACATTCTTATCTTTCTTCTTCTCACACCTGCGTCTGTCGTCTCTATCTTTGTTGTTCTCCTCTGCATCCAGTCCAGAATGTCGGCTTTCATCTTCTCTGAGTACACCACCCAGTTCACGCGACTTCACAGGTTCCTCCACAATAGAGGAGCTCGTGAAGAACCGTTCCGACTCTACAACCGAAGTTGAAGTACTAATTCTGTATTGAGTAGCAACTTCAGCCTCTGATTTCCTGCCATTAGCTGCACTTGACCTACTCCGAGATATCTTCACCGAAGATTCGCTGGTGGTCATCACGAGACCCGGAGGAAGAGATGAAGATTTCAGCTGCCATTCAGTGAGGCCAGAATGAGGTTTTTGCATGCTTTCTTTAGCGATATTGGAAGCAGCAGCAGTTGTGCAGGCAGAAAGCCCAGGGGACAACACATGTTCAGAGAGGTTATTAGCATAGCCAGTGTTCTCTGAAAGAAGTAAAGAAAAAGAACATGCATCAGCATAAAGCATGCATTGCAAAGGCAAGAAGAAAGCAATTTTATAAAATTACAGATTTATAATTGAAAGCTTGGCTGGACATTTGGCTACCACCTGGGCAATTTTTTTTCTTAATTTTGCTCTCCTTTCAAAAAACTGTCGCTATGTTAAAAAATAAAAGAATTACATCAGCTTAGAATTTCTTCTAGAGCTTTGACATGAATTTTCGGTTGGTTCATTTTTGCTGCATCTAGATATTATCCATAGTTTTGTGATTTCATAAGTCTATTACACTATTGATAATATCTAGATAACAGTAGAAGCAAACCACATGAAAATGCATGTCAATGCTCTAGAAAGAGTTCTAAGCTGATGTAATTTTTTGGATTTTTTAACATCACAGCAGAGCAAACTTAGGAAAAAAATGCCCTGGTGGCAGCTAAAGGACCAGCTCAGCCTTAATATAATACAAATGTAGAAAAACCTTGACAATTCAGTGAATTAATGCTATTTGATTCTACCAAGTTTTACATACACCTTTTTTTTAAAAAAAAAATAAAAGAAAAGAAGCTATTGACTATAAGCATAATATAATGCAAGGGCACCTGCAGAGGGGGTCTAAGGGAGGAGGCACTTGCCGTAGAAGACAGCAGATTAAGTGCCCATGTAAATTATCCTAATGCTGGGAATGCTTTATGATAATTTTCTTAATTAGTGAAAAGAATCGCTCCACATTTGCGTTCAATTACACAGTGACGTATCGCCTGTAGCTTGGATTAGCCATTGGATTTGTAATGTTAGCTGAAGGCCCTCCCTGCCTGTCATGTGTGGATTAAGAACCTCCTGATAAGAAAAGGTGCTGTTTCAACTCATAAATTACGCTAAATGTGATAAAATTATGCTACAGTTTTTTATTATTATTATTATTATTATACAATTATTATTATAATTTTCTTATGACTGTAGTAGTTTTAAGTTCAATTGTATCATGCTATTTTGGAGTTGTGAACTGCAATATTGATTATTTATTGTAGTTAAGCAACACTAGGAATTTCGACCATTCAAAAAAAAAATGGTTAACATAGTGCTTTAAAAAAGTTGAAGAAAATTCCATGAATGGTAACGGCGGTCCTTTTCCTTTTATGAAATGTTCCTCCCTTGTTAAACGGGGAGGATAAAGAAAAGATGAAAACAAGAGGATGGATCAGGGTCTGTAAAAGCTTGTCCCTTGGTCGGCATACTTCCTTCTGTTTTTGAAACAAGTCCACTAGAGAAGTACAAACAAGATCTGGAGATTTTCTTAAAATTAAATATTTCCTCAAAACATTTTCATTAGAATTGAATTTCTCTTTTTCCCAGGGACGCCAGTTTTTGAGATGATGCTGGATTTTCCATTATGCCAAACACACCGAGTGCTAGGTGCCAAAGAAGTTCAAATTTTGCTAGATTCAGAACCATTATGCTCGAGTTAGCATCACTGTTGAGGAACCCACGGGATCTTCCTCGTGGACCGTATAACTGGGCAAACCCCCACCCTCCCTTGCACAGCCCCTCACCCATCTGCCTGTAGGATGACGAGAAAGGTTCCTCAGTGGCAGTCTTTGGGCAACAGATGTGGAACGAGCGGGTGATAGCTAGCACATTGACTCTTGACAGTCAAGTAGCGAACCTTGATTGCGCTCAAAATTTTATAACGCTCATTAAACTCTTAAAAAGCAGAAAACTGGAAATAAGTAGAAATGAAACTGTAGGAAGTTCCTCACTTCCTACATGGAGGAATCACCACTGATGTAACTTCATATGAAAAGTAATTTAGCAGTTATGGATTAATCCATTTGCGACATAACGACTGCAATCTTCTTTCAAGTTATCATGAACGGACTGTATTTTTGAGAGCAAGTCATAACATGTTTGGTCATATATGTATGCATGTATTCATTCATTCTCTGATTAAGGCAAATATATTAGATGTGCACATTTGCATGTGAAGTAAAGGTGATTCCATGAACTCATTCAGTACAAAGCTTCCTGTTTCTATTTTCATTGTTTAAAGTCACATCTTTACCTCATGGGTTAATGATGTGGATGAATGATGATGGATAATTAACTGGGGTTTTAACCTGGAACTCCTGGTGTCATAGCAATTTAAGATAACCATTCCAGCACAGAAGCTGGCAGTATGATTCTTCCGATTTCATAATTGACAATATCTGTATTGAATTTTGCTACTCCTAGAATTTCAAGGTTTTTCTACATGCAATTTGGCAAATGTAACATAAATGCAAACACTTCACAAAATAGCAAAAGCCATGTTTGTATAACATCTGAAAAAATTACCCTATATAGCTAATCTATATATTATTCTATTCTATTTCCACACAAAAACAATTAATATTATAAACTGTGAAATGTAACAACTCAAAATTACATTAATACTATTATTATTTTCAAAAATTATTTAGGTACAGCCAAGCCACAGATACTTCTGGGTTATAACGATCCCACTGCACAGATAGAAAATGGGGAAATGGTCAAAACTACTGTCTTAGCTGATCAAAATACCAAAAATATTGACTGAATTGGCATATCCAGTGAGGAAAGGGGTACTTCCACACCCCCGGAAAATGAGTAGTGAAAATTTTCATTCTGTTCATTGGGCATTTTACATGGAAAGTAAAATAAATGTAATTCTCTTTTCTTTTCAAATAAAGTATTGTTCCACCAAGGAAAATGTTGTTTGTCCCCGTGAAAAAAAAAATTGTTCCCCCTCCCTCCAGAAAGATATTTCCCTTCATAGCCCAAACAGAAGAGAATGCTTGCTATACATGTGTTACATGCCAAAGGTTATTATTCAGTATATGAAAAAAGATAAATACTGAAATAAATTTCTCATAAAAACTGTAATAATTAGAAATATACATTTAAATATTCAATGTCCCCAATAATGAACTTTCTTAACATGAGAACCTTAATAATAAATAGCATTTAAAAATGAAAATGTACAATATTTCAAAAGCCATTTGAATAATTATGCTAACAACATGAATCAAGTTAAATCACATAACAGCTAATAGTTGCTCACTGATGTCAAGAGTAACATGCTTAATTAATCGGAGTACTTGCTAAAGATTATCTTGCTTTAATGGTATCTTCCATGAGATGTGGAGAAATATTATTATTAAAAGTAGTTGAGACACCTCATCTCACATGTAAACAGTGAAAAGAAGAACTAAATGGCTGAAAGAAACTAGATACCAGTTTTATTGGGATCAATCATTTCGGTTTACACATACAAATCTCATATTCCATTCAAATTTAGACAATATACATACATAGGAATGGCATGAAAATATACAAACAGACTGTGCACTGTTGCACATTTTCCTTTCTTTGTAATGTATATACCTACCACTTTGTTTAGCATGTTCTGGACTACTACTTCTTAAGGACTCTTCGTTCACTTCTGGTGTTGCTGGCAATGAGTTCGCAGCTGCAAGCTAAAATTAAACAACAGTTAACATTAACCAACTAGTAATATTTTTCTAGTATCATTTTCAATACTAATTAGTGAATATTCAGGATTTGTAATAAATAATAAGAACAAGACGAGAAATATAGTTGCATGATTTAATAGAATAGAGACAATGTACTTCTTTGAATAAAACTTGTATATTTCCTCTCGAAGTTCCAACACTTTTCTCATGACTCGATTTTTAAACAGAACGTGATATTTAGTTCAGCCATATGTGCCAAAACCACACAGTGATATAGGAGTTTAATGCAATGCTTTCTTTATATCACTTTCCAAATATATACTATGTTCTAATTCTCATTTGCATTTTGTTTACTACTGAATCCTTCCAACTTCTCTCATATCTATGAATGAACTTCTGTTACTGAAATATGCAAACATTGGACTTTAATATTTATTAATTTGTTCTACCTGTTCCTCTTTGAACAATGATATGATGAAACTGGTGAAGGGACACTCATGCCCAGGCCAGGACTTGAACCCGAGAACTTTGGTAAAAGTAAAGTAAAGTTCCCCATGAATATTGCAACATGCCATGAAGGCACATCTAGGAGATGTGGGAGTAGGGCCTCACGCACAAGGTTGTTAAAGTTCCAGGAGAGAAAATCAGCAAGTGCAAAAGGGTTCTGGACCGTGAAGAAACTTTTTTAGCTGCGAAGTATTTTAATTCGGTCCAGGAACCTTTTTTTCTGGATCAATTTGTATACGGTCCAAGAAGTTTTCTTCAATGAAACAATATGCAACTTCTACTAAATTTAAATTGTGCGACAAAAAAAGGTTCTGGTTGTGCAGCAGAACCAATTTGGAGGTGATGTGATCAGCATCATGTTCTGGCTGCCTCTACCCCTAGCTGTAGCTACCACTGTAGCTCCCTGGGAAGTTTGGTGGATTGAAAGAATGAAGGATAATATCTGTCTCTCTGGGAGGGAGGGGGAGAGAGACAGAAAAGAGAGAGAGGGGAGGGGGAGAGAGAGAGACCATTAACAGATCTATATGTTCAATAAAAGTCAAACAATAATGCAAGACAAATATTTTGCAATTTACTCACATATTTAACCAGTTGGTAAAGGAATTAGTTTGCCACTTTATAAATATCTGCTATACAGTGTACGCCAAAATATACAGTACTGAAATAAAGAAAGAAAAATTGAACATTACCTTGTCATCATCTGTGAGTTAATTACTCCTGAATATGAATTGCTTTCCTCCATCGAGACACTCATTTCCAACAACAACTGCACAACACAACTTCCTTTTCACTACTGAGAACACATGTGGCTGGATCTTTGCCCCATCGACAAATGCACATGTGCATTCAAGATGTGAGAGTTTCAGTACTGTATATTTTGGCGCATACCATACATAAAAGTAACTAATTAATTCCTTCATATATAATATTTAATAATATATATATATATTATTTACTAATTTAAATTTGTATGTTACAAGTACATAATAAAAATGTATGCCATATAATATATACATTATATATTTGTGTATGTGAATTAAGATCTTCATCCCACCAGTCTTCAATGATTCCACAGCCTGGTGTGAATAGCTCTTCAACGACACTTAGTGGAAATGTCATTAAGACCTTCTGCATGTAGGAAAATAATATCCAAAAACAGTAATTCACATACAACAAAGTAACATGAGACCTCTGAGAGGGATTCTTTTGATGAAATTTATCTTGAGCTCACCAGTGGCATTCTTCCATGTTACCATGTTTACCACAGATAAACCAACTTTTTTCATATACACAGAAATTGCCGGAATATTTGAAGTTTCAGAACTTCTGTTTTTGTTTTACTTGCATACCTGCATTGGTGTTTTATATTCCTATTGTACCTGATTAATCTAGATAATAATCTAGATATAATAATAAAAAAAGGTAAAGTGTTCCCTTGTGCATAGCACCACGCCATGAAGGCGTATAGGGGGTGTGGGGGTAACGCCCACACTTTCTTGATCCGGTCGTGAGTGGGGGTGATGTGATCAGCATCACGCCCGTGACCGCCTTTACCCCCCAGGGTTTCCCCCAGGTACCCATGTTATTCGACGCTGGGTAGGTGCCGGGGCCGCTTCCACCGTTATAAAAGTTCCCGGACTTGAACCGGCCGGGGATCGAACCTGGGACCTTTAGCATGGTAGTCAGACGCGTTACCGACTGAGCCACCGCGGCCCTAGATATAATAATAATCTATATAATAAATATACACAATAAATAAGAATTATTGTTGTATACCACGGCAAATGTTGAGAATACACCACTGGTGTCCACAGATGAAGACAGTGCTACAAAGAATGTGTCTACTGCACAGTTGCGTTACATGAATATAATTTTTGAAGAAAAATGGATTCTGTGTACTCCATGCCTTCGTTAGGTCCTTGAAAAAATATTGTGCTATCATAGAAAACAGGAGAACGAACATACCTTTGCAAGTTTTGTTGGTACTATCTGCCAGTGGTGCAACCATAGGGGGGGCATTGGCCCCTCCCAAACCTTGGCCTGAAATGAGTTCTGGGGGGGGGCAAACATTGACGGCCAAGTGTACCTGCAAGGGGGGGGGGGCAATTACTGCCCACAACTTGAAATTTTATGAAATAAAAATAAGTTTCGTAAAATTTTCTTCACTTCGCTCGCAATGCCTGCTTTTCTTAGTCTATCAAGTTCAGAACCGTAGCTAGGGGGCGGCGGGAGTCGGCCCCAACCTCCAACGATCTAAATGAAAATAAGTTGTAAGATTGATTGATGATTTTTTGTTTTAAGTCCATTTTATGCACAGAAAAGCTAATCGGGATTGGACCTACAGTTTAAAGTGGAATCCGAGCCACTGTGCCATGTGCCTCCACTGGGTATCGAATCTGGGACCCCTTGATTATAAGGCGACGATGTTACCACTACACTATCGGGGAGGCACAAAAGTTGTAAAAGATAGAATGCATTGGCGTCCTGTGAAATTATTAGCACCCTATTAAATCAATATTGATTACAGCCTGTAAAAAAATTGGATCCAAAAATTTTCTTGCTCGCTCCACTCGCAATATATCATATTGTTCTCTGTAATGCATTGTAAATTACCGGACAGAGAAATAAGACTTGTTTTAATTGATTTTCTTTTAAATGCATGAACAATTGTTTTGAGGAAAGGGAACGTGCACATTTGAGAGACAATTTATGTAAATTTTGCTCTTCGTTTATTGTGAGATGGATGATTTGTATGTGTAATGTATTTAAATAATGTATCTTGTATATAATATGTATTAAAGAAACTTTGAAACATAATTTAGTGTCCACGTCGCTCCATGTTGCATATATGTGAAACATATATCAATGAAAGTTATGCATGTTAATGTAAAAAATAATTATATTTGGAATGCATTTATCAAGCATTTTCTGTCTTTCAAAAATAGTATGTGTGCTCGTTTTCCATTATTAATGTGAAATTGACGGTGTTGAAAATATAATTCAAATTGTTTGTTCAAACACAAATGCTTTAGCACCAACTTCTACTCCCTTTTTGCTTAATTTACGAGGGTAATAACGTCTTTGACACTACTACTAACTTACTACTATAAATAATAATAATAATAATAATAATAATAATAATAATAATGTTGGTCTCTGGTTCGAATCCCAGCTTGGGAATGGATGTTTGTGAGTGTCCATTCATCAATTACTGTATGATAATCATGTGTTATTTTCATTGGAAATGTCACATCAAGAACACAGCGCATTGCGCGCATAGCAACATGCATTTGTTTTCTTTATACGCACGCCAGTAATAACGTTGCGCCAGTCAGGCGAGAGCGCGCGAACAGTGTGGCTGCTCGGACGTTTTATGCAAAAGCAGCTCCGGTGTGCATTGTTATATATACCATAATATATTTGTTATTTGTAGTACTCGTGGTAGTGAATAAAACATCAAAAACACAAACATATGGTCCTCCGTCGAGCCGCATAGTGATACGAATCAGTGCAAAAACATTATCACGCGTACGTACAAGTTGATTGTGCAACGATCATTCAGCAGACTTCAGCGATTACACAGTTTCATCCAGCAGCGTTGCCGCATCGACCACAAGCGACACCCGGAAAGCATCGCTTCACACAGCATCGTAGAGCGCCGCAGAAAACACTTCAGCGACTTGGCAACAAGCAGGTCAGTTGCATGCTCATTGTTTATGTCTGGCTCTTTTTACGTCAATTTCAATTCCTTGTTTTCCTTGTATCCCGTAATAAACACGCACAACAATGGAAGAATTACAATCGTTAGTAAAGCAAAGGGGAACTCAAAAGGGACAGATGACAAGAATGCAAACATTTGTATGTTTGTATGCCTTTGACATTGAACATGGTAACGTATGTTTGTATGCCTTTGACATTGAACATGGTAACGTAGAGGAAATATGCACCCGTTTACAGCACTTAGAAACAATATGGAATAAGATTCAAGACGTGCAGCAAGAGATAGACATCTTGTCTACTGATTCTTGTCAGGAAGAGGTATGGGCGGAAATAGAACAGCTGTATTTTTCGCTTAAGTCAACAATGAGAACAATCATTAAAGATCACGAACTCGATAACACAGCAAAGCTGCAAAACAATACAAAGTCGGCTTCGAGTTCACACTTGAAACTTCCAACCGTGCATTTACCTACTTTTGAGGGGAATTATAAGCATTGGCTGGCGTATGAAGACACCTTTCGTTCGCTTATTCATGACAACAAAGACATTCCGCAAATACAGAAGTTTCAGTATCTGCGCACTTCGCTCAAGGGGGAAGCGTTGCGTCTCGAAAATCTTCAGATCAGCGAAGCAAATTACAAGGTTGCATGGGAGTTGTTATTAGAAAGATATTCAAACAAAAGGTTGATTGCAGCTTCGTATATAGATGAAATCCTTTACATTAAACCCGTACATAAAGAAAATGCAACAGAACTCAGGGAATTCGTCAACACAGCAACGAGTAATCTAAATGCACTTCGAGCGATACAAACAGACGCGTCGTTAGAAGACATGATTCTTACGCAACATTTCGTTTCACAAGTAGACGTTACAACAAGAAAGGCATGGGAATTACAATGCGCAAAATCTTCGTTTCCCACTTTGAAGGACTTTTTGTCATTTTTAGAAAAAAGATGCCAAGCGTTAGAATCCATCAAAAGTACGGTCAATTCAACTTCTGATAACAAACAAGCAGGCAAAATATCGTACGTTAATGCAAAGCAAGACAAATTCACAAGAGCATACGTCACTACGTCGTCTCCAACGTGTCCATTTTGTAAATTGTCACATGCTATTTACAAATGTAAAGACTTCATTAATGCAAATCAAGTGCAGAAATATCAATGTTTGCGAGACAACAATATCTGTATTAATTGTTTAAAGACAGGACATTTTTCAAGCGTATGTAAATCAAGCTCATGTAGAAAATGCCGAAAGAACCACAACACCTTATTGCACGTAGATCGCGCAACAGAAGCGTCAAGAAGATCGCAACAATCAGATACTCGTTCTGATAACTCAGAGCCTTCTAACACAAGTCAGTACAGTCAGAATGAATTTTCTTCACCGCAAGCTTCGTATTGCACAATAAAGGGAAAACCTCAGTCACAAGTTTTGCTAGCAACTGTGTTAGTTAAACTGAAAGATCGAACAGGAAGATGGATAAAATGTAGAGCGTTATTAGACAGTGCCTCTCAATCGAATTTCGTAACTTCAGATATGGTTCAACAACTGGGGCTCGCGAAACAAAGAAGGGTCGTTCCAATAAGAGGAATAAATGGTGTCACATCAGAAACCAGATCAAGTGTTGAAGTATGTTTGCAATCCACAATAAACGATTTTTCTACAACCATAGAATGTGCAGTGTTGCCAACCATCACGGGCAATTTACCTACAGAAAAGGTTCCGTATGAAGAATGGAACATTCCAAAAAATATCTCATTGGCAGATCCTACGTTTGCTATTCCAGGCAAAATACAGTTATTGTTAGGTGCAGATGTTTTCTTTCAAATATTGAAGCCAGAACGTATGACTCACCCAAAGAACTTCCCAGTACTTCAAGACACGCAATTGGGCTTCATTCTATCAGGACGCATCCCACAACAATGTAACGCCAATACATCGATTACTTCATGTTTCACAATGACAGATGACAATCTAAATAGGCAGATAAGAGCTTTTTGGGAGCTTGAAGAATTAGGAACATCGGTGACAACAAGAGAAGAAATGGCATGCGAACAGCACTTTGTAAACCACACCACTCGTGACCATACAGGGCGTTTCACGGTACATTTGCCATTCAAGGAAGCTAAAGAAACATTAGGACAATCATACAACCTAGCTTCAATCAGGTTTCATCAACTTGAAGCGAAATTGCAACGTGAACCAGAATTACGTAAAGATTACGTAAAATGTATGCATGAATATGAAGAACTTGGACACATGAAACAAGTTGAAGAGGAACGTAACACCTCAGAAGGAGTCACGTATTACATGCCTCATCACGCTGCAGTAAAACCTAGCAATTCTACATCAAGGGTACGTGTCGTATTCAACGCGTCCGCCAAGACAGACAACGGAAAATCATTGAATGATATTCTCATGATTGGACCCACCATTCAACCCGATTTGATGTCTATAGTCTTAAGATTTAGAACACATCCAATCGCTTTCACGGCAGACATCGAAAAAATGTATAGAATGATACAAGTACATCAAGATGATACTCCGTTGCAGAGAATCTTATGGAGAGACACGCCAAACGAACAGATCAAAATATTTGAATTACAAACTCTCACGTATGGGACAGCACCAGCATCATTTTTAGCAACACGCTGTATGCAGCAGCTAGACTTTTATGTTGACAATTTAGCTAGTGGATCTCAAAACGTACAACAAGCGGCACAATTGCAAGCCGAACTCATCGAGTTACTAGCTAAAGGAGGATTTGTATTACGCAAATGGTGTTGTAATAACGCTGAGTTATTAAGATCAATTCCACCAGAATACAGAGAAGATAACTTTCCAGTCCAATTACATTCGCAAAAAGGAGTAAACACACTAGGAATTTCTTGGAATCCTGTAGAAGACAAATTCATCGTTAGCAGTAAATTTACCTCTAGTTCTACAACAGTCAGCATTTCTACTAAGCGTCAAATATCAGGCGTAATTTCATCCATTTTCGATCCATTAGGGCTTGTTAGTCCAATAGTCATCAAATACAAAATGTTTCTTCAACGTCTTTGGCAGAAAGAAGTTGATTGGGATCAACAGCTGTCACCAGAATTAATTACCGAATGGCAGAAACTGCAAGTGCAACTTCCACTTATCAATGAAATAAACGTCGAAAGATTTGTACTACAAGAAGGTAACGTGACACAAATACAATTGCATGGCTTTTCAGATGCAAGTGAAAAAGCATATGGTGCATGCTTATATAGTCGTTCCATCAATCAGCAAGGTCAAGTTTCAGTAAAACTTCTATGTTCAAAGTCACGCGTAGCTCCAATAAAGAAAGTAACATTACCCAGACTAGAACTTTGTGCAGCATTACTGTTAGCAGAACTCGTGCATAAGGCAATGCCAGCATTGCATTTGCAAATTGAAAGCATACATTTATGGACAGATTCTCAAATTGTTCTGTCCTGGATATCAGCATCACCTGCAAAATGGAAAACATTTGTAGGAAACAGAGTTTCTAGAATTCAGGATTTAACAGAAATCAGTAATTGGAGACATGTATCTTCAAACGATAATCCAGCTGATTTAATATCAAGAGGTGTTGATGCAAGCATCATGAAACAGTATTCATTATGGTGGCAAGGACCCGAATGGTTGAAAGAGAATTCAAATTGGTGGCCTCATTCATCAATAAAACTCGAAAATGAAGCGCCAGAAATGAGACGAATATCAACATTGTCATTGTTCATACAGAGCAAAGAGACTCACATCATTGACAAATTTTCAAAATTGTCTAAATTATTAAGAGTTGTGGCATATTGTCAACGGTTTATTTACAATCTCAAGAACTCTCATGAAAGACTGATTGGACATCTCAAACCCAATGAAGTGCAACGTGCATTACACACATGTATACAAATTGCACAACAAGCGTTCTATTCAAAGGAAATCGAAGAACTTAACTCGAACCACGAACTTTCAAATAAAAGTTCTTTGAAAACACTGTATCCATTCTTAGACAAAGATCAAATGCTAAGAGTTGGAGGACGTCTGGATAACAGTCAATTATCATCATTTGACAGCAAGCATCAGATGATATTACCACCAAAAAGTAACCTTACAAAATTGATTGTCGAAGCAGAGCACAAAAGACTTCTACATGCAGGACCACAGCTATTAGTAAGTTATTTAAGAGACAAATATTGGATTCCACGTGGCAAACAAGTAGTTAAGAAAATACTACATAAATGCATAATCTGTTTTAAGCTAAAAAGCACAACTTCGTCGCAATTGATGGGACAATTACCTGCAGCTCGCGTTCAACCATCAAGACCATTTACCAATGTGGCTGTAGATTACGCTGGTCCAATACATGTCAAAACAGGAACCGTAAGAAGCAAAACAGTTACCAAATGCTACGTCGCCGTATTCATTTGTTTATCAACAAGAGCGATACATTTAGAAGCAGTCAGCAACCTCACCTCTGAGGCTTTTATTGCTACCCTTAGACGTTTCACATCACGAAGAGGAAAGAGTAGTAATATATACAGTGACAATGGAACCAACTTTGTTGGCGCGAACAAAGAGTTACAAGAACTTTTACGATTATTTCAATCAGAAGCATTTAATAAGAAATTACAGGACTACTTATCACTAGAAGGTCTACAATGGCACTTTATGCCACCTGGATCACCACATTTTTCAGGACTCGCTGAGGCAGCAGTTAAATCAATGAAACATCATTTGGTAAGAATAGTAGGCAAGTCATCGATAACATTCGAAGAATTGACAACATTATTGTGTCAGATAGAAGCGTGTTTAAATTCAAGACCCATTTCTGTAATCTCACAAGATCCAACAGATCCAACCCCACTTACACCTGGTCACTTCCTCATAGGTCATCCTTTATCCTCGTTACCCGAGCCAGACATCTCCGAATTACCAGTCAACAGACTGACAAGATGGCAGAGAATTCAGCAGTTTCACCAACAATTGTGGCATCGTTGGTCGAAAGAATATTTACATGGACTACAACAGAGATCCAAGTGGACTCGTCAGCAGAAGATTCAAGCAGGTACCGTTGTGATACTGAAGGATGAAAGACTTCCTCCCCTTGTTTGGAATCTCGGCATCATCGAAGCAGTATATCCTGGTAAGGATGGACTTGTTCGAGTCGTCGACGTCAAGACTAAAGGAGGTGTATACAGAAGACCAGTCGTCAAGATTGTACCACTTCCCATCGAAGATAATTTTGAACAATAGTTTAGTGTTTAGTGCAGTTTAGTGTCAATATAACAATTTGCAGTTATAAGGTGATTAATTGTAATCACGTCACAGTGAAGTACAGTATAATATTATTTTGGTCTATTGTACGACCAAGAGGGGGGAGAATGTATGATAATCATGTGTTATTTTCATTGGAAATGTCACATCAAGAACACAGCGCATTGCGCGCATAGCAACATGCATTTGTTTTCTTTATACGCACGCCAGTAATAACGTTGCGCCAGTCAGGCGAGAGCGCGCGAACAGTGTGGCTGCTCGGACGTTTTATGCAAAAGCAGCTCCGGTGTGCATTGTTATATATACCATAATATATTTGTTATTTGTAGTACTCGTGGTAGTGAATAAAACATCAAAAACACAAACAATTACATCATATCATCACTCATACCCATCTTCGCAAATTAGACAAAAGTGGTACAAGAAGCAAAGTAAAATAAAGCAAACCAATAATAATAATAATGTTATAATAATAATATTATTATTAACATTATTATCAGCATTATTATTATTACTATTATTATTATTGGTACGTTTATCCTGGTACTTGCCCCCCGCAAGATAAAAATTTGTGTTTGCGCCTCTGCTATCTGCATGATCTTCATTTAATAACAATGGCCTTATTTATTTTCTGCAAGCATGTCCAAATCATATATAACCTTAGACTGCAAACATTTTAGTGTACAATAAATATTTCTTGCTCTCTTCAGTGATTTCTTTGAATTGCTCTTTACTTTATAGTGTTATTTGCCCATATGAAAATAAAGTATTCAACTAACTGATTGGGGCACAATTTTCCATGTGAAATTTTACCTTTTTTTCCATTTAAGGATCTTCCTATGAAAAATAAGGAACTTATCAAAAGAGAAACTTAACCTTGTAGTAATGAAACAAATGTATTTGCTCAAGAAAAAAAGAAGAAGAAAGATTTCAGTGGTGATTAATATATCAAACTTGCATAAACAAAAAATTTCCAACATTTAAGCCTACCCTTTGGTATATATACAAAAAACTTAATGAAGTAAATACAATTGGCATTCCTGTAAAGGTGGTTGTAGATGATGAGAATAACATTGTGACTAAATGGGTTCTGCAACAACAACAACAATGACAATTAAGATAAATAAACTAAAGAAGAAAGTTCGATACACAAAAAAGTGATAACACATATTTTTACATTCTTCATTGTCTCCAGTTCACAGACTACATGGATAAAAGAAAAACAAAATTTGTTCATACCTGTTGCAATCTGCGGTGCCTTGGTGCCCCATGAGTGCGTTTGGGTCTGACAGCCATTTTGTGACGAGCAGCACTGTGACTAAGGGGTGCTGTATCTCCAACATCCAACTCCAAGTCAACTGCATTGAACAGGAATCATGAATTAATTCAATAACAAAAAACATATTAATATTTCTTTTATACCAAGGCTGAATATTATTTATTTAATGATGTATAGTGAAGGTTACATATGTTTTGTTTCAATAAAATGCACATTGCACATAATATGACCAACCAATTTCTTTAAGAGCAGAGTCCATTTTAAATTTACATTTTTTTAAAATTTCTCAACAGACACATTAAAAAATAATTTGTACGTATAAATTGGATCACTCTTATGGGTGCCTCCAGGAAAGTTCAACATTGGAGCAATGCAGGGGTGCCCACAGGGGGTATTATGGCACAGGTTGTGCCATCGAAATTTTTGGGGGGATTCTTCCCCTTTAAATAATTATATATTTCTCCAAAATATATGTACAATTTTGCACCTTAAATGCACTGTATTTAATCCATTAGATGAAGAAAAGAAAGTGTTTAAGGGTATTATGAGGGGGGAGGGAGAAATATTCAACTCTCACATTTTAGGCCTTAATTGACACGTGGGTTATTGGGGGGGATTCAGTATCCAACTCTAGGTCTTAGATTATGGCGGGTATTTTAGTTAGAGGGATTGAGCATTAAATTGAGGGGGTATCCAATTCTTGTGTATTACTATTGTCTTAGGCTGTAGCGGAAATTCTGGTGTGGAAACTGAGAATTATTTATTTTTGAGTAGGTAATATTCACTCTTCAATATCAACAGTAAGTCTAAAATGGGCATGGAAATTTTGGTGGTAGGATTGAGTATTAAATTTAAAAGGGAAGATAGGAAGTTCTTGATAAAGTGTTAATTAAATCTTAGATTTTCAAGGGATTTCTGTAGTGGAGAGAGAGAGTTCGAACATTAAATTTTGGAGACTGTACTTAGCGATATGATATCCACACGTTTTCGACCCCGAACGTGCCAAATGAGAAGCTGGAAAAGATTAAAAGTATTCACACCTCATCAAATTAATATTCTTGAAAGCCTCCAAGGAAATAAATGTTACAATTTTCTTGCTCGCTTCGCTAGCAATAATGTATTGTGAGAATGATGGCTGGCGCTTTACTGAGGTGAATGTGAAGTTTTATACTTGCTACAGTTGCATTACAAGACATAAGCGATATTCTTGATATTCGTTAATAACATCACTTCTTAAAATATAATGCTTAGTGTTGGTATGCTGTACTGCTTAATTTAAAACAGGTGCATCATTTGGAACAAAAATATATCGAATCCGCATTTCTAACTTTTTGTCACAGGAAAATTTTACTTTAACAACTTAAATTTGCACTGAAGATAAAATTCACGTAATTATTGTTATGGGTTAATAAAATAATTATATTTACCCCAAGAGGCGAGGTGAGGGAGAGGCGAGTTCTCTGAAAGAGGAACCGTATTATATTTTCGCCCTGAGCTTAAGAATTTCTAGCTAGGGATGTCTCGTGAAACAATAATTGAATCGGTCATATGGCTGAAGCATGTTATTTGGTTTACCAAGGTTGAATTTTCTGTCTTTATCTTAACTTGTGTAACAATTTGTGTTAAATACTCAAATTGCGAGTTTTAAAAACCCACTCACAAACACTATTTATATGCAAGTAAATTTAACCAATCAAAGCTTTAAGCTTTTTTCGAAAATCGAACAATTAAAAACTTAGGACAGTTTAACATAGTATTTCATTCAAATGGACCTCAATTATTACGTATTCATCCAAACTATTTTTGGGGATTATGATGAACGATTTTAGGGGCGGTCTTGAGTGATGGGCACCAATGTTTAGGGAGGAGGGGCAGATCAAGTAAAGTGTTCAGTAAAGCTAAGGAAAAAGTTACTTTCGGTAGACATGATGTCACAATACTTTGTGGGAATTACGATATGGTTTGAGGGCACGAATGATATGATTTGGGGGGGGACACATGACATGATTTTGGGGGGATTGCACCATTGGCTTTGGGGGGGATGGGCACCCCTGGAGCAATGCATGGTTTCTAGGTTGGGCATGTTTTATGGCATTTCCTGGAAGCAGAGTTGAGTAGCAGGGAGCAACATAACAGCACAATTGACTCATCTTGCAATCTATGTTTTTCACACTGCATGTCAAACTTGACTGAAGGGTCAGAAAAGTTAACAATGATATATATTTATTATACATTAATTTATATCAACAACAGCAAACAATATTATGTACCGAATTTACAATTATATAAGCATTGATGACTTTAATGATAAGCCATCTCTTTGTACATTATGCACTTAAAGCTATTCTACACGTGGCACCTGTCTGATCTAGCAGATGACTACATTGATGCGAGGTAGCGTGTGAATTCCTTGTGGCCCTAAGTAGCAAATTGCTACCTCCCAACACCCAGGTAGCAAGTGCCTCCAGTGACCTTGCTATTTCGGTTTGCTCCAATGTTCAGCATTCCTTGACGTGTCCATTGGAAACGAATTAGTAGTTCCGTCCATCATTCATTACATAATTTTTTAGTAAAAAGCACTTTTCTTAAAAAAAAAAAATTAAAAACTGAAAAATCATCAAGGGAAGGAAAGATAAATTCTCCTACTGGCTCAAAAAGAAATTAAACTTGATTTTAATACTGCATGATTCTAGTGATATATACATGTATATGATACCCACATATAATTTTCATATTTAGTTTTTATATTTGATAACTTATTTTAACACATTCAACTGAAAATGCCCATGTTGTCTTTAACATTCTGAAAATCTATTGTAAGGTAAAGTGTTCCCCTGTGCTTAGCACCACGCCATGAAGGCGTATAGGGGGTGTGGGGGTAAGACCCCACACTTTCTTGATCCGGTCGTGAGTGGGGGTGATGTGATCAGCATGGTAGTCAGACGCGTTACCGACTGAGCCACCGCGGCCACTTGAAAATCTATTGTACACTGTAGAATTTTCAGAATACAGTACGCACTGCAAAAAAACATAGTAAAATATTCAATTACAATTTAAGTACATACCATTATCCTGGTTTGTCCGCTTATCATGCAGTGACACCTTAGAGGAATGTCCAGAGTTGTGACCGTATGAATCCTACAAAGAAAAATATATATATAATTTTTCACTATTTAAAATAGTGCCACACAAAATACAATCTGTTTCCATTTAATACAGCAGGTAGTATTGGAAAGTGCACGTGTTGAAAATTTAATTGTAACATTTTTTGTTTGCTTTCTGAAAGCAATTATAAGTCAACACAAAATACTAATGGTGTTAATAGGAATAATAAGGTTGTTCTTGCCACTGAATTCTTGTTAACTTTGATCTAGGTTAAAGCAACATTGAAATGACCCACTGAAAAGTACGGCAGATTTCAATGGCTGTCCTGCAAACAGTGCTTGGTTTTCTTATTATATTTTTTTGAGTGGTAAATTTAATTTCTGTACCAATAATTGTATTATGCTAACTTGCAGATTCGCGAGAATGAAAAGTTGTGACAAGAGCCCTGATATCACAATGAACAATAATACATTTAAGAGCATTTTAAATAATATTATTGATATTCTTTTAGCTTTAAAAAGAGAATTAAATAACTGAATGAAGAATTAATTTAGGACATGAATGGCATAAATTAATATAATAATAATGAAGTTGAGAAGACTTAGAAGGGAAGACAACTTTCTGCCAACATTGGTGTTACTGCCAATATAGCAACATTACTGCTGCTAAGATGGCAGAGCTTCATTTAGAATGGTAGACTCTTGGCCACTGTGAATGGAATGTTATGTTCTGTTCAAGGATGCATAGAGAAGGTGAATGTACAATTCACGGAGTAGTTGGTTAGCGCACTGGATTTCTAATCAAATCACAGGTCTGTCGCAGGTTCAATCTCCACCACTGTCAAAAGGAAATTGTACACTTGGGTACAAGAGAAGGGGTGTTCTCTTGAAAGGTAGTAGAAGCTCTAGATAATGAATAATGTCCAATTGCATGCTAATAAAGAACCACTGTCACTAACATTCTGAGAATTTTCGTGATTTGTCTGTTCCATCTCTAGCTCTCAAAAGTAATAATAATGCATTCGAGGATTGTTCATGGAAAAAACCTGCGTTTTTTAAAAGCTCTGTGTAGAGGGAAGGATAGGACATTTCAGTTTATTTGGGGGGCTAGGTAGTCATGTTACGGAGTCACAGGTGTGCTTTTATCATTCAAGCAATTACTTGTTCTTCTTTTGCATCTAGACGCGATAATTTACAGCATCAATAATATGAAGAGTGTACTCGGCATTCATAAACCATCGAAGATAATAGAAAGTTGGCCTTAAGCTCTGTATTGTTATAAAAGAAACTGATAGTTATGAAAGCTTCAATTTGACAAATGTGATTGTAAAGTGAATGTAAGCAATTTTCTTCAGGACAACATGTGGATGGGAGAAGTCCAACGGCAAATTGAAAAGTATCCAGATGATACAAGCTCTTCTGAACTCTCATGAAATGATCCTATAATCTGGCATTTGGCACATCAATTACTCGGGAGACCGAATCCTTTCTTTTCCCAAGGGTATGCGATATTCTCAACTCACGAATGCACCAGGTATCATACCTAGGCTTGATAGCGCGAAGCTTGTTCCCCTTTATCTCATCTTAATCTTCCCGCCACCTGTCAAGAAGGATCAAAATTGTAAAATTGGTGTTCATTTGCTGTTGTTCGCTATCAAGCCCACCACTGTACATGGGGTTCCTCGTCCCGCCCATCCTGCCGATAAGTTATTCCAACTCTGTTTTGGATTGAACAACCATCTCACCCATGGCCATTTTCTGCAAACGCTGGACCCTCCAATGTGTAGTGCCTGTAATGTTATTTTAAGAGTTCGGCACATTCTTATTGAATGTGCCGATTTTGCTTTCGTTAAGAAGAATTTTAATCTTCCCAACTGTTTATCATCCATGTTGGGAGATGATGTCTTAACAAATGGAGAAGAGCGGGTCTCTAAACTGTTTCTGAGGAAGTTTTTAACTCTCTCCTATAACCTTTTTAATGTGTTGTGTATGCCTTGTGGAAGTTCCTTCACAACCTTGCATTCTCAGGCAGCTCTCTACACCCCATATTTTTTAAACTTTATGGTAAGGATTGTCACGTGCCAGTTCCGACGACACAATGAAAAATGCAAGGAAGAAATGTTTCCCGAGAGCAACGATAGAGGACAGCGCGTCATATAAAGAAGAGCAGAGCTCATTGTAGAAACTAGGAGCGGAGAAGAGTGATTATATATATTATAGTAAATGCAAAATATATAAAGGAAGAGTATAAAAATTATAGAAGGAGTGAATAAAATGTTGTAAATAAGTGAGCAAATGAATTCAGAAATGTATCTCTCTCTCCTTTTTGATCCTCTGACGAGGAGAACATTGTCAGCTTTTGTATTTGTCCGTCCCTCGATGGCGCTGTGTCCAAATTAGACGCCCCGAAGCACTTATGGTTGCGCTTCTTATTAGACGCACTGGGCCATAGGCAGCGCTTTGCTATTAACGATCCTGGGCTATTCCCCTTTTGGTCGTTACATAGGAGGTGGCGCTATTGTCAGTTTAGTCGACGCTACTCTTTCTATAAGTATAGCTTGTGTCGTTTGTATAACGCCAAAGAAGCGGGGAAAGCGAGCGCATATATGTAATAAATAAGATTACGCTTTAAAAAGGAAAGACAATAAATTAGAATAAAGAAAAGAAGAACAAGTCTTCTCCAAAAATAGAAAGAAGAAGAAGCCTTTTCCAAAAATAGAAGGAAGAAAATAAGAATAAGCCTTCTCCAAAAATAGAAAGAAGATAAGAAGAAGCCTTTTCCCAAATCAAAGATAGGAAGGAAGAAGAAGCCTTTTCCCAGAAATTACGAGAAAAAAAAAGAAGAAGCCTCTTCCCAAAATAGAAGGAATAAAAGAAGAATAAGTCTTCTCCAAAAATAGAAAGAAGAAAAGAAGAAGAAGTAAAAAAGTAAAGTGTTCCCCTGTGCTTAGCAACACGCCATGAAGGCTTCTTCTTCGTTGAAGAAGAAGTCTTTTCCAAAAATAGAAGGACGAAAAGAAGAAGTCTTTTCCAAAAATAGAAGGACGAAAAGAAGAAGTCTTTTCCAAAATGAAAGATAGGAAGGAAGAAGAAGCCTTTCCCAAATTACGAGAAGAAAGAAGAAGGAGATTTCCTTTCAGTTATTCATATATAATTAAGAAGAATATAACCGACGTAAATTTGGAATCAGCATATATATATATATATATATATATATATATATATTTTTCAATGTATATACAAGCTTCGCTATATATTTTCTCTGTATTGTGTACAGGTCTCAGAATATAGATCAACATTTAACTATATCCTCTTGGCTATAAAACGCTTTCTTATTTGGAATTCTCGAATAAAGAACATATCCCCTGAGATTGATATTTTCTGTATCCGTGGTAAATAACATTTAAGTACCTACCCCCAGGGTCGTAGCAGGATTTTAGATAAAGGGGATTATCCTCTTGTACTTTGAAGGGTGCAGAATTGTTACATGTGTCACTCATTCATTCATTGGTAGTTTAACAAAGCCACCAATAGCATGTTGTAACATGTTCTTGCATAACAGTGTTAAAGACGAATGTTTCTCTCCCATGAATGCAAAACAAGCAAGTTCATAAAAGCTGATTTGCAGCAACTAAGAAAAAGAAAACGCACATAGAAAAAATCCAACCTTAGTTCGTACTGGTACGCGTCCGTCCAACTCTTGTTCTTTTCACACAGCAATAAAGGTTCGAAGCTCAGCTTGGCGACCTGAATTATGCATGTGAACAAGTGAAATCACTGCTAATTTTTTTACCTTCTACCGCCCCCTTTATTTTAAGAGTCAGAACTCGATGGTGACTTGCGATGACTGCCCCACATATTTAGACAACCGTGGTATTATTCGCACGCGTTTCAGCTCTTGTCGTTAGTCAAAGTGGTCCAACTGCTACCGCTCTCGCGTTGTCATTCTATGGATTGAATGTTCTTGGTCTTACATTTGAGCATGCTTGAAGTCTTTCATAAACACGAACAAACCCACACTTATATCTGGCTCCACGCCCGCCGAAGTGCACTAGATGAATACGAAATCGTAACGTGAAATTAACAGACGATCAACTTGACTATCAAACACTGAACAACAAAAAACGGTCCAGATTTTGTAATGCCGATTATTTCCCCTCTCGTTGAAGTGCAGTACTATTCAACCACGAAAGGCGCCTAGCTCGAACGGATGCGTCCAACCGCGAAAGGGTGAATACGTAGAAACATAGAAAAAACGTAAAAAAAAAAACACGGCTGACCCGATACCAGTGGTATCGGTATCGAAAAGTATCGGTTGGAATCGGTAAGAGTATCGGCATCGGTGGAATCGGTCTACTGAGCCCTTAAAAAAAATCCATGTAAAGATTTGGAAAATAAGGTCCTTTCCAAGTACGGCAAAGTTTAACCGTAACTGTAAGCTCAGATGGGCTCATTGGGATCGGAACCACTGAAATATGACGCAACGGAAGTCGAACCAGAGAACCTTCAATGCAGAATCACTATTTAAGCTCCCAACAGGCTCCTTTGTGTAGCTCATTCTGGGCCATCCGTGATTTTCAAGACCTTATTTCTGACCTTGCCATTCCTCCATGGAAAATGGCGAGTGCGCCAAAAAAGATGATACTCTAACAGAATGCCACTATTAAAGAGAAATCACGAACTTGAACCCGGGACGAATTAGTGTTACTCTCCCATGACCCGGAAGCCCTGACCTTCTATTGTCATGTCAGTCGAACAACATCCGTTGCACACATCCCACAATCGAAAGCTTAATGAGAAGAAAAAAATGTCCAGGAAACTGCACATTCCGAGCACTGGGCAATATCTCCTGGTATTTCGTCCGTTAAATTGGAATGGTTTATCTTTGCAATAGAAATATCACCATTTTTTATAGTTGGTGCATTGTTATTTTCCTGCCATTACACACCATATTATTACATTTTAGCTCCTGTGTATGTATTTGTAATATGCGGATACTAACTCTCTAAATATGAGTGTACATCGAAAAAGAGTTTGCGAATCCTCTAAATATGAATGAGCAAAGAACATATTTGCTGACTACTCACTGGCCTTTCTAAACGAGACGATTGTGGCACATTGCGATTGACTGATTGATTGATTGATTTTATTCGCATTTCTGCCACTTTTGGTTAATCGCGAAGATGATGATGAATGATATGATGACAACCATGCCCAGGCCGGGATTGGAACCCGGGACTCCTGGCGTCGTAGCTCTCTGTGCTAACCACTCCGCCACGGAGGCCAGCGGCACACTTTACGAAACTAACTATTATATATGAAACCACAGGCAAAAGAACCTGCGCAGAAATGTGTGTCTTGTGCACCGTACTCGTGCGTGGACCCTTCCTTATGGCCCGAGTTGAACGGATGAGGCGCAGATGCGCAAACGCGTTTGGCCGAAGGTCTATAATATGTCACAACATAAAATGAACTTTCCAGAGTTAACAAAAAAGGAAAACATGTTTGTAAGTATTACGGTTCATTCCGTATGAAAAAAAAAAGCTACACGTGAACATGGACAAAACTATACGTATTTTTTATCAACTGACTAACAAATTATCTGGCCTTTCTAAACCTGAGATTAACTATAGCGATAAGACAAGCATCCTGGGTGTCAACATCTCGGGCAAGACCAATCTAACCTTCACCATCCTTGCCAGTATCCTTCAGGATCATCTGAAGATTGTCCATCCACCTTCGTATGGCCTTCTTGTACCCTTACCATCAGGTTTCCCAGCAAGGGCCGGCAAGTTTTCCTTTCTCCCCCGCGACACACGGCTCGGAATTTATGTTCCTCTTTTAGTGTAAGGGACCATGGAAAGAATAGTTTCTCTATATTTAGGGGCCTTCGATTCACCACTGTAACGTAAGCCATCTGGCCCAGTAATCGGCATTTCCAACGGTTTCAGGTACATTAAGCAATTTTGAATAATGCTAAGTTGGATGCTTCCCGAGTCAAATTGCTAGCAGCGAAAAGCAAAAAAAGAAATTCTCATTTTCGTCCGCGGCTACAATCTGGTAAGTGGCTTAAGTGATCAAGGGAAAAAGAGTGCTCGAAGGATATGCTTGTCTTGACCCTACTGCTACGTCAAGTAGAACATATCTTCCTTCCACCTCCACCCGAAACCGCAGAAAAAAACACAAAAAATTCTGCAGTTACGTCTGCCTACCGCCCTCTTTATTTTATTATATTTTTTTTACCATAGAAGGAAGGCGACAACCACGTGCTCTCAGTAAGAAATGATGACCCACTGAGCAAATTATACCATAGTACAGTACCATGCATCTCCACCACTTGGTCAGTCGCTTTTGGTGTACAAATTAAATATTTCCCTTAGGGCCTTGGCCAGGCGAGTGTTTATTCACATTGTTGTGCTTACTGTTTGTATATCGGATTGTTTTTATACGTAATTCTTGTTGTTGGTCCTAATCTCCTCTAAATTGTGAAGCATGGTAGTAAACATGCTGCATTTTGAAAATTTAATAAATCCAAATTATACCTTATTTTATTTATTTAGTGATGGGAACTATTATCTTCAAAATACAGCATTGTAAAAAAACAGACTTCCAATACTTGAACACATTAAAAGCACATAAAAATGTCCGAGGGATTGTGCCAAACTCTAATCCTGCCTAAGGGGGCAAAATCTCTAGCTACGAGGCTGAGCAACCCAAGAATTGCCACTTTGAGCGTAATTCTTTACTCTCCCTAGCACATTTTGTAATGATAGCCTAGCTACGAATCCTCCTCCGTGGCAGTGCTGTCTAAGCCGCTGTGCTTTGGGCTCAGACTGCGGGACGGCATGGGTCGAGTCCGCCTGAGTTCAGTCTCTGGGTTCTCGGCCTGTGTATAGGACCGGTAGCAACCCACCATCGTGAGGAAATTGGGAAGCTACGAGTGAGTAGCGTACCCGGTCTGGGAACTCTTGTGTAACGGCTGAGGGTTCGACGAGCTGACCCCACGTCACCCCATTAGCCGGCTGAAGGTCTCCACACCTCTAGGTAGGATTGTGGGAGGGAGACACAGTCCGGAGATAGGCCAAGGCCATTGCAGGACTGTAGAGCCACGGGTTAGCCTGTCTATAATAATTTTGTATTTAGGTATAATATTTAGTTTTATTACACTGGCCGGTTATATTACAGGGCTGAAATGTTTTGTAAAGCATCCCCATATGGTGTTTCAAGCATTAGAATAACACTCAGTATTCGGGTGTAAGGGGTGACCTTCCACGTAGTACACCCTGGACTGCAGTTTGCAGACTAACGAGGCTCTGGCGTCTGGGCATACGGCCAGTATAATCTTCGTAGGACTGTGTGTGTCTTGTCTTGTGATTTGTCCTTATGTATGCCGAGTGCCTCTCTACAGCCTCAGCTTTTAACCGAAGTTACGACACATTACAGTTATGTTATTTTAGTTCTGGTAAGGGGTGTAGACCCCGTATAAAGTGACGGGTGCAAAATAGCCTAAGTGCTGACGCACCCAAAACTTTAAATTCAAATTCAAAACACTCATTATTCGGGTAGTGAGAAAATCAGCAGCTAGAATTGACGGATTCAGTTTCGCATCCTCTTGGATAAACTCTTCAATGACGACTATGCATGGCCGTCGAAAGTTTAGACGTCATCTCTAATGGAAGTCGTATCAAATTTCTTACCAGCTCTTTTGCTCCACTTCGTCAATGAGGCCATCCACTCTTCTTATGTTTTGATTGGAAAAGAACTGCACTCATCCTGGATGCAATTTATAAACCAGCATGTTTATCCTGGTATGGTTACATGTGTGACAGAATGTAATGAGGTAATAAGTGCAGAGGATGGTCTTACCTAACAAACAAATTTAAGCACATGCACACGGAGAACTAAATGCATCATACCGATCGATGCACCAGAACGCGTCGATTGGTGCACTAAAGTATGTTCTATGGCATCTGCGAAGAATCAGATTCACATTTGATGAATTTTTCTATGTCGTAAAAGAAACACCAAAGTGCATCACCTGATGCAAGCGAGGATTTCTTTCAGTCGAGATGCATTATAATATATCATTTGATGAGTTTTGATGCACCTTCCTGCATATTTTTCAATGATGCACTTACACGTTTCGTCTGAGCTACAGATTTTTTTTAGCTCAGATGAAATGTCCAAGTGGATCATCGAGAAAGATGCAGGAAGGTGCACCAAAACGCATGAAGGTGCATCAAAATGCATCAAATGCATCTCGACTGAAATAAATCCTCACTTGCATCGCATGATGCACTTTGGTGTTTCTTTTACGACATACAAAAGTGCACTAAAATGCATCAAATGAATCTGATTCTTCGCAGATGCCATAACACACACTTTAGTGCATCAATCGTCGCGTTTTGGTGCATCAATCGGTATGATGCATTTAGTTTTCTGTGTGCTTGCATCTGATAAGACTTTCTGTTAGTGTAAGCAAAGTAATTATGAAGTGCAATTAATAGCACAGCGCCTATTTTGCCATAATATGTGATCAGAAAATTTGTTTTAAGTGTGATCCGAATCACTGTGCAACGTCTCTTCCGAGGATCGAATCCGGAACACCTTGATTACAAGCGACAACGTTACTACTACGCTACCCGACTCGTAGTGACAGCTCGCATACTTCATGCACAGTAAGGCGAAGCGGGACTCCATCTACAGTTTAAAGTGGGATCCGAACTACTATGTGTCTCCACCGGGTATCGAACCTGGGACCCCTTGATTACAAGGCGACGACTCTACCACTGCGCCACCGGGGAGGCACACATGTTGAGTAGGGCAGCGACAGCACGCGCGCTGTCACCATCTTCAACGCACAACTCCCGTTAAATATTAATCTGTACGAAATAGGTTTCGCAACGTGAGTTCATAGGCGTAGCTACGGGGTGTGCCGGGTGTGCCTAGGCACACCCTAATGGGCTGCTTTATCAAAGAGAATTAAAGACAGATATTTCAATAAGAGAGAAAATAAGCGGCAGTTTGTAAGAAGTTGAAAATGTCATTACTTGGTACAAACGTGTGCATTATCGCTGATGAAACGGGTGTCTATAGATTTTCGATTTTTTGATGTCATTGGAGAAAGAAGATATTTACTGCATTCTACTCTGTACTGCAGCGCTTTTCTTCTATACCTGTCACAAGCTGCACGTGTGAGAGAGAGCTTTCTCCAAGCTTACCCAAGTTAATACTAAATTAACAGCAACTCAGAAGCAGGATAGATTGGAAGCCCTACTCTTGCTATTTGTGAAACAGGAAAGAGCTTAGTCTATTGATGTAAATGAAGTTATTGATGAGTTTAAGAACATTGTACCTTTTGACAGACGTCTCTCGTTATAGATGACGTGTATTTTGATGTATTTGTTTGTAACATTTATGAACATTTTGTGTGTGTGTGTAATTTCTATGCAATTTGATTTTTTCTACTACATATATTCAGAAATTTTCAATACTGTCATTTAGTGAATTTATATTCCTTTACAAACATCAGTGCAGTTAAAGAGCCAAGTGATTGTGTTGCAAAACATGCTATTAAAAAGGTACAAGACCTCATTTTTTTTTTCATTGTGCACACCCAAATATAAAGTTCTAGCTACGCCTATGCGTGAGTTTACAGCAGGGTTGTTAAAGGTCCGGGACCTTTTTTTGTTTTCCTCGCACAATTTAAATTCGGTCCAAGTTGAGTATTGTTTCATTTCAATTCAATACGGAACTTGGACTTTATTTAAACTGATCCAGAAAGAAAAATTCCTGGACCGTATTTAAATTCATCCGGAAAAAAAGGTCCCTGGACCGTATTTAAATTGATCCGGAAAATAGGTTCCTGGACCGAATTGAAATAAAAAGATTCTTTACGGTCCAGAACCCATTTACGATCGATTCTCTCTCCTCGACCGGAATTCATTTTATTTAAAATTCATGGACCTTAAACAACCCTGGTTTATTACAGCGGTAATGGCTTTCAAAAATTACTGCAAAGAGTTTCAAAACAAGGCCAACATCGTATTTGTAGGACTGTCCAATGCTAACGAAAAGTCGTTCCACAAAATTTATAAGAACTTTTTTGGGCCGATTAATAAAATCTCCAAATGAAGAATTGTGTTTAAAAATCTTTCTACCTGCACCGTATTTAAATTTCATCACGATCGGGTGAATTTCAAAGAGAGGAGTCGTTTGGAAAACACCAAGAAAAGAGCACGACAAAAAAATAATTGAAGGCGTACTTTAAAAATGGTTACCATAGCTTAATGCAGAATTGAATAAGCTAAATTTTGATGTAACTCGTTTTTGTGTAGGTCTACTTGTTAATTTTAAATTGGAGTCCAAACTAGAGTATCCATAATTTTTAATCCGACGGTATATAATATAGTGCATTCGTTTTGGCTCTGGGCAGAGGTCATAGGCGTGGGGGGAAAGGGAGGGGGGATTCCCCCCTAATCATGGACATCCGCAGATTTTTGCAGGGAGGGGCAAGCAGGATATTTTTTTTTCCGTAGGGGGGGGGGGTGGTAAACGAGGCAATTGCTCTCATTATAGTGTTTCTAAAAAAAAAAACCTGAGTTCGAAACCATCACGTTCCTGCATCACCATAATTATTGTAAATTACTGTGACTGAAATCAAATTATATATGTAAAATATGTACTTTTTAGTTGACATTCATTTTCCAGGGGGAGTTGGGGGCAAGGCCCACCCCATGGCGGAAACTTTATATAAATATTGGTAGTTGGGGGGGCAGAATAAATGCCTTGCCCCTCCCAGTCGCCGCCAATGTTTTTGCTTTCCATAATCAGAGGGTCTGCGTAACCCTATGGCCGAGATAGCGCGTGAACAACTTTGAACAACTCTCATGCAATATAAATATAATTGTCTACATGCTAAAGATATGTGCGTAAATAAGCGAGACGTTGCGGGACGAAAATGCCGGCATCTGTGGCATGTCAGGCGCTATCTCGCAGCAGCACGTTATGGGGTTGCTTGAGGAAATGTTGGATTAGATTACCGGCAAATTTACCGATATACCGGTAATCACTACCTACACCGGTATTTTGATCTCACCCCTCCACAAAACAAAGACGGCTGCAAAATCCTTCGCAAATGGAAGAATCCGTTCCAAGAATGAACCAACACCTTATGACCTTTGCGGCCTCACACGAAAGAGGAGGCATTCACCTCCCGCCAGATGTCCCCCGCAGCAGGACATGAACTCAGACCGCCCACAAACGCATCGCATCGCCAAAATCGTGAAGTCGACCTTGTCCCGGACAATAATTTCACTCTCCCATTACTTCCTATTAGCGGTACTTTTAGCTTTGAAAAAAAAAGAAGGAAAAAAACTGCTGCATCATTTCCAGACGCCAGCATGCAGGAAGCGTGAATTGTTTCTTCTAACCTATGCAACGAGGATGTGTATGGCTTCCAGATGTTGCGAGCAGAGAAGGGAGAGGTTTTTAAAAAACTCTTCCTGAAGACTGAACCTCTTCTCTCTCTCTCCTTGCATGCAGTAAGAACGTGTTCTACTTTTACCAAAAAACTACTCTTTTTTTTTTTTTTTTTTTTTTTTTGCAAATCATAAATTATATCAACACGAAAGCTGAGCTGTTATCATTCAGTCTTTAATCTCGAGCTTGCGTCGAAACTAGAGATCCTGGTTTCAAACTCCGGAAACGGGAAGGACGTCGATTTTTTTATGCCCTTCACCAACTCAAATTGCTAGAGGGAGGAATATATTTTCCTCATACTCTTCACGCTCACCCTAGCCCAGGAATCAACCCTTCGTAGAACGTTCGAGTTCCACAAGAGGTTCGTGTTTTGGGGTGAAAATCATGACACGCACCTGGAACCCCAACGTTTTAGCACTTAAGGTCTGATATGCACTCCTGAAAAGTGAGAAAAAACGAAACTTCAAACATTTATTCCTTAATCAACGATCAGAAGCAGGATAAATCCACATATAAATAACCAAAAAACCCTGAGAGTTGCCAGAAGTCATTTTCATATCACTTTTAACTTTATTATTATTATTTATTACTCCCTCTGTCCCATAATTATTGTCCGGTACACCTTTGGTTGTTGTCTCATAATAATTGCCCAATATTCAAACTGTGACATTGGTGTATACAGAAGAAGAACATGAAACAAGGGAATGAGTCATACAACTTTACTACTCAAGGATCAGTACAAATTGTGCTTTCCATCTGCCTCTTCGTCTGTCATTTCTGTACTACCATTTTGGCATACCGGATTAAAATTATGGGACAGAGGGAGTATCTCAATAGGGTTACAATTAAGCCATAGAACATTTCATTTAGAACAATATTAATACAAATAATGACTTGATGCCCTATGTGGTAAAAAATATACGAAAGGTACATCTAAGGAACATTAGATGAATTTACATGAGTATACAGTATAAAGTGTTCTATAGTAGCAATGAAATAAAGAAAGTTTGAGCGTTATACACATTTAGAAGAAAGGAAAATGTAAGGGTGTGTGGGTTTCGGAATGAGTGTGTATGAAATTAATGTTCGAAGCACATGGATGAAAATTTTAACATATGTGTGTGGTGGGAATGGTGGTGGTGTGGGGGGGGGGGGGAGCACTGAAAATAATGTTACTGGAGTTAGAATTTATAGGCATGTGAACGTAGAAGACGACAGAACTGCGCTTTGCTGGTACTGAGTTTGACCGTCGGGAGTGAATTCCAGGTTACCGCTGCTAGGTACGAGGACTTCTGGCCAAATCTGGTTATGTTAGGTTTGGGGATTACTTTTATTTTCCATTTTATAGCTACTATTGTTTCTCTTGTCCTTTAAATTCTGTGTAACCGTTAATTTCATCGTTATTAATTAGTACTTTTGACGGGTGTTAGGCGGTACACCAGAAACAGCTGAACCTCGCTCAGCAATAAAGGCAAGTCAACTCAACTTACCTCGTCCATCTCAGAGCTCCCCATGCTCAGCAAGGACCCGTCACTACAAGTGCTGTGAGATTTGGTCGGGATCTCCTGAAACGAGGAAAAATAAAATTACTTAGGCGTGTGTGTGTGCGTGCGCTGAGATACATAAATTAAATTCTGAAAAATAGAGGTTAAGTTCGGTGAGTCACAACAACCTACTCGGAATGGCTTTCCCAGGTCCTGTCTTCCCACTCTACCAAGTATGGATGTGGAAACCGACAAAAGTTCGATCGACCAATCAAAGCTTCTTGATTATTATGGGTACCTGTACAATATTCACGGCAAATTCTCTTCTCGTTTCGTTGTTTCTCTACTCCCTGTTCAAAGATGTTACTCCCCACTTGTATACTACAGTGAACGAATTTTTAAGTGAAATTTGTTATCATAAAGTTCACTGTCAATTCTAGAAAATAAGCAGGCATTATTCACGAAGTAAGGTTTTAATATAAGACGCTGATGAAGACTAAATTGGGGTAAAAAGGGTATGGTTGAAATTCCTGTGTGAGAGTTCTACAGTAACGTTCCCAGGCTATGCTTTCAAAAGTAAGAAAATACAGGAAAAGATGGATAAATATAAATGGCTCCTGAAAAGAAGACAACACCCCCCCCCCCCATGCCGCCACTTATGGTTCTATGACTTCTTACGAAATTCCTAGACACTTCATTCGCCACTTTCAAGTGGGGGGGGGGGGGGGTTATAAACTCCTTCTACGCCCTGGACCGGAATCAAATTCTGTCTCGAGATTGACTGATTTGGTTTCTTCCACTTTTGGCTAATCGCGAATACGAGGACGCGTGTGGAAGTGATGAAATTGATCACGAACAACACCCATGATGCTCGGGACCCTTGGCGTTGTGCTAACCACACAAGAGATCGATGCAGAATGGACAGATACGCAGATTCAAATTCCCATTTATCCTCTTCTTTCGGCAACATTCGGGAATAAGGGTATATTAAATAGGGTGCCCCTGTAGAAAGTATTTGCCCTTCTGCATCCGCACTATTTTTTCGGCTGCCCTTACTACCCACCAAAATAGAATGTGCACTGGGTCTCGGACGCCACTGGCCCCTTCACAAACTTCAACCCGGGCCTCCCAGATGACGTAGCGGTAGCGCCGCCGCCTTATAATCAAGGAGTCCTGGGTTCGATACCCGGTGGAGGCACGTGGTTCGGATCCCACTTTTTAAACTGTAGGGCCAGTCCAATTAGCCTTACTGTGCATAAAGTGGAATTAAACACCAACATAAGTAAATCCTCAGGTTAACAACAACTCTTAAAAATCGGAAGTTTCTGTAGGATTCCAAAGACCAGTTGGGGGGGGGGGGGGGTTAAAAGGGACCGTGATGTACAGTCATGAATTGAAGACTAAAATTGGTAAACGCTGGAAGTGCCACAATAATTCAAACACTGTTTACCACGTTAAACTGTGAACTGTGACATGCTTTATAATGTGGTAAACGTGAAAAGTGGCTGGTAGCCCTCTAGGTAGTTCAAAGGGTGTGTAAAGAGGTCACTAGTGTGAACGTTACGGGCTGATGTGCGGATCGATGCGATTTCCCAAGACTTTCGCTTTTCGCACTTACAACGTTTACCACTTTTAGTCCTCAATTCTGGGTTGTAACATTTACATTGAAGTGTTCGTGACTATACATTGCAAAACGCTCATTCGACTCTTATGACTAAAGAGTGGGTTTCGGATTTTCAAGGTCACAAAACCTTGAATTATTCAATATTGGAGTATTTTTTTTTTCCTGAGGAAGTGAAACAAGGATAAAAAAAAAAAGGAGGGCTATCCTTAGTGCAAAAGAACGGTCAAGAAGAACACTTTCTAAGCCAATTGAAACAACGCCAACAAGTAGGCGACATAAAAATTACTTTAACGACCAAAGTTTCACCTGAACGTAATTGGCATCCGGCAAGACTACACGGCATAAAATTGTTAAGAATCCGAAGGAGTATGGCCAATCATTGTTCAATTTCAGCCTCTGCAATCAGTGCTGCCAACCTGGATTATTAAAAAATTGCCAGATTGAGCCTAAAGCGGAAAGTTAAATCTATTCTGAGGAGCTACGATGACAAAGGTGCAACAACCTGTATCGGGATCACAAATGATTCTTGGCTACGAATTCTGAAAAGTAATATAGAGGAACTTTAATACTGAACGAGCTAACCAACAGCAAACTGATACTGATTATCTGGAGTTTTATTTAAATCCGTTTGGCAGTTACCTTGTGCAAAGTGTAGGTATCCAAAGGCATGGATATTATTGTAGTAATTTCTTGTGTTTTACGAGTAATATGCGATTCTCCGATGTTGATCTGGCCACACTGAAATAAAATTAGATACCTAAGCATATTTTATTTTGTTGAGCTTTAAAAAAAAATCCTTGGAAGTAGTGAGTGTATTTACATTTTCGTCACCTCGAGTTTTGTCGCGACGATGAGGATAGGTGGTTAATTGATAAACTATCTGAAGGATTCAACAACAGAATGAAACATCTAGCCTTATCCAGGATTCGAACCACGGAAAATTGCAACGGAGTTTTCCAAGTGAAAAAATACGATACAAGAAGAAATTTTGCAATCTTGTCCAAAGAGCACTTCATGTTCTTGTGTCGAGTCTCGAGATATGACATTCAATCGCGTTAAATAACACACATAAGCTACTTGTCATAAGCCACGTCCAGGGTACACTCGTGACTGTTACAGATAGTTGTTCAATTATATCATGAAATGTATTACTTGAACGCTACAAAACATGAATAATTCAGCATTCGGACAAATTATGCATGGACCTATCGTGTAGCCCAGTGGTTCCCAAAAGTATGCGCCGCGGCGCCCTGGGCCGGCGCGGAATGTTCTAATATTTTCACTAAAATGGCACTTACTTGTTAGCCTAAGCAAGGTTTTAGTACTTCTTACACATAAAATGTTCCTGGATTTGAAACATGTGTTTATTATTTAACTTAATGCAAGCAACCTAACCACACTAACTGAGCATTGCAAATGTTAGATAGCCTTACATTCTGACTTGGGCACCGTGGAAGGATCTTGAAACACTAAGTGCGCCGTGAAACGAAAAGTTTTGGAAACCACTGGTGTAGGCTAATGGTTGGCTGTCGTCTCTGGTGCAAGCGGTCCCGGGTACGATTCCCGGTGAAAGACCCCAAAATTTCAGTGTTGGCCCAGCATCGTGAGGACTTTGAAACATTTGTAGCGGACTCCGATCTCGACAGCACGAAAACAGGAGCAATGGGACTATGTGCTGACAACGTGTTGATCTTTGATGATCGCAACAGTAACGTTGACATGCATATGCATCATATTGTAGTTTACTAAAGCCTCACACAGCTAAATCTCGGTCTCGTCCCGATTTCGAGTCTCGTCTCGTCGCAGTAGTACCAGATCTGGCTCGGAAAGAGCCAGTATGGCAACATCGTCCGCGTAATGAATACCACCATAAAGACACTTTCCCTCAATAGAAGAACGTCTGGACAGGCCCCTATCATCATTACTCTCGGAAGTAAGTCAGGAAGCATCTTGTTTTAAGAGATCACGATTCGGATCTCCCTGCGTTCACGGGAGGCAGCCGCTGGCCTGCTTCCTCCTTCCGCCTTTTCTTCGTTTGTTAACAATTAGACGCTGCTTTCTGTAATTGCAGTCCCACCGAGGGTTTTTCTCACATAAACAAACGGGCGTCGGACGGTGTGTGTGTCTGTGTGTGTATGCTTGCAGCGCGTGTGTTAACGACAATGGACGAAAGCGGCAAACCGAGGAAGCGACTCTCCGTAATGGCTGTTGTAAATCTCACGCTCTATGTTCTCCGAGTACGAACAAATAAAACCTTTTCAAATCTTTACAACATAATATCCCTCTTGTTCTGCAAAGTTTACCCCTGATTGTAAAACAAGTAACTTTAAGCACATTTTCAACCTTTTGTTTGGAAAAAAAATAGTTTCTGATAACCAAATATTTGTTTAAATAACTGACAAACGAGGGGCTTCCCGATGGCGCAGTGGTAAAGTCGTCGTCTTGAAATCAAGGGGTCCCGAGTTCGATACCCAGTGGAGGCACAGTGGTTCGGATCGAACTTTAAACTGTAGGTCCAGTCCCGATTAGCCTTTCTGTGCACAAAGTGGACTTAAAACAAAAACGAAAAAGAAATTATTGTTACCATAACCAAATTCTTTTAGTAATCGTGCAGTTACCAAATAATTTGGTCAAGTTATCAAATTTAGTAAAAGCTACCAATTTTTGTTTATGATTACCAAAAAAACTTAACTAAAGGTGTTTTGTTACTTCAAATAAATCAGTTAGGTGTATTTCTGTTTACTATGGAAATTTAGACGATAAAAAAAATTGTTCATCAGAATCAAATTATTTTAGTAATTGTGCACAGGGCCGGATTAAGGTGGGTGCTATTGATGCTGCAGCATTAGGCCTATTCCTGAAACAGGCCCAGATGAACAGACGAGAATTTTCCGAAAGCTGAACAGTTTTCTTTCGCTATATTAACCTGAAAATAAATCTTAGAATGAAATTTGGAGCCCACTTTCGGACGCCTAGACACTGGGTTACTTATTATACAGTTACTATTATTCTTTGCGGTGTGACGTAACTATAACGTCGTTGTGTTTATTGTTGACCGAAGATTTCAAGTAAATGCTATCAATTTTACGTTAAACAGTTTACTTAGCAGCAGCATCAGGCCCAATTTGGTCAAATTTACCAAATTTAGTTAAATCTACCATTCTATCTTGTTTACGATCACCAAGAAACCTTACCAAACGTGTTTTGTGAATTCAAATAAATGTGTTATTTCTGTGTACTGTTCGAAAATTGTTTCTACGCTGCTGAAGAGTTATTATGCTGTTTCGTGACTGGAAATGCTTCTTTTTAGAAAGAGTCCTCTGGAAATTCGAATCTCGGAAAAGAGTGAGAGAGAGGACCGAAGAACGAGGAAGCTGGGGCTGAGTGGTTCCTCGGAGGCAATCGACTCGAAACTAGGCATGGAATGTGGCTCACTTCACACGCATTCAGAAGGTCACACTCAAAGAAGCTGCTAACACTGATTGGATGCCACGGAATTGAGGATAATCTTCCAGAACACTCCAGCTGATACTCGGACGTGAATCGCAGCTGTAATCAAATCGACCGACTTTCTGCTATGTAATCAACATTCGTAAGCCAAAATCTCGTACCATTTAAAAGTTGCATTTTCAGACAAAATCAAACTATACCCACAAGATTCTGATACCCTCTCCGACAGCGCAGTGGTAACGTCGGCACCTTAAAATCAAAGGTCCCGGGTTCGATGTCCTGTGGAGGCACATAGCGGTTCGGATGACACTTTAAAGTTTAAACTGTAGATAAAGTCCCGATTGGCCTATCTACGAACTTAAACTTTGAACAAGATTGTGGAAGAGGAAAGAGAAATCATAAAACTCAAATCAATGTCAAGCTCAAAGATATTAAAAACACACGGCAAAGATAGCTATGTGTCTTCCCCATGGTAAGGAATCTTCCTTGATTGGCCCGAGGATCGAGACAACTTTATTCTACCCGCCTGTAAAGGAGACAAATGTTCACTGACAACTTGCAATTCTCATCACTCGGACTGATTGATTGATTTGGTTTATTTCTCATCGCTTTTCTACCACTTTTGGCTAATCGTGAAGATGGTAATGAGTGATGATATTGATGAACGGACACTCATAAACAACACTGATGCCCAGCCGGGATTCGAACCCGGGACCCTTGGCGTCGTACGCGATGTGATAACCACTCCGCCACGGAGGCCGGCTACGTTGCTCTGAGAATAGAGTGGAAAGTCCCTATGCTCCTTAAAATAACATCCTGGATACTGCTTGTTGTGTGGACTGACACGTTGCCAGCAATAGACAATTTTTGCTTGGGATATCGTAGTGAGAATATTTCGGTTGTTGAAGTAGGGAGGAAATTATGAAGCAATTAGTACGATTAAAAACAAAGTGTGTGACTCTTGCTTTAGGTATTATTTTTTCACACTGGACTAATCGCGACAATAATGATGAATGAATGATGATCAGATGAAACTGATGAAGAGAGAGCTAGAAATACTCACGCCCAAACCTGGATTCGAACTAGGAACATTCGGTAGCGAGTCGTGAGTCGACGGCTCAACTCGATCGGTCAATGTGCTACTTTATATGCAGCGTGACTAAAAATAATCTTTACATTTTCACAACATTCTTGAATTGCAATATACTGTAGCAACACGTATATATATACTAGCTGATTGCCCGACGTTGCCCGGGTATTTATTTATCCCAATCTTCTATTAGACAGGAAAATGATAAATTTTTACTATAGTGTAAAATGTAAGTAATTTTATTTCATCCTGAATATCACCAATTAGCTTAGCGACTCCGAAAACTATTGATTCTACACTAATATCGGTCGTTTTCGCAACACAAAATCATATCAGTCTGAATGTTAGACAACCCGAGAAACACCATCGTTGTGCGGGATGGACAGAGTCACGGCTGATTTTTGTGCGGAATTTAATATTGGTCGTTTTCGATTATTTTTACATGTCACCCCCTTCCCACTTCCGCCCCTAGGGGTGTCAGGGGTGTCTTAACCCCACAGTGTTTCTTTCGAGATTGCAAGTGATACGTGTTGAACTTGCTCCAGGCGTTCGAGAGTTATGCCGGAACAAACATATACACACACACATACATCCATTTTCATATGTATAGAAGATAAATATACATATACAAAGGAAAACTCTAAATGTTCCATGTCATGGTCACCGATGTTGAATGGATTGGAAAGATGTTCCAAACTTCCTTTGCATCGCGATGACGGAATTCTGTCTTGTAGATCTCCATCAAACAAAATGCATTTTCTACCTTCGTTTCAATTTTTACTGAAATTAAATTAAACTGAGAGTTTTCCTTTTTATTCATGTATAGTGCGAAGAGTTATAGCGCTGTGAACGTGTAAGGATCTTTTGAATCACGCTGTATATTGAGGAATTTCCACACTTACTTGAGACTTCATATGATCGTGCACATCACATAGATTAAATTACTTCCTCAACAAGTTTCCTCCACAGAAAAAAAGAACGAACTAACCACATTTGCAACTTTCTCTTTAATTTGGAGATGTTCAATAAATAATGTTCCCATTCTGAACGAAATAAATAACAGTAAACAAGCCTGAATGCTATTACGATGTCGATTCCTTACAAACAAGTTACGAAATTCTCTATATGCGATTCTCTCCGCCTCTTCGTTATATGACCATGGGACCACATTTTGAAGTTGTTCCCGGCGAGAGACAGAAACGCTTCCAAACGTAAGAACGGATCTCTCTTCTCTCCGCATGATGATTCTCACGAAATACTTTTACCCGTTAATGGCGCCTAATTGCTCACAGAGTCCCCCACTCAGCAGCTGATGCCTGGTTTCTCCCTCCCTATTTTGCAGAAACAGCAGGTAAACTTCCGCTTGTAGGTCAAACTTTCACGCACATAGATTAAACATTATATTATCAATTATTTCCAGACAAAACACCTAATGAGCTGAAACTATAATTGTCAGTAAGCCTGGTGGTGTGTGGTCTAGGAATTATAGCGTATCAATACGATAAATGAAGGATGTTGGGTTCGAACTACATCCATGGCAATGGTGCTTCTTACTGAATACTCTCTCGCCTGTAACATGACCAATATTTACTTCTTTATTATCTAAGTAAGGCGTACAAGTCACACGTTACTGCGGAGTATTTTGTTAGCGCAACACATTTGTAGTAAAATCACAGGTATATTGTAAGTTCGATCCCCACTGCCGGCTTAAATAAATTGTCCAATTAAAGACGAGAGGAGAGGTGCTCACTCGAAAAATGGCCAATTAATAAATTGCTCGTGAATGTTAAGTTAGACGTTGCTACGTAAACTGGTGCAAGACCATTTTTATATATAAACTCGATAACATTCCTTGGGTAAACCACTTATTTATTGGTAGTGTTTTCTAGTTTTTTATAGAATATTTTACATTCTTTGTTTACAACTACGACAATATTATTCAATAGAATAAATACCAAAGGCACGTACACTCATGGACACTTCTGGGTTGTAACGACCGCATTGAAAGTTAATGGGATTGTTACAATCCAGAAGTGTCCGTTACTGTACATACAAGTACGTCATCAAAATCCTAATAACGCCAATACGTATATGATCTTAAAACAGCCACCTCGGTGGCAAGCGCGTTGCGCGGTCGACTATATTCCATGTTCGAGTCCTGGCTTGGTCAGAAAATGTCCCTTCATCAATTTCATGTAATCACTGTTTCATCTTCATAATCGTCATTAGCAAAAGTGACAGAGAATCGACGTAAAATAAGATTTTATATATATATAAGAGTATACAAACGCAAATGTTAAGCATACATTAAATATAGTGTAGAGTAAAGCTATCACCTCCTTAATTTAATTATATTCACATATATAATTAAATAGTTTGTACGAAGAGCGGTGTTTCGCGGACAATCTGAAATAACAAGCTACAAGAGCGACGTTCCTCAAAAAACGAACGAACAAGGGGGAGGTCATCCGGAAGGGGAGAAGGGGTGGGCTATGTCACACAGGAATTTTGTTGCCCGACTGAAACCAAATATCTCACACATAATTTCAATATCAACATACTCCACTAATTGTTTAATATTACAAATGTAAGTAATGTGACAACTTTGCGAATGCCGTGGGTTGGCCATCGCTCATACGCATGCACATATACCTAAGCTATTCACGCATACCTGTGCATATGTCATTCTGAAATTTGAGTTTTATGCTTTGAGATAAATCCACATAACTGTCAAATTTTAGAGTTGTGTTGTCCTCCGTGGCGGAGTGGTTAGTACAGCGCGAGTCCCGGGTTCGAATCCCGGCCTGGTCATGGGTGTTCCTTGTGAGTGACCCTTCATCAATTTCATCATATCATTCATCTTCGCGATTAGCCACAAGTGGCATAAATGCGAATAAAATCAAGCAATCAATCAATCGCAATGTGCCACAATCTCCTGGTTTAGAAATTTGTTCTATGCTCATTCATATTTAGAGGATTCGCAAACTCTTTTTCGATGTACACTCATATTTAGAGAGATAGTATCCGCATATTACAAATACATACACAGGAGCTAAAATGTAATAATATGGTGTGTAATGGTAGGAAAATAATAATGCACCAACTGTGAAAAATGGTGATATGTGGTATTTCTATTACAAAGATAAACCATTCCAATTTAACGAACGAAGTGCCAGGAGATATTGCCCAGTGCTCGGAATGTGCTGTTTTCTGGACTTTTTTCTTCTCATTAAGCTTTCGATTGTGGGATGTGTGCAACGGATGTTGTTCGACTGACAATGGAAGGTGAGGGCTTCCGGGTCATGAGAGAGTAACACTAATTCGTCCCGGGTTCAAGTTCGTGATTTGGGTCTCCCGAATGGCGCAGTGGTAGCGTCGTCGCCTTGTAATCAAGGGGTCCCGGGTTCGATACCCGGTGGAGGCACAAGTGGTTCGGATCCCACTTTAAACTGTAGGTCCAGTCCCAATTAGCCTTACTGTGCATAAAGTGGACTTAAAACAATAAATCAATCAATCAAATCAATCAATCAAGTTCGTGATTTCTCTTTAATAGTGGCATTCTGTTAGAGTATCATCTTTTTTGACGCACTCGCGATTTTCCATGGAGGAATGGCAAGGTCAGAAATAAGGTCTTGAAAATCACGGATGGCCCAGAATGAGCTACACAAAGAAGCCTTTTGGGAGCTTAAATAGTGGTTCTGTGTTGAAGGGTCTCTGGTTCGACTTCCGTTGCGTCAGTGGTTCCGATCCCAATGAGCCCATCTGAGCATAGAGTTACGGTTAAACTTTGCCGTACTAGGAAAGGACCCTATTTTCCAAATCTTTGCATGGATTTTTTTAAGGGCTCAGCCGATGCCGCTTTGAACCGATGCCGATACTCTTACCGATTCCTTATCACTTTCGCCACATCATCGCGCATCCTCATCTTCGTAATTAGCGAAAAGTGGCACCAAAGCGAAGTTCAATAAAAACAAATCAATCAATTAATGAATCTAAATTTTGGAACAGTAAAACTAGGAGAAAATAGGCAACTATAAGGAAAAAATCTGATCCTTATTGATTACAGCGACAATTCTGGGTTCCTGACAACAGTTCGTTTGGAAACTATACTTGCAGCTACTGCTAAAACTCGACGTGAAGAACCTCGCCGACGTCCCAATGCATCCCGAAAGACTCGATTCGCGCAGACTTCACAGACAGCACATCTGTCGTGCGTCATTCATCCTTTTTTTTCTGCGACTTCTTGCTCTACCAGGGAACTTTCCACTCTTTCTTTCAATCCCTCTTCTTTCTCTTTCCCACAGGTTTTCTTTCTTTCCAGTAAAGTACAATCGTTAATGAAATCACCGTTCCAGTTTCTTTTCAATATCTCCTTCCGCAAAACATGGCTGGGACACACGCGTGAAGCGCAGAGATCTGAGCCGTGACCCAGAAAGATGGTTCATTGCAGACTGAAGATCTTCGCTCCTGGCACAAGCTCGACAAAACGATGGTCAGCAATTTTCCACGGACGCGTCGGATCTTATCCCACAACAATGGAAGCTGCGTGACGTTCGACAGAGTGGAAGGTTCTGTTGCATTCTCATGATGCACCAAGGGAATTGTTGGGCACAGAGAAGGAAAGACAGTTGAATGAAATTCAAAAGATTCTAACGTGTCTTAAAATTGTTCCAACTAACAGAATGTGCGACGCGCTGACTGGAAATGTTTCTTCTTGAAACTTTTCACAGATAATAAATAGCGTGTCCAGGCAAGGTTGGGCGCAGGATTTTTTTTCTAAGTTCCTTAAGAGCCATTCCCAGAACATCACTTTGGTCATAAAAAAGTGTTTTTAAATTACATGGCTAAAGCTTTAGTAACACAGATATGTGTAATTTTTAACCTGACCAACTCAGATTTTCATGCAATTTAGCGAGTTGAAAGTATGCATGGAACTTAGTAACTATGATTTTTTTAGTTTCGTTTGTCTTGTAATTGTCAAATTATTCAAGGTCAAAGTTAGCATAAATTGCCCTTTTTGAGCCCGCTTATCTGTACTAAATGTGATATCTAAAGATACGTTGGAAAAACCTTCGCCGCTTCATTTCTCGTGAAATTCTAGCCTGATTTGATATATATTTGAAATGTTTGTGTTGAATTCAATATGGGGTTAACAATATGCTGAACCTGCGCTTGACACACACACAGCTAGGGATCTCCCTGTGCCTAACATATTTCTTTCATGAAAAGGATAACTCCTTTACATTTTGTAGGGGGTGTTAAGGGACTTTTGACTCTTCATAGTTCATGTAATGGGGCTTTTATCAGTCACATAGTTACACATATTATTTTGTATCTTCTGATCCCATTGCAGTCCCATAATGATTTTTTGACATGTTTTAGAGTATGTCATGAGGGACCAAATATATTTTTTCATGATTTTTGACGATGACATGTTTTGAAATGTTCAAGGTCAAAAGTCAAGGTCACGTGACAAAATTATATTTTATCCAACTGTAGGCTTGTTATATATCACTGGAAAGCTTGTTCAATTCCTTTTACAATAAGCTTTATTTGAGCTTGCTAGGCGAAATAGCGATGGAGTTACAGCACATTTAGTACAGCTAAGCGGGCTCAAAAGGGACAATTTATGCTAACTTTGACCTTGAATAATTTAACAATTACAAGACGCACGAGACACAACATTTTCATAGTAACTAAGTTCTATGCATAGTTTCAACTCCCCGAATTTCATGAAAATCGGAGTTGGTCAGGTTGTGGGCTGTGTTGATTTCATAAGGAATGACTCTTAAGTGACTTAAAAAAAATATGATCCTGAAAATTGACACATTACAGCGACGATCACAAAAAATCTATATACGAGTACTTTGGGAAGGGAATCGGGAAATTTTCAGCTCCATTCGCTGTGTTTTAAATTTTTTTAAAGCTAAAAATCATTTTGCGAATGTTAGTTTTTATTTAGTGGTAGCACAAGGTTATGGAAATTTTACTATAAAATTGAAAATTCTGTGGCCTGTTCTAAAATTGAACGATTTATATATGCATACACACAAGCGCGCTCAAAACAATGGATGTTGAACTCTGTACCTCTCAAATCACTGTATCCGTATCCATTCTACTGAATCCCATTTCCTTCCATGTTTATGGAAACCGCTGCATAACCATGAAACTGAGGAAGGAGTGAAACCGTTTAAACATTATAAGACATACAAAGCTCCAGGAAGCACCACGGGACAGGAGAAACTTCAACCAACAGAGGGACGGGCAGTGAAGCATGTTCTCGGGTTCTTTAACGTCTGCGCCAGTCTTTTGTTTCGCCGTCTGTGAGAAGAAATCAGACACTTTAAAACACGAAACATCGTTGCACCTGATGTGTGTTTCACTGACAGCTTTCTCGTCGCATAGCGGCATTTGGAAGAAAGGACAACCGCGAGAAACAGAGACAATGAGATGCCGCTTGTGAAGGGCTTTAAAATGCGATGAGTTTCATAATTCATCGGCTCCCCCCACACAATACCTCTCTGTCTCTTTTCTAAAGAGGCTACAGTTCCCAGCTATTACAAAATAATACAATAGATACAATTGTATTTCTTAAGAAATGCTAGGGCTGAGTGTAGTATCGCTTTAATGACATCGTTAAACTAATTCACGGGCCAGTGCCGGCAATGGGGACCCGTCCCTCCATCTTTCCTTCGGAACTGTCCTACGTACAGTCACGGACACTTTTGGGTTGTTATGAATACATTGACTTTCAATGAAATCGTTACAACCCAGAAGTGTCCGTGACTGTACAACAAGCTTCATGGTGTGTAAGGGTACCCAAATGTCAACCTCACTTTTTCCACGTAGTACAGGTAACTTCAATGTTGCAGGCCAACGAGGCTCTGGCGTCTGGCCCTACGGCCAGTATAATCATCTGTAGGGCTGTGTGTTGTCCTGTGTTATGTCCTTATATGTACAGTAAAGGAGCACAGCCTCAGCTTTTAGTTAAGTAAGGATATGCTATTCCTCAGAGACAATGGTGATTTTAGCTACGGTAAGGAGTTGGGCTCCGTATAATAGGCAAAATAGCCTAAGTGCTGACGCACCCACAATTTTAATTTCAATGAATCGATCAAGCTTCATAATGTTTAAACTCTACCATTCTAAAAATGCATATCTTTAAATTTTTTTAAAGAAATACCAATGGTTAGAATAAAGGTTCCTTAATGACGAGACCACATTTTTGAGCCCCCACACACCATTAATTCGGGGGGCCCTCTCTCAGTGCTGTCTGCGGGAGCATTGCCTTACGAAGCTTTCAATCTATCCTTATCTTGGGCAAGATCAGTCCAATCTTGATCATTGTCAATTTCCTTCAGATCTATCCCAACATTGTCTTCCACCTTCATCCAGGATCTTCTTAAAGGTCTCTTACCATCAGGTTTCCCAACATAGATTCTGTAAAGATTATTTTTCTCTTCCATGTGTGCTCGATGGCGCCATTCACCGAAGTCTTCTTTATTTAATAATATAAAAGAATGGACATAATTATGTGGTTCAATATTATGTAATCTCAACTCTCCTGTTTCATCATCTCTTCTAATGTTCTAATGGTGTTATTATTAGTAGCAATGTATTAATGCTTAAAACGGATTACAGTTACAATATTCTGAAAACGGCAGTAGTGTTAGCATTTAACATTAATTACTGGCAGGGAACGGATTTATATGTAAATACACGCTAAAATCAATATTCTTGTGTATTATCTTTGCAAATCGTGGTATGTTAAGATCCAAAAATGCTGTTTCATTATCCATATTTTTACATATATTGGATTGTAGCACATATTTTAGTTATTTTTACATATAATGTCCATATTTTCAAACATTTTCCGCCATATTTTAACATTTGCATAACACTTTCATGCTAAGACTACATTTTTCTTTCTTGTGTTAAATACCAAAGGTTTACAATTCATCTGTATTTTGTTCGTTTTGTGCTCTGTTTATTTTAAATCTTGACAATAGACAATGGATTTGTCATTGTAACATTCTTGCCAACAACAGAACCCTTTCCAGATGATCTATGACAAACATAACTTGGTAGAGCTGCACCACGTGCCCATCACGGAACACGAAGAATGCGAGCTCAAGCTCTCGTGTGAAATTCATTGTACTCCCATTGCTTCATGTGATATTGAACGCAGTTTCAGTCAATATAAATCTGTCTTCAGGAACAATAGGAGATTTACGATTCAGCACTTAAAAGAAAGTTTCGTAATCCATTTTTTGTGTTTGAGCTTTGCAATAACAGTTTATGTCATGTAAGGCTAATATATTTTATTCATGTAGGTGTGCAATCTGTTTAATGATAATTGCCATTTTTTACAATTGTAAATCCATATTTAATTCTATATTTTGAATAAAACAACTGAATATATATTTACATATCTTACACTTTTTAAATGCCTACAGATCCGTTCCCTGCATATTGGCTTTACGCCTCACATTCAAGGTGCAAAAATAATTAGGCATTCAATCGACTAAAAACTTACTCTTACTTGACATCATTACAAAAACTTCTATACAAAATTTTCATATCTGTTTGTTCACATAAATCTACACAACAAAAAATATCAAACAAGAGAGAATCCAGACAAACGAGAGAAACGGTAAGAATTTTAAAAATATGGAAAGCAGACATAGGCATATATTCGAAACATTTCACAAAGAATGAAGCAGATAGCACTACATTGACAGAAGGATGGGTGAATATTCGCCGATGTGTAGCCATAAGAAATGCTCTCTCTGCCGTGTTGGGTTTTTGGAACTTTTATCTTGATTTCACAGCTCCTTCTCAACTAAGCATTGGAATTCAGCAGCAGTGCTTTCGTGCTTAAGTTAAAAAAAAAATCCAGACATTGTCCCCACCAAGAAAGTCAACGGTAACTGGAAATTTGGCGCAGGCAGGTCGATAACTGCATAGGACGATCGATAACATTTATATATAACATTTTTTTGTCATAATGCCGACGTTTTCCTTTACAGCTTTTCCTGAAAGCACGCAGAGCATTTCCGCGAACGGGGGAGAAAGAGAAAAATAGAATCACTCGAGCAGACTTCCCAAATCAGCATGCCATATCGCAAACACCCATACTTCCTGTACTAGAAAGCAGGACTTCCATACCTACATAACTCACGACCTACCAACAGAAGGAATACAGCGGGCAGTCCCCCAGAGCCTGGGTTCGATGTATCGATACCAATCGCAACGATAGGTTTGTCATTTCGATATACCTATCGCTACTTAACGAAACGATGGGTACGACATTTCGATAACGGAACGCTGGGTTCGATATATCGATACTTACTGAAACTGTCGGTTTGATACTTCAATACTTAATACAATGATGGGCTGGATACTTTGACATATCGATTAATATCGTAAATATGGGTTCGACACTTATAACATCAGGAGATTAATCGATATATCGACACGTTACGGAGCGTTCCATGTATTAACGATTCATTCAATTATTTTCGAGCCGCACGTTCAACCCAGTAATTATTGTTAAGTTTGTCAGGTATTGCAAATCCTCTTCTCTCAAAAATGATGCTTAGCGGCATGGCTGTAGTCGAACGTATACGTCGGTATACTTACTCAATAGGCTTATCCTTACTCAATAGCGTATAGCTTCTGATTCAATGCATACGAGGGGTGTCTAATAAATATTTTCGTTTTTAAAACTATTGAAAATAAATACTTTTTTGTATAAAGATAAATTTTTTACAAAAAAAAGCTTAAACATTAAATTTTTATTTGTGAAAAAGAGTATTGGACAAATGGTGACCGTTCAAGTTTTCACATTCAATTATTCTTGAACTAAAGTTCCTCAAACTAACTAACAAAGATATAAATGGTCTGCACCGCTGGTGTCAAATCGGGACTTCTCGGTGGCCAGTTAATGCTTCCAGTGTTTTCAAACTTTCTCACCCAATATTTAATTAAATTGCGCTTGGGACGTATCTCTCTTGCCAGGTTATATTGATGCCGCTACAAACAACGCACAACAACATAAGAATAGTTATTTTTAGAAAAAACGCACGAACACAAAAAGCACGTTGCTGCCCGTAAAGCGCTCCATGGCAACTAAATGTTAACAATGTTGCCAAGCGTTTGCGATGTATCATTTCTCCGTAATGTGCGAATTGCCCCAGAGGGCGGATTCAAAAACCAAAATATATCTGAGACACCCCATAGGCCTATATTCTAATTTCAATTACTGAAGCTTTTATCTTTAAATGCAACCATGAAAATCCTTGTTTTATATATTTTTTTACCTTAACCTATTCTTTTTTTATGCCACTATTCTACCATCAATGGCATGTTTCCTAGAAGTTAATATATTTCAGCAACATATTTAATGGAAACATCATTCAAGGTTAATGAAAACATGATCCCTACCTAAAGTGTCACGAAACTTAGAGGTATTTTTATTTTATTTTGGGTTATTTAACGACGTTTCTCTCCCCATTCCGATAAGGATGAATGGTGATTAAATGAATACGTGAAAAATGAATAAATAAATAAATAAACAGTAAGAAAAAGTGGTCTGGCTTATTTTCGACACCAGAATCTTGACCAACGAGACCATGAGCCGAACACTTAACGTGCTTAGCCAACGAGGTGGTATTACCGGCTTACTTGCTTTGTGGCATATGCATTTCACCTGTACTCAAACTTCGTTCTGTGAGGATCCGCTGCCCATCGTCTCAAAAGTAAAATATAAATCACGTAATGCTATTCTGTAGAAGATGAAATATCAAATTCAAAATGCTGGAACAATATGTACCACTATCCACCTTTAGACCATTCAGTGGATGCTTGAGTTAGGCAACAACAATAATCGAACACTGTTCTTCGGTCGAAGTAACACTTTTTGTTGCGAAATTATCCTCAAAATTAGTTTCCGCATCCTTGCCATTCGAAATTTAAGCCGAAGTAACCACATAATGGCAACAATACCGTTATATCCATTGTAACGACATTGAGGATGGCTTCGTTTTGTCGGTTGTTAAGGAAACAGAAGCCGCTTGCTTTAGAGAAGATCACCAGCCGCTCAAATTAACACAAATCTATTCAAGCGTGTAATATCTCATAAAAAAAACCACCGTGGCTCGGGTGTAACGGTAAACAGATTGAATCCTGTGCTAATGCCATGCCGAAAGGTAACCATGGAAATGAGATGAAGATGAATTCATAACTTGGCAACACAGGTGTTACACTGTGAGTACACATTAGTTAAAAGTTACTCCGGATCAAGAACAATGAGCCCAAAGTAGTGGGGATCTACACTAGGTTTCGGAAAATGGTGATCTGAAAGGACGATTACGACGCTGAGCATCTGCCCATGGTGAATAAATGGTGCTAAAAGTGCGTCTGGTCATGGGAATAAGTGGTGCTAATAGGGCGTATGGCCATGGTGAATAAATTGTGCTGAAGGGCATATAACCATGGTGAATAAATGGTGCTAAAAGTGCGTCTGGTCATTGTGAATAAGTGGTGCTAATAGAGCGTCTGGTCATGGTGAATAAATTGTGCTGAAGTGCGTCTGGTCATGGTGAACAAATGGTGCTAAAAGTTCATCTGGCCATGCTGAATAAGTGGTGCTAATAGGGCGTCTGGCCATGCTGAATAAGTGGTGCTAATAGGGCGTCTGACTATGGTGATTAAATGGTGGTAAAAGTGCGTCTGGCCATGGTGAATAAATGGTGCTAAAAGTGCGTCTGACTATGGTGAATAAATGGTGGTAAAGGTGCGTCTGGCCATGGTGAATAAATGGTGCTAAAAGTGCGCCTCGTCATGGTGAATAAATGATGCTAAAAGTGCATCTGGTCAAGGTGAATAAAGGGTACTAAAAGTGCGTCTGGTCATGGTGAATAAATGGTGCTACAAGTGCATCTGGTCAAGGTGAATAAAGGGTGCTACAAGTGCGTCTGGTCATGGTGAATAAATGGTGCTAAAAGTGTGTCTGGTCATGGTGAATAAAGGGCGCTAAAAGTGTGTCTGGCCATGGTGAATAAATGGTGCTAAAAGTGCGTCTGGCCAAGGTGAATAAATGGTGCTGAAGCGTGTATAGCCACGTTGAATAAATGGTACTAAAAGGGCGATTAAGAAGCTGGGTCTGACCATGGTGAAAATGTTCCTAAAAGGATGACTTTGGCACAGGGTGTCTAGCAATGGAGAGAAAAAAAAGCTATGGGTGCGTGAATGACTAAATTAGGACTTCAAATAATATCTGACTGAATGTTCAATACACTGTTGGCGCTCCTGCCGATGCAAAGAAAGTTTCGGAAGCGATTTTGGGCCTCGCCTCCAAACTGAAGCCACGAAAAAAATCAGTCTTGATCTGGAATTCGCGACGCGCCTAAAACGAAGTCAGAAACTTTCGTAGCAGACTTCAGGGCATTCAAGATTAGGGCATTAAAACATTGACACACATTTCTGGCATGTAAAAAAAAATAGGAGGGGAAAAAACTCTGCCGTATCGAAACCAGCAATTAAATACTTGGGACGTTAATTACCCTTAATTCTACAAAATGCCGAATAACACACCGCAGAACAATGCAACGAGGATACAAAAAAAAAAGAGGAAAGACCGTGCCATCCCAGCCCTGGGGCAGTTATTGAAAAAAAAAACTGTGACGCGCGCTGAAACGGTGCTATCAATTCTTGACGAAGACATGTTCCAGTCGAATGGGCCTGCCTACTTCCCCAAACGGCGTGGCCCACTGGCCACGACATCGCCACCAAGAACACAGTGACCCAATTCGCGACCAAAACAATCCGCGCTTCGCTCGTATCCCCCGTGCCTTCCACGAACATCCGCGGAAGACCTAGTTTGGAAGATGTGAATCGGTTTTTCATCAACGAAGAGTTAGGGGGGGAAAAACTTGTTCGGTGCGATTTGCATCTGCTTGAAGGAGACGAACGCTAAATTATAAATTGCATGGCAGTTCTGGCACATGCTTATGTAGGATATTGTGTAACAAGATCTGCATCTTTTTTTGCGATGGGATTCTGAGCGTATCACAAGATAATTTGCAGTCTCGTATGATGGACTGGAACTGCAGTTTTTCCTGCGGATAAAGGTGCAGCTTAACTACATGCTTGATAATGGACTGGAGAAATGCATACACTAACAAGGTTCTGACTACTAGCATTTCTGGAAGCGTATCCTTTCTCTCAATTGCATCCTACTCCATACTATTCTCCATCCACTGCAAAAATAAAGTTGATGTAAACAAAACCACGTGCATTCTGGGGAAACTGTTCCTTTCCTGTGTCATTTTGCCTATGAATACAGGGTGTCCAAAAATTAAGAATACAACTTCGGAGCGTAATAAAAATAAAATGGCAATATATATAGGAAATAGTTTGCCATGAGATGGAGGTTTCTTTGTAGACTGGCAACACTGCGCTAGTTCAAGACTCTGGCGAGTTTTGATAACAGAAGTGTCTACAGTAAAAAGCAGTGTTTGTGCGTTTTGTGCTTTACAGAAGCAAAATCTCTAACTCCGGTGCAGCGAAATTTTAAAAGATTGTACACAACAGACAGCCGCCAACGCGAAAAGCATTGGTTAAGATGTTTAAAGAGACAGGAATTGCTTTAAACTGTACGACCAACAGAGCGCATGTGGAGGTAAACTGACCATGTTATATGAAACTTCCACACTTCCATGTATTGTAAAAATATAATATCTTGATTCTATCTTGTAGTTTTATTTCTATTACACTCCGAAATTATATATTTCATTAGTGGACACACGTTATATTGATTGTAGTTGTACGGCTCGGAATACAAAGTCTCTGAACTACAATGCACCAACTATATTGAGTAGTATGCCTTTATTACTATGTTCCTATCCCTACATAGGAACAATTCGAGTAACCAATACGAATTTTCTCAGAAGTCACGTGCACTTGTTTACACTGACTTCGTTCTTACAGAGGACAGAGAATAACTATCGGGATCTCGGAAATGACCAGAACTATAAGAACGAAATTTATTGGACGGCTGGCACAGGGGGACTCCACTGGGGCTTTGAAAAGGCCAGAAAAATTAAACAAATTTTACAAGCTATAAAAATCTACAACTAACGATCTTTCTAGTTCCTGGTAATCACACAGGAACTTAAGTCAACATTATGCAAGGATAGATTAATCGGGACTGGCCTACATTTTACAGTTAGATCCGAGGCACTATGTCCCTTCACCGGGTATAGAACTCCGAATCTCTTAATTACAAATCGACGACGTCACCACTGCGCCATCGGGAAGGCCTGCTGGACCTAGCAAATAATAATTCAATCTAAATTAAATTATCTCTAGTTACGAGTGACAACAATCGATTTCCAGTGAATTGTCGTTATCAAAATATGCGAGGATTTGAAATTCTGTACAGTTGAATGTCTAGTATATGCTAATTTAACGTTAACATTTTGCATTTTCCCCGAATTCCTGTCTTGGACAGTAAATAATGAATGATGATTATATCAAACTGATGAAGGGACACTGAAAATAGAAACAGATATTGCTTTTTTTTTTTCAATCATCTGATTAGCCTAGACGATCTTGTGAAGACTCGCAAAAACGACATTACTAACACTTTCACACTAGGTATTCTGAGCCTTTTCTGGAAATAACTGGGAAAAATAAATAAACTACAGGTTTTCCTTTGTTTACTCATTTATAACAAGAAACGCTGAAATGGTTCATTCCTTGAACAGTTACATGAATAATTATTACAAAAACAAAATTACGATCACATTTAACTCGTGTCTCTAACTCCAAATAAGAACTTTTCCATTTAATTTCCCTCCAGTTTTTGACAACTCCCTTTTTACCAGCATAGGCCGGTCCATAATTTTGATCTAGAGAGTTAGAAATGTAACGTCACCTGTAGTCGATTATGACGTGATTTCTAATAAAGAGCAAAAATGATTTTACTACCTAATTTGGATATTTACGAGTATTCTAAACAACGTATAGCCTGTGTCACAATCGATACTTAAAGAAGTACAAACGCTGAACTAACTTGACGTAACAATTGGTAATGCTCAGGGCATTACACCATACATCGATATACAGTAAAAACTCGTTAATCCGGACTAATGGGAGAGGATAAGTTGACCGGTTTAACGAAAGTCCGGATTAACTGAAATAACCTAAAAGAACAGTAGAAAGTGCATTAAAACTCAATTTATAGCAACAAAACACGTTTATTATTGTATATTTAAAGGGCATAGGCCTAAATACACTATACAGTACAAAGTCTGCGGGAAACAGAATTTCATCAGTGGTTGACTGCCTTTTCTTTGGGAAGTTCTCTTGTTGACTTCTAGCTACATTTACAACCTTGCATTCTGCTTTTTCTTCTTTTTTTCCCTTTGCCTGTCCGGATTAAGCTAAGTCCGGCTTATCGGAGTCCGGATTAACGAGGTTTTACTGTATAGTATTTCAGGACAGGCTTGATTAGAAAACGTAGTATTATTTATACTACAATATTACCGAATTCTGCTCCAAATGATGGCGATAGCTCAAGGTAGTAGAAACGGACAGCAAAGGTAATAGAAAACCAAATTCTTCCATCTTATTTATTCACGAAACGAAATATAAACACCAACGTGAAGAGACCAACCTGTGCTTCAGTACAATTCCTTTTCTCGTAACAGCATAGGATGTAGAACAAAAAACAATGAAAATAGTAACAGACAATTATCTCTGCCACAGATTGTACACTCACCGGCATAAATTTGGGACACCTAGATACTGAAATGCTTCCTTCACTGCAAAGGCGTTGTGTGTGTTACCTAACTCTACGGCAATAAGTGGATTCTAATAGCATATTTTTCACCATCGCCTCAGAGTTAACCTACACACATAACGCCTTACATGGAAGAGAGTATTTCAGGATGTAGGTGCCCCATTCTTATTGTAGGTGACTGTACAAGCAAGTAATCCTTACAAATATGACTAACTAACTCTCTAGCCTTCTTAAACCCGAAGGTTCATGGCTGCAGCAACACAGGCTTTCCAAAAGTGCTCCCCTGTGCTTAGCACCACGCCATGAAGGCATATAGGGGGTGTGGGGGTAACGCCCCACACTTTCTTGATCCGGTCGTGAGTGGGGGTGATGTGATCAGCATCACGCCCCTGACCGCATTTACCCCTCAGGTACCCATGTTATTCGACGCTGGGTGGGCACCAGGGCCGCTTCTGTCCCTATCTTGAGCAAGATCTATATACTCTCTTCCATCCCTACCAATTAATTTCCTTTAGGTCCATTTCAACATTATCCCTCCATCTTCGTCTTGGCCTTCCTACTGGTCTCTTACCACTAGGCTTCCCAACAAGAATCCTGTAAACTCTTCTATCTTCTCCCATTCGTGCCACATGGCCTGCCCACCTAAGTCTTCTTGATTTAGTCATTCTAATAATATCTGGACATGAATACAAATTATGTACTTCTAAATTATGTAACCTTCTCAACTCACCTGTCCCCTCATCCCTTTTAGGCCCAAATATTTTTCTAAGGATCTTATTTTCAAATACTCTCAATTTATGTTCCTCTTTCAATGTAAGGGGCCATGTTTCGCATCCATATAATATTACATGCAAAATTACTGTTTTGTATATTTTAACTTTTAGATTCTTAGATATTAAACGAGACGACAAAAGTTTATGAAGGGAAAAGTAACATGAATTTCCTGAATTAAGCCTGCTTTTTATATCCTCTTTAATATCATTTTTATTTGTTAGTATTACTCCTAAGTACTTGAATTTGGAACTTACTAATATGAATAAACAAAAATAACAACAGCTAGGGAAATAAACTGACGATTACTTTCGAAGAGAAAAAAAAACGCATTATCTTCCAAAGTTTCTAAAACCAGGACAATACAGTCTGCGAAGATGTATTCAGGTCGAAATACAGCACACGCAGCTGCGAGGCAGACTTAAATTCCTCGAACATTCTCCTTTTCCTAATGAAGCGAACGACGTGCAGCACACTTGGCAAAAACGGCTGGACGAAAATCGTTCCTGCAACCGGTTGCTCGTTGCGGCAAGCACAGAGCTCGTTAGCAGCTCATACGAATAATTATAGCCTTCCCATAATGTGTTAGTCTCGGGCCAAGAGCGACCGACAACTCTCGGAAAGTTCCTCGCAAAATACAGCTCCAGACTCTTCCTGGCATCGCCCTTCCTAAAACCAATTTGTTCTACAGGGTGGGCACTCTAAGACAATGATAAAATTCAAGTATAATTCTCGGTTTTCGAGGCGAATTTTCCAAAAATTCACGGCTACAAGCAGATGCTTTCTCTATCTCAACCTTACGTACTACCGCCACTCACCATCCACGCACATACAGACACAGATGTAATTCCAATGTATCCAAAAATTCTAATTAAATTCAATTAAACGGTATATATACAGGGTGTTCATAAAGTCCCTGTACCATTACAAAAAACATAGCTCGGAAACTACATGCAATAGAACAATGCTGTTGATTGCAAAATGAATTACAACTCTCCACGTTTATGTGCCATACACCTCAATGTGCGCCCTTCTAGTTGCTCTCAGAACATCAAGGCGGTAATCCACTTCTGCCCATACACGCCCCAGCATATCCAGTAACAGTTAGGATACTCTCCGTTATTCTTCTTCGAAGAGTAGCAACATCTGCAACAGGAGTGCGGTAAACACAATCTTTAACATACCCCCAGAAGAAGAAATCCAAGGGTGTGAGAGCGCGGTGGCCAGGGAATCGGTCCATCACGGCCTTACCACCTGCCAGGGAAAGGCCTATCCAGAATACCTCGAATTCCTCCAACTCGGGAAGAAGGTACCGTTCAAGCAGGTCGTAATAAATGTTTTTTTTTTTTGTGATGGTACCGGGACTTTATGAACACCCTGTATATTTAAAATATTTAATTTAAGGAGTTTACATTTTCCACTTCACATACTCAGAATCGAAATACATCTACAAACACAAGTCACAAATGTTACGGGATATACCAATCACGAAAAGTTGTTAATTGTACAAGGGTTGGATAAAAAGTAATGGCAACACTGGTATAATTGGTACTTGACTGTATTGGCAGAGGAGCACGTGTCACATTCCTTCAAAGTAATCGCCCCTCATCTCTACGACCTTCTGTCACACGTATGGAAGGCGTCGTACACCGTCAGCACGTCCATCTCTGTCGATGTCCCGCAGTGACCACCCTATAGCACGTATGATGGCTTCGCGCGTGTCGTAGTGCTTCCCGCCCAGTGGTTCCTTCATTTTGACAAAACGGTCTTAATCACACGGTCTCATACCGGTGAATACGGCGGATGTTCCAGTACCTCCCACTACCAGTTATGCAGGAGCGCCGTCACATTGTTCGCAGTGTGACACCTTGCAATATCAAGCAGGATGATGGGACACCGTGCCGTCGCTTCCTTCTTAATGCGAGACGAAGTTGGTGTTGCAAGAAGGTGCAGAAGTAGGCTGCGTTGACCGTCTGCCTGAGAGACGTTGTTCTTCTTGCCTAAACATATTGTTAGGGCGCTTGCACTCTCGTCCTCTGCTTCAGAGCACTGCTGTTTTTGACTGAATAACATACAATCGCTCCCACTCACTATACTTCCTCGTCTGACATTCCTTTATCAGCCACGAAACGCTTGTGGCGCTGTGACTCACCCCTTTCACGGGACAGCAGTGTCGCCATTACTTTTTATCCAACCCTTGTATAAGAATTTCAAACTGAAATTTACCTAATCAACTTCAGGATATCTTATCTTGCAATAATCGTCAATCTGTTAGATAATGTGTTCTGCAAACACTCACAAAGTAAACGGATTGAGAGAATTCTTTATTTTTCATGCAGCTTTCTTCCTCCCTCGATAAAAATAAAAGCTAAACTTGCCTCAGAGCATTTAGGCTGCCGAAGATCCCTGCATTTAGTATATCTATAATCAATCGAGGAAAGTATCTACAAAAGTATTTGAAACATTCGCCATCTTTATAAATATGTATAAATTCAAAGGGATTTGGATTAATAAAAGTTGCGATGTTTCACGTCTACGGAGAAAAATTCGCGCAGAATTCCCGGTGAGCGAGTTAGACACCCTCTTCTAATTCTAGTACCTAAGAGTAATGTAAAAGAGTTTTCTGAGCTTTGTTTCAACACGCACATTTATTTGTAGCTCCTTCGACAGAATCGAAAACTGTAAATTATCTTTCAGTGACGTAAATTACGAAAAAATTCAGATTCAAATACCTCAGATCATAAACAATCCGCTGACAGTGGTGAAGGGTACAAACAATATTTTCCTAGTTACACATGTCCTCCAAAGGTCTTTAACCCAATGTACTTTTAATAATCAGATTATGTACTTTATATTCTTGTCATTCGAATGATCAAGCAATAAAGAAACATGTTGCCAGCGTTAATCATGTTAACGACATCGTTAATGACGAGTGGAGACGTTATTGCTTTCACTTCTCGTGGAAAGAAATTCTGGTCGAACAATAAATTTGCTTCCCTTAAGAGACGACTTAGAATTGATTTGATTGCCTTCACTTTACAATCTCAATTGTTCTCAGTTAAGTAATATGAAATAAAATTATTTTAATAACAAAACACATACTCTCTAGGATATTGAGTTAATCAAATTACATTAGAGAAAGGTGTCTGAATTTGAATTGTGAAGTAATTGATAGGCGGGTCTTGAGAAATTACTTAACACCTTTCACATTGTACGTTCGTTAAGGTAATACCCGTTGTCGTATCAAACTTTAATAAATTGTGTAAACTATTCTAGATGTTAAAAATTTTGAGTCAAGTAATTACGAGACATGTTAAGAGCACTCATAGTTGTAACAGAAACCTGATACCATAAGAAATGACAGAAACAGTGTTGCATGCTCTCTCTCTTTCTCAAGAGACCATTAACAAGATATGCATAATAAAAGTAACACAAGAATGCAATACAAATATAAAATTAATTGATTTATATTAATAGAAAACAAATGTATGCATAATGAAACCATTTGAGCTAGGTAGTTCGCAAGTTATTGCTACTTGCTACTTGATATATATATATATATATATATATATATATATATATATATATATATATATATATATAGCTATATATTAAATATTTAGTCATTAACTTCGAAGGGGTATAGGGGTGTGGAGTTAGGGCGCCACACTTCCTTGACCCTGGCCGCTTTTACCCTCTACAGTTTCCTCCAGGTGCCCACTTTAAGGACGGGAAAATCCGCTTCAAATGGTGTATCGCTCATCGCAGGGGGACGTGCGGAACCGAAGCACGGAATTTCCGGCTAGAAGTCTGCAGGTTATCTTCAAGGTTATGGCCAACTGAGACGCCGGAAGCGAAACCGTTCCGTTCCGTTCCGTTGCCGCACTGGGTGGGCGCCGGAGCCGCTTCAACATATGGAATAAATCCAGGTTCTCCCACGCCGGGGATCGAACCTGGGTCTCTCGCATGGTAGTCAAACGCCAATCGAAATGAAATAACATAATAAATATATGTCATAATAATTCGTGCATGTGTGTGTGTGCGCGCGCGCGCGCGTGTAATTTAAGATCTTTCTCCCCCACCAGTCTTCGATGACTTCACACCCTGTTGTATATTAATGTATGAAACTCAAAATTCAACAATCCTTGCTCCATTGGACACGCTTTGGGCGTTCTATTAGCCATTCACGGAAGTAGACTGTGGGAACATGGTCTCTTGTCCTTTTGTCCATGGGGTTATTTTGCTCAGCATGCGATGCGGCCCGGAGAGGCACTTGGGCGTCCATGAATCAAGAGATGGCGCAGATGGCGACTCCCATAAAACAATCGTAAATTGGCATCAATCGGAACCGTTAGCACTGTTGGAATACAATGAGGAAAGAATCCACGAAGGACCATTTGCACCTGTTTCCAGGTTGGCAAGTCTGATGGTGGGTATCTAGAACCGCAGGTATCGGACAAGATTGCTCGCTTAAATAACTGAAGTGCCAATACAATAGCCGCAAGAGAACTTGAGGAGCGTGAAGATCACGCTATAAAATACAGTAATACAGGTTCTTCAGTGCGTTTGAACTCTGGAGCAACTTTTATAAAGAGAACATCATAGTCCTTGGTTCTGGCCAAAAATATACAGGGCGGTTGATTTTTTTTTTTTTAATTCAGTTCGAAATTGTTTTCCAATATTTACAGTTCGTTTACGGACATTTCAATTACATTTAATTTAATAGCGAAGTACAGTGTATGTCTTTTTAATATTTGTACCGTCTAGAGTAGTGGTTCTCAAACTGTGGCACCCGTACCCCCCAGGGATACGTGAACTACTTGAAGGGGATAAGCAATCAGCTACGAGAGTGGTTTTTCATTCATGATGTACCTGAAAAAAACAAGTACCGAAATATTTATACAAAATTTGGAGCCGAATCTCCGCTGGAAAGTTTCAAGTGCACAACCAGACATCAAGAAACGGTGCCAGTTTACACTAAAAACACTGAGGATTTACAATAAAAACTCCAAAATTGTGCTTGACAGTTTGTTTAGAAACTTACTTTTCTTTTTTTTTACTTTTTTCAATAACTCTGGAAAAATACATGAAAATTAAAGTATTTTACTAGCATATATGTGTTACACGTTTTTTTTCTTCTAACTAATCATAAAGATTGTAAACGTAGAAACACCCAATAAAATAATAAACGTAGAATTCTAATGTTCATTTGTTAGAAACAATGTCGAAAAGAAATTTGGGCCAGAGAGCAAAAAGTCAGCTTCACGTGCATGTTCAGCACAAAGCACGCACACAGTTCTATTTGCAACTCACTTTTTCAACTCTCGCACGCTCTTCTCTGCACTCGGAGCATTGTTGCAAAAGTGATGCCAGAAACAATGAAGTGGGTCAGCTTCCCATGCACGAAAAAAAAAACACAAACATGAAAGCGGAAGATGTGTGCAAAAGTTTTGGGAAAAATGCGAAAAAAAAAACAATGGAAAAATAGGGCTCTAATGGACCAAGTTAGAAAACGCCAGGAGAAAAACGATTAGGGAAACTTTGTTAACCTGCTCACGCGAGTGCAGCTTCGGGAAACTACATACGCACGCCATTTGAGTTGACTATATGAAATGAGAACAAAAGCCAAAAAGGCTGACTTTTACTCGCTCTCTGTCAAAGATCGATGAAAACGTTTCATCCCCCGACGCTTACGTTTTCGGGCAACGAAGCCAAAGGTTCGAATTACTCATTGTGCCTGTTCCTTCATCTATTGCATCAATTCCTAGTTTATCCCCACCACCGCGATTTATTAATAGCAGCGGTTCCAAAGTTTTGAGTCGAGGATAATAATTTCTCATGGAGCAGTATCGTCGCCCAACTATATTTTTCACATTGATAGACCATAATTTATCGTATCCAAATCACGAATTATTGAGATTATGATTTGGCTCATGCAGATGTGCTACATAGAAATCTCAGTGAAAAATGCATGGTTGACCAGGACTCGAAGCTGGGTCTCTAGCATAACGTAAGCTACCAAGCGAGCTCTGGTTTTGCCTAACTTTTCCACTGAGACAATTCAACACAGATAAAATAGAGAAGGGAAATGGAATAGGAATGTCAAGGGAGATTTCATTTGGTTATTCGGTTACTGTCAGGAGACACTGAAAGCAAATAATATTGTTACAACCCAGAGGTGTCCGTGACTGTACATTGGAAGTAAAAGTACAAGGATGTAAAACGAATCATGCGCGACGTTCGTTAAAAGGTCTATCCCAGCATTCGCCTGAATCGAGTGAGGAATATCACGGTTACATCAGAATGGCCAGCAGCGGAATTTGAACGGTTGAAAGAAAGATTCTTCCATCATCCTCTAGGGCCTCCCCGATGGCGTAGTGGTAACGTCGTCGCCTTGTAATGAAGGGGTCCCGGGTTTGATACTCGGTGGAGGCACATGGCACAGTGGTTCGGATCCAACTTTATTCTGTAGGTCCAGTCCCGATTAACCTTTCTGTGCACAAAGTGGACTTTAAACAAAAATGCAATTCAATTCTTCCATCATCTGAACTGCCCTATCAGAAAAAGTGGTTCTCCCAATAATTTTCTCACTTCTGTCAGCGTTATCGGGTGGTGCAGCAAAGAATATCCTGCGAACATTAATTTTCAACTAAAAACATAATAATAGCGGAGAGACTTGCCAACCTCCGATGAACAAACGTAATGTTCGAACTGAGAAATTATGCAAAGTGATGCTATACTGTGCCTATTGATATTATTATCCTTTTAGCTGTAAGTTTAGTTATTGCATCTCGTTTTGGAATTCTGAACTGTGCGTTAATGATTTTTACAGTTATGTAATGTTGGTAATATTCCCGATCCAATTAACGGTAATGGCTCTTCGACGACGACGAACAGTTCTAGACAAAGAAACTCTGACCTTACCTTCCTCACAGGACGTGTGTCCTGTACACGGTCACATGGTTGTCCTTACAAAATTTGCCAACATAGAAGAAGCATGCGGTGGTCACACGCTTCGTTAAGGCTGAGAGGACGGTAAGATCAGAGTTACTTTAAGTTTGTCCGGAAGTATACGCTGATGTTATTTGTGAGGCCCAATTTTCTACTGATTTTCTGCAATGAAAGATTCCTCCCGAGCTAAATAGAGGACGTTACAGAAAAGATACTAAGCAGAGAATAGGCCGTGGTGGGGAAAATTGTCCCTGGGTCGGCATATTCCTGTTTTAGAAACAGCAGCTGGTGAAGTAGAAACGAGATCTAATTATATTTTTGCTCACTCAAAATGCCTTAATTTTCAATCCAACTTCTGTACCGTGTGCTAGTTGCCAACCAAGTTCAAATCATGCTAGGGTTGGAATCGCTAGTGGAGAAGCGCAGATAACCAATAACAAAAGATAACGCGCGCATTGGCGTCCGCGCGGGAGCTGATAGGGAATCCAGGCGTGACTTGCAGGAAGCGGAACGAAATCCAGACACCACGCTAGGGGTGGGTGGGTGTGCAGGTTGCTTTGTGATCCTCTTGACACGCTGCAGTGACTTCGCTTGCACACTTCATAAAAAGGCATTGCGTGCTATCAACGCGTGAAATGAATTGAAACCTGGCAATGCATGAATTCGCTCCTCTCCACCCACACTACGTGCACAACAGAAATCTCCACACACCTCCTGCAGCTGAACATCAGGGTCATGGTGGAAAGCATCAGTGGGCGAAGCTATTGTAAAGGTTCATTGCCAGCATGGATGGAATGTTGAATACTTAATTTATCCGTTTTCTTTCTTGGGTTTGTCAATTTTAAATTGAGCAGTACGCATTAAATAGTTATGTCCTTCTCATAGCGTCTTCTATCCCGATTTCGGTTATTTTACATCACACTTACATCACTACTATTTTACATAACCTCTCTAATAATAGGAACAACCAGTACGAATGCGGAACTCATGACAGAGATGGTGGAACAAACACGATGTCACCAAGCCTTATGCACGATTATACCTAAGGATCTCTTGTTTATAATACTCCTAACTTAAATTACGAAAATATTGCTTTGCTGAGTAAGGTTGTTATGTTATGAGGATATTATGTCAAAACATATGACAGTATGAGAAACTTCCTTAACTTTATAATATAAATGGATTTTTATAATAACTATTATTGCATAAAAATGAAGTGAATTCTGTCGTCCACAACATTCTGCGTATTTCACTGGCCCCAAGTCCAGGATACAGCACGTCCAATTTATCACCACACGGACAGCAAGTTGACGACTTCAGTGGCGGTGTGGTTAGCACAGCGGGCTACGATGCCAGGTATCCTGGGTTCGAATCCCCATCTGAGCATGGGTGTTTTTTGTGAGTGTCCCTTCCTTCATCAATTTCATCATATCCCACATCCTCATCGTCGCGGTGAGCCAAATGTGGAAGAAACGCGGCGTTACATAAGAAAAATCAAATCAAACTGACCCAAGAATTCTGGAGGATCTTCCTTCTTTCCGTCCCCCTCCCCTTCCAGTTAACGGGGCTTGAAGGCCATTCCTTGCATTGTCGCGAACATTTCTGCTAACCACTTTTCCTAGCTGGCGTGACCTCCAGGAGTAGACTATATCAGTATGAGACGTGACGAACACGAGATAAGTCATGAGGACATTAAGAAAATAGTGGGAGCTAAAAAGAAACACATGCCTGTACAGACAGGGCAAGAATGAGTTACGTATGAGGACACATGAGGAGGAGGATGCGGGAGACGTTAGCGAGGAAGATAATGAAATGAAGATGCAAGAGAAGATATAGAGAAGAAGACAAGATGGAAGCAACAAAGCTTGAGAAGAGTGGAGGCGGAAAGAAAAGAACAGAAGCAACAAGTAAGGAGGGAAACAAGAAGTAGGAATAGATGCAAGGAGTAAGAAGGGGAAGTAACAAGTAGGTAGTAGCAAAAGTAAGTACAAAGGAGTGAAAACAAGACGAAAGGAGTAGAAATAAACAGCAGAAACAGGAGAAAAACTTAAATAAGTAGCAGAAACAGGAGAAAAAAGTTAGAAAGGAGTGGAAATAAGTATAGTAGAAACGGTAGAAAAAGTTGGAAAGGAATGGTAACAAGTAGCAGAAACAGGAGAAAAAGTTGGAAAGGAGTGGAAACAAGTAGCAGAAACAGGAGAAAAAGTTGGAAAGGAGTGGAAACAAGTAGCAGAAACAGGAGAAAAAGTTGGAAAGGAGTGGAAATAAGTAGCAGAAACAGATGAAAAAGTTGGAAAGGAGTGGAAATAAGTGGCACAAACAGGAGAAAATGTTAGAAACGAGTGGAAATAAGTAGTAGAAACAGGAGAAAAAGTTGGAAACGAGATGAAAAAAGCGGTATAAAAGGAAATGAAGATAGGAGACAAAAAAGAGGAAAGAAGCGGGGAAAGAGGGTAGGAGGGAAAATCAGAGAAAGTGCCGGAAACAAGAGGGAAAGAATGGGAAGGAAAAGGAAAGAGCGTCGACAAAGAGATTAAAAACAAGGGGGACTTGACGGTAATGTTGGCCCGTCCAGGGTGGAAAAACGGCAGGCGATAATCATCGTACGACGATGTAAACAGGTGAAGTTTCATCTTCTAAGCAGAAAACAAGTCTGTTGAGTACAGTCATGGAAAAAAGTTTTTCCCCATAAGGCTTTAATAGGAGCAAGTAATGCAGGAGGGTAGGCAACACATATTGCACCCTTCGATGATCGGGTGATTTTGCCTGTCTGAACACCGAGAAATGTGTTCCACGCGAAGGTCAACATGACAGGAAAGCAAAGACGGTCACGTGACTATTGGTTATGTGGAGTGTTGTGCTTCTCCACGTCCCCAGTTCTTGATCCACATTGCAGAAAAAGTAGAGCTGCATGCAATATATGAAAATAGGTTGTTTTCAACTACACGCTTAATTATGATTTTCCCAATTGTAAATCTATCAGACGTGTCTCCCGATTTAGTCGGGACAGTCTTTTACTTTGAATTCCTGTTTGTCATAGGCGTAACTTGACGGGAGCAGAAAGGGCATTTATAACCCCCCCCCCAAAATCAGGTTTCTTAAAGCTGCTAAAACAGGAATTAAATACTATGATTTGACGCGTCCAAAAAAAAGTATTATATTGAAAGATTTTTCCCAAATACGTAGATAGCAATTTAATACTTTGAAAGTGTCTCAGATTTGTTTATTGTCACAACTTAGTGTGGCACAGGTCTACTACAAAAGTGGAATTTTGTAACAGAAATATGAACCCACTCCTTTTATTTCGTAGCCGATTTCATCTTGAAACTGAAATTAAGAATATTAGTTAACAATGTCATTGGTAAACAATAAAAAAATGTGTTAGACCCAATTCTTTAATACCTTATCATAATCTTTATCGCAAGTTTAAATTTTGTTGTAAGTCCACTTTATGCAAAAAAAAAAGGTAAAGTTCTCACCTGTGCTTGGCGCTACGCCATGAAGGCGTATAGGGGGTGTGGGGGTAACGCCCCACACTTTCTTGATTCGTTCGTGAGTGGGGGTGATGTGATCAGCATCACGCCGCCCAACACTTTCTTGATTCGTTCGTGAGTGGGGGTGATGTGATCAGCATCACGCCCCTGACCGCCTTTACCCCCAGGGTTTCTCCCAGGTACCCAAGTCATTCGACGCTGGGTGGGCGCTGGGGCCGCTTCCAACGTTATAAAAGTTCCCGGGCTTGAACCGGCCGGGAATCGAACCCGGGGCCTATAGCATGGTAGTCAGACGCGTTACCGACTGAGTCACCGGCACATATAGACTAATCTGAAGTGCATACAGTTTAAAGTGGGATCCGAACCACTATGTGCGATCACCTGGTATCGTACCCCAGACCCCTTGATTACAAGGCCTTACCACTACGCCATCAGTGAGGCGCACACAATCTTTGTATTTCGACCTTTTTAAACCTATATGTATCATATAAGAGGTTGTTTAACGTTGCTATGCCTCTATGGATTATATTTAGCCAGTATTCGAGCACATAGCGTCAGGTTTCATAGAATATAAGCTTCTCTTCCATGTTTATGGTTTCCTGTCTGCAGTAGAAAAACTGCCATGTTCCCATAGCTTTTCTTTCAATAGTCTTCCAATGGTTGCATATCATATCACTCAAATTTGATTCATTCGTTTCGAACACAATCCCCGATGGCGCAGTGGGATCGTGGGCGCCTTGTAATTAAGGGATCCCGGGTTCGATACTCGGTGGAGGAACATAGTGGTTCGTATCCCCCTTTAAACTATAGGTCCATTCACGATTAGCCTAACAGGACATAAAGTGGACTTAAGACACCAATCAACCAACCAACACAATCCCGTTATTGTCCAGATTATCGAATCCAGAACCTTCGTCGCGAATAACATAAGCAGGAAGACAATGTGAAATAACCGAACAGAAACAGAACCTAAAACCTACATCGGATAGATTGAATTAAGTCGACGATACAGCACGGGTTCTGAAATGAAAAGGAATACGAAAGTTGAAGGACCTCTATACGAACCCACTTTTCCTCCACTCAATGGGGAAGATATCCTTCTAGCTGAGAAGCCTTTACGTAGGAGTGCCCTGAGGGAACTTCAAGGCCACGACGATAAAGTGTTCTACGTGCAATGACGGGACCAAAACATACGTCAGATAGCTGTGTTCCTCCTTATTTCGTACGCCATTGATAACTGGAACACGTGACCTCATCTTTGGTAGAGCAGAAGCCTGCTTGCTTGCCACCACCCTTTAGTTCAGTGACCTTCGCCCGTAGTCAGCAAGAGTGAATGACTCACCATATACTTGTTGTCTGTGAGGCTACACAAGAATAGATATTTCGTTAGTGGCTGTAAGTATTGTTTCATCTGCAGTTATATCAGTTAACATTTCAATAGTTTCCTTCCTAATGGTTACGTTAGTGATAAACATGTAAATTAGTTCTCGAGAGTGAACGTTTTATCTATTTGAACGGGGGATTTTTATACAGACTGCATGTAATATTTTTTCCTGAAACAAGAAGAAATTCGAAGACGCAAAAAAGTTGTATAAGAGTAGTTAACAAAAGGAAAAAGAAGAAGAAAACGAAAATGTAAATGCTGAAATAAATTATGGTAGAGATCGAGTGAATAACATTTTGTCATGGGGCCTCCTCGATGGCGTAGTGATAACGTCGTCGCCTTGTAATCAGTGGATCCCGGGTTTGATACACGGTGGATGCACATAGTGGTTAGTATCCCACTTTAAACTGAAGGTCGAGTCCAGATTAGCATATCTGTGCACCAAACCAAAACTAAGAAAGAAATTGTCACAGTGTAAGAAAATTTCATGTTCAACCAGATACGAAACAAAAGGAAATAATATGTTGCAGGTTGGAGTTCACATCTGTAGCATCTAACCAGCACAATTATGAATCGCAACATATCGTATCAGATCCATTTTTATTATACATGTATGATAATATAAGAGAAGTAGAGGAAAGAGAAAACCAAGCGAAACACGGACGCCTTCTCCAGAATTTCAAATCTCGTTACATAAGGAGTCCCGAACAGGCATGACTTTCTTGTTCTTGCTCTTTTTATCTGCTTCATTTCATCATAATTCATCGTTATGGTTTACCTGCAGGGGAAGAATAATGACAATAATTGCCAATACAAAGCCAATGACAAACAGAACAACTCGATTACGGAGGTGCCAAGAAGAAACGAGACTTGACAGTTTCTCCGTCTCTCGGTTTGTCGAATTGAAAATTGCTCTCCCGTTCTCGGTCTCGATTAGTTAAATATAGAAATCGAAAATGTATGTGAATGAATATACATGTATTTTATATATTCCGGTTTTGTAGGAGATTTCGTGAGAGATGAAATAAGTACTCTTCCATCGTATTTATTAGGGCCTCCCCGATGGCGTAGTGGTAGCGTCGTCGCCTTGTAATCAAGGGGTCCCGGGTTCGATACCTGGTGGAGGCACAAGTGGTTCGGGTCCCACTTGAAACTGTAGGTCCAGTCCCGATTAGCCTTACTGTGCATAAAGTGGACTTAAAAAACACCAACTCAACAACCATCGTATTTATTTTTATAATTTTTATTCCCTGTTCGATGATCGCGACGATAAGGACGAGTGACCATTACATGAAATTGATGACGAAATAGTCAAACACCCCCGACAAGGACGGTACTCAAACCCGGGAACTTTGGCGACGATATCGAATGTCAATCACTTAATGAGCTTGACCACCGAGCCTGCTTAATGTTGTTTCTGTCAGGTAATTCGTAATAATATCCCACATTCACTATCATTTGCTTCATAATTTATCTTATTGTTGTGACTAACCTGAATTCAAAGAATTAGTTGAAAGGCAAAAATGCAAGATTGAATGTCTCTGATGTTACTTCGTGCCGAATAATATGACGTGGTATTATGATATGAATTTATTAATCATATAATATGCCTATTCATTCCATTGATTGATCCCAATTGAGCACACAAAATATGGTATAATGTCCACTCCATGGAGGAGTGGTTAGCACAGCGCGCTACGATGCCATGGGTCCCTGGTTAGAATCTCGACTTGGGCGTGGGTGTCCTTGATAAGTGTCCCTTCATCAATTTCATCATAGCATCACTCATCTTCATCGTCGCTATTTGCCAAAAGTGAAAGAATAGCAAATCTAAATAACAAACATCCAATCAAATCGAACATCTCTACCGATTTAATTCTATACGGTACCGAATTCCCACTTTATTACTGCATCTTAAGTCATTTTACAGCATCTCAATTGTTTTCCGATTCGAAAACATTAGGAATGTTGTTATGTGCAGTTGATTGTGCATTGTTTCGTTGTTTGGATTGTTTAATTAACGTCGCATTAATTAGTTTTAGACCAATCGTGACGGGGGAAGCAAGAGCACAAAGAAAGCGAAAAAGACAAGGAAGAGACCACGGATTTCTTTAAAGATAGCATCCCGTGAATACAACTCAAGTGACTGCAGAATATTATGAATAAAATTTATTTCGTTTTTTCCTTTTATTTCTGTTTCAGTTATTTTACTTCGCTTTTCTTCTACCACTCGCGTTACTCGTGTCGGTGAGGAAGAATTATAAACTCGTGAAATGGACGATGGTACAAAAAAATATATGCCTCTCCCACGGTTCGAAACTGTCAGTACAAAATATTGTCTTATTTTTAAAATTTACGGGCAAATATGGTTTGTCACGTAGCAATTTTCGCTTATCTCTTTCTCAAGGGGTTCCATTGCCTCTCTGATGTCGTAGTGGTAACGTCTTCGCCATGTAATGAAAGGCTTCCGAATTCAATACCAAATAGAGAGGCATTTGGTTCGGATCCCATATAAATCTGTAGGTCCAGTGCATGAACTGGACTTAAACAATTAACGTGTGGCATGTGGTCTGTGATGAACCATCATTTCAGCGAACCTTCTTGACAATGACTCTAATATCACTTGAAAGAATAGTATTTCCTTACGAGTAGCTCTTGTCAAGAAACCAGTTCCTGAAATTTTCTTCTGGAGGCATCGTAGCACCCAGCTGTTTGTTGTGGCTGGGGCACGAGTCATGTGACTCATGCTATCAAAGCTCAATCCTTCCCGAGAACTCAGAATCACCAGGCAAACTTCAGCGAATATTTTGTTATTTGGGTTGCATAAACAACAGGCTTTAAGACGTTACGAAATTCTACGTCCCGTGGACCAGGTATTTTTTTCTAAGACTCTACATACTGTAACAAATCCAACCAGTATTCTTCGAGCGCATGTTATTGTTAACTGACGAAATATTTCCAGCGATTCACACCAGAAGGTACATAACATGTCAATTTATTCTTTTACACAACCATGATTGACATTTTTCTGGCTGTCGCTCTGAAAACATTATCCACTCGATCTTCTAGCCCGTTTCTGCAATACTGTTTCAGCGCTGTGGATAACGGTGAGGAGCTCTTGCTTTCTTCAGGGGAAAGTAAATCTCGCACATGCTCCAACGAGTGTAATGGGGCAGAAGGCCTTCCACAAATTGGATTTTCCCCGGATTTTTCCCACGACTTACTATCCAGCAATCAACTCACATCATTCGCTCCATCCTCCCATCGGAAAGAAGACGGTTGCGGAATAGGCTCGTTAACGTGCCTACGCTCCTGGCCTACAGTGCACACCGTGGAACGAACTGGCATATCGCTGAAGGCCTTGTCTCACTTTCATAGACCCTGCATGTGCATCTTTCAACTCCCAAGCACATACAGAAAGGAGCCAGAGAGCAGGGTAGATAAAATAATGTTGTTGTTTTTTTTAAATCTCATTTTTTATTATTTGACTTTCTATTGAAATCTGATTTTATATTTAAATCTATTCTTTAATTTTTGAAAAAAACAACTAACTAACTAACTCTCTAGCCTTCTTAAACCCGAAGGTTCATGGCTGCAGCAACACAGGCCTTCCATATGTCCCTATCTTGAGCAAGATCTATATACTCTTTTCCTTCCCTACCAATTTCCTTTAGGTCCATCTCAACGTTATCCCTCCATCTTCGTCTTGGCCTTCCTACAGGTCTCTTACCATCAGGTTTCCCAACAAGAATCCTGTGAACTCCTCTTTTCTCTCCCATTCGTGCCACATGGCCTGCCCATCTAAGTCTTCTTGATTTAATTATTCTAATAATATCTGGACATGAATACAAATTATGTAGTTCTAAATTATGTAACCTTCTCCACTCACCTGTCTCCTCATCCATTTTAGGTCCAAATATTTTCCTAAGGATCTCATTTTCAAATACTCTCAATTTATGTTCCTCTTTTGAAAAAAACAAACACGCTCAAAATTGCTTGTGTGTTTTTTTGGCACCATACATGTATACATTTTTTTATAGAAAGATTTCTTTCTAGTAAACAGCCCTGTAAAATATTTGAACAGTTTGAACACATGTAAATATACACTTTTGTGTTTCTGATACCGTATATATGAACCTAAAACCCAATACGTTGACCAAGGCAGAATTTATTTTATTTTAAAACAAACGAAACTTTTATTTTTGTTGTTGTTACAGAGTCTGAGGAAGACCTTGCTAATGTAACGTTGGTTTATGTTTTAAAATAAAATAGATTGTGTTACTGGTGTTATCATATGAACCTACTATGTGAATATTTGTTGAATGTGTTAATGGAACTACATATAATAATTTCTGTAACTTTTCTTCCAGTGAAAATAAAACATTCTGGATGTACTATACGTATAAATGTAACTTAAAATATTTTTTTGCAGTCCTTGTAGCTAAATTTTAGCGATCTTTTAAATGATAGTTTGCAAAACATCAGCTGCCATGTTTATTTACAGCATAATTATAATAACACTCTTTACAGTTTTAACATGATTAGTATTTTGCATATTATTTATTCTACATACATTTTTTTGCTTTTTTTGCCTATAAAAATTATTGAACCTTAAATCAAGAGAAATTTAAATATGTTTACAGTTTATATATTAGCTACATGTCCTTTCATATGAGCTTCACCCCCATCAATGCACATTTTGTTTCTTTTCTTGCAGCGTAATAACACCTTATGCACATTATTGAGTTCGCATCCCGGGCGAGGAATTGTACACTTTTGTTCACAGAAAGTGGCACACTCGTCTGAGTTAAAGATCAGCTTCGGAGTGTGGCAGTACAGCCGAAGTAAAGGTTCGGGAAAACAGCACTCTGCAGTGTTGCTTACCACTAAAGTTTTCACCGGATGCAGGGAATTTTCTGACTTGCCGAGTGAAAAGAAACTGTCACAGGAAAGCCTTGCATCCTAATTATTAATGCAATCCAGTGTCAAATTTTACAAGAGAATGGCGGAAAAAATTCTGGAGAATATGTTCGAGATACTCAGTATCCCATAGCTAAAAAAAAAAAAAAAAAAACCTACTTCAATCCCTTCGCTTGGGGAAAAGCCCATATTCATTTGAAAACAGAGTGAAGTGGATGGTAATTCTATTACTTCTTTCCTAGCTTAACGTAACATCAACGTCGACGTTCACCAAGAGGACACGGGTTCGAATTCCGACCTGGGAGTGGGTGTTCTTTGCGAGTGTTCCTTCATCACTTTACCCATGTCATCATTTATCTTCTTCGTCGCGATTAACTGAAAGTGGAAGAAAAGCAAAGCGAACAGAAAATGAATCAAATTGCGTCTCAACATGTCCTGTGATAGCGTAGTCTTCAAAACACAGCCCGTGGCTCTCCGCTGCTTAACCACTTCAGAATGCTGTCTCTCTCTGGAACAGGTGCATGGCGATTTTCATTGTTCCGCTGCAGTGTCCAGTGCCTGTTTGGATGACTGCTTCCACAGCCCCAATCGCATCTGCACCGGCCAACGCTCCAACTAATTGCCAGACTCTCAACTTTCCATGGATGCGGGTATGTCGCCCATGCAAACGTGCATTCTGGCAGGGTTGCCACCTCAAATTGGTCGATACAATATGAGCCACCCTGTATAACCACCACGCAAACGAGAGTGGATAACACAAGAAAATAAGAAATAGAAAAATCGAATGTACTCAAACAGGGACGGAATGAACCCACAGAACAGCATAAGAATCTCGCACAAAAATCAAATTGCAAATCAGCAACATTCATGGCCCAAAATCCAACAAACCCTCCCGGTGTAAAATCCTCGCCTCCCCGGACTTTCAGGGACCGCGGTGCCACCGGCAAAAAATAATTTGTTCACCTGAAGACAAGAGAACAAGTGTTTCCTCGAAACGTATATCTAGTATCTAGTAGTAATAGGCTATATAGTAGATAGAAATACAATGGATAATGCCCACTTAAGGGGAGAGGGACATTTTCCCCTAGTTCCTTCTCTCTGAGGCAGCTGGGGGCATTGTTGTCAACGTAGCTCTATTGGGGCCAGATCTGGCTCTTTCGTGCACTCGTTTGGCTGTAAACTGCGGCACCCGCCCCTTGCCGCAGTATCATGCCATCCATCACTATAGAGTGACCACAAGGGAAAGAACCTTGGACGAAAAGTCCCCGCGTAGCTATCCCTTTTTCCGTTCAGCTCGGGCCATAAGGAAGCATGGTCCATTCTCCCCCTCGCGGAAGTAGGGTGTACAGGAGTCGCGGGTCTGCGCAGGTTGTTTTGCTTGTGGTTCCACTATAGGCTCGACCCAGATAGACGAACTTTTGCCTTGCTTATACATTTTGCACGTGACGTGATATTATTATATTGGCTGCGTCGTCCCACCCCTCTTACCTCCGCAGCTACTTTTATATACCGCCTTGGCTGAGGCGAAGATGACACTATTGTTATACGGTAATCCCTTATATTCGATTCATACAACCATCAATGGATTATTCAGATGGGTGATGCCGTCAGATCTAGACGGTGAAAACTAAGAATAGATTGTCATCACTTTAAGTTACCGATAATAGCAGCGCCCCCTACCCCCGGGGACAACTAAAATTACCATGGGAGGCACTTTATGCAGCCTTAGTACACATAGCTCCTTGAAAGTCAACTTTAGCTCAATTTAAGGTGAAATTTAGTTCTTTTATGCGCATCAGGTTTGGCAACACTGCCAGGATGGCCGTTTGAGGCAAGGAGAAATGCATTATGCTTATGGGAGAATTATTTTATTCGTTTTCTTGGAGATATCAAACTTCTGATGGCGGAAAAAAATATATGATCGGGTAGAGGATCCATTGAAGATGATATTTGCGTTAGAAAGAGTCGAAACTGCCATTTGTTAAGCCGTAACTTGAATTTGAAATAAAGAATGCATAGGATTCTGTAAATACTTATTCACCATATATGTCAAACACGGTATCTAGCTTAATAATCAACTTTTAAAAACCGATTCCACTTGCAACATGGGGAGAAATTCATACCCTCAAATTAACTAAGTAACTCTCTAGCCTTCTTAAACCCGAAGGTTCATGGCAGCAGCAATACAGGCCTTCCATCTGTCCCCATCTTGAGCAAGATCTATATACTCTTTTCCATCTCTACCGATTTCCTTTAGGTCCATCTCAACGTTGTCCTTCCATCTTCGTCTTGGCCTTCCTACAGGTCTCTTACCATCAGGTTTCCCAACAAGAATCCTGTAAACTCCTCTTTCCTCTCCCATTCGTGCCACATGGCCTGCCCACCTAAGTCTTCTTGATTTAATTATTCGAATAATATCTGGACATGAATACAAATTATGTACTTCTAAATTATGTAACCTTCTCCACTCACCTGTCTCCTCATCCCCTTTAGGTCCAAATATTTTCCTAAGGATATTATTTTCAAATACTCTCAATTTATGTTCCTCTTTCATGCAAGGGACCAAGTTTCACACCCATATAACACTATAGGTAAAATTACTGTTTTGTATATTTTAACTTTTAGTTTCTTAGATATTAAACGAGAAGACAAAAGTTTATGAAGAGAGAAGTAACATGCATTTCCTGAATTAAGCCTACCTTTTTATTTCCTCTTTTAATATAATTTTCATTTGTTAATATTACTCCTAAGTATTTGAATTTGGAAATTCTCAAATTATGGCTGGATTTTCTTTACTAGCAGCGCCCATTCCGACGATATTGTAATAAATGCATGCCTGGTGCGAAATTGTCACACCTCACCTTAAGATTAAATGCTAATAATGAAATTTTCGCTATATTTTCTGCAAATTTTCTAGTACAAATCAACTTGGTTCTGTATTCTACAGTCAGCCACGAATCCGCCAGTCATACATTGAAATGTGCCTTTAGCAATGTGTTGAGTGTTAGCGTGACTCCGACGGCGTTGCTTTCCAACACTTGGACGAGCTTGAGAGGAAATCTTTTCCCTTTCATGTCGAAGCGGTTGTGGTGGGAATGCGAGCGGAAAGATTGAATTGTGTACCTCCTTGCAATGTAGGACCCCGCCAGGACGATATTTTCCACAAATAAAATTTCTTTTTCGCGTAACTTATTGGTATTGAGACGAGAACGAGACTCCCCCCTAGCATCGTCTCTGTTTACAAACACCAGTCTCGATATGTTGACTCCTAGTTTCGACGCTAAGAAACCCGGAGGAAACTTAATTTTAAGATGAAAGTATGCAACAACGCTGAACAGGTTCACATTACTGGTATCGGATTAACTTTGCAATTACGATAAAGAAAATATATAAACCTACCCAGTGGCGGCGATTAGGAGGGGCGAGGGGGTCAGTTGCCCCCGCTTTTCCCCACTTTTGCCCCTGCACGATGCTAAACCTTACCTACAAAGGGAAATATACTGTCTTTACCCCACCCCCCGAGTTTGGCACTTTGCCCCCCGGTTTTGGAACCCAATCGCCGCCACTGAACCTACATATACACAAAAAATCACGTAAATATACGATTCACACGTGCCAACATGTCGCGTATTGAAGTAAATGTATTCAGGTAAATTTTTCAAATATCACACGTCTCAGTTTTACCTGGACATTACACGAAAATGTCCAAGTCTACGGAGATTGCGAAAACACTTCAAGCACCTTTCAATCGAACGATCGAAGTAGGGTGGCAAATCATCATGGCCTCACTGCCTTCAAATTAGATCTCTTGATCTTACATTTTGACAGCAGCCAAATACTTTAAAGAGAGCGGTCAAGCCGATTAAATATGGTAGAATTATAATCTACGCTAACAAAAGTTTGGCTTGGCGCGGTGAACGGAGAAGAAATATTTTGAAATATAATCAGTATCATTCCGCCTCTTACGTTCCATGTATTATTGCACAGACTGTATTTTCAATGTGAAGCAAGGCAGGTCATGTTTGGTAAATACTTCCGTACAAATGGTCCCCTAAGCAATGTGCAAAAAAGATATATCCACCAGCACTTACAGAAATCGATTTCGTTCCAACATGAATTAAACATTAATTTTTATTTACTATATAGGCTTTAGTTTTGTAAAATTTAAACTATAAGATATGCATACTTCAGATTAACATTTTTCAAAATAATTCAGGAGAGTAACAGCAGTATGTACAACCATGGACGTCCGGAAGGGGGGGGGGAGTGGAAGTCAACCAAAAGTAACATATTTCACACATACAATTTCATATGTCACAATAATATGTGATAATTGGGGCTCGGAAGTGGAAGACCTATAAATTGCCAAAAAAAAGACCTATAAGAACACCTAAAAATATATTTAAAAAAAGGACCTAAAAACGGAATAAATGTGATCCAAATTAATTAATAAATTCAGTTTTAATTACATATTTAATGAATAAAAAAAGTACAAAATTCTGGTGGTATGGAACACACAGTGCGAAAAAACTATATGAATAAAATGCATCTTCTTTCAGTCCAAAAATGTTTTTCTCTCGTTTCAGGGATGGTTCAAATATATTTATTTATTTTTATTTCTTTACTACAGAGAGGATGTTTAAGAGGTGATGAACTGATGATTCGAATTGAGAATGGGCAGTAAAAACGTAGTCGAAAGAAAGTGAAGTTGCAAAAAAAAGCCGTTAAGACCTTAAAAAAGGCTAAAAAAAAGGACCAATAAGCCAAAAAACGCCGGAAAAGGCAAAAAAGGACAAATAAAACCCACCTTTCTCTGGCCTACAATGACGCAAAATGAACATATATTATGTTGGGCCTCGTCTTCGGACACTAGGAAAAAAAAGGATTTTTCCTCAACTTGCGAGCACTAGTGATAATTATTGCATGAACATGATAAATTCAAATTGAAGCAATGTTCTTTGAGGAAACAACACTATTGTAGGGAAAAATGTGCCTTGTTTGCCCCCCTCCGGAAAAATTCTGCGGACGTCCATGTGTACAACGTTGTCGTCTTGTAATCAACCCGTTGTCCTCGGGTTCGATAACCGATGGAGGCACATGGTTGTTCGGATTTCACTTTAAACTATGAGCCTAGTCACAATTAGTATGTCCTATCCTAAACTAGATTTCAAACAACAACAACAAAAAAAAAATCTTAGTTTATGGCCACTTTAGATCAAATTTCATCCCAGTTTAATTGCGATGAGAACGAATGAACTGACGAAGTGAATGACGAAACAGATGAAGACACAAACAAAGAAACAAACATTCATATTTTATCTATCTAGATTCATTCAAGTGTAATTTTAGGAATATATCACCTTCGTACACTCTATCCAAGTGAGACGTGTCTTGTTATGTCGGAAAGATTGTGTGTGTGTGACCCTAATAACAACAAACTGTGGTATCTCCCTTAAGTTAAAGGTTTACCATGTGTACATTTTACCATACATCATGTAATTTTAACTGTGTAATGCTCACCGATCAGTGCTGCATGAAGGCTTGTCTATGTTTTCAGTATTTGTATGATTTTTTTTCGTATTTTGGTTCCTTACGCTGCCATTGTTGGCTAATCGCAACGATGAGGATGCCGGGATTTGAACCTAGAACGTCGACTACCTAAAGAGCTTGACAATGGCATTAACTTTATGCATACTAATGTATTGTATACACTGGAAGAGGAGAAAGCTTGGTTTGGCAAACCTGAGCGCTTATTTCTGCCACGTTGGGCTAATTGCGAAGATGAGGATGACCGATTATTATGATGAAATTGATGAATGGACACTCAAAAAGAACACCCACATCCAGGACAGGATTTGAACCCGGGACCTTTGGCGTCGTAGCGGGCAATGCTAACCACTCCGCCACGGAGGCCGGTCTGAACGATTAATGTTTATCGACACATATTTTAATAATATTAGGGCCTCTCCGATGGCCTTGTAGTCAAGGGGGCCCGGGTTCGATACCCAGTGAAGGCACAGTTGTTCCGATCCCACTTAAAACTGTAGGTCCAATCCCGGTTAACCTTTCTGTGCATAAAGGGGACTTAAAACAACAAATCAATCAATAAATTTAATAATATGAAAATATTTCCACATATTAGAGATAAATTGAATCTGAAGGGGGACATTGTTGCATGAATAAAAATCTAGAGCATGGCCCTACCTTGGAGGTGTTTGATCCATTGTCGCAGTTGTCCGGATCTGTTGAAGACTCATCGTTGTCGTGATGATCGGACACAAAAGGCACCGATTCGTGCGTGTCCTCACCTTCCGAGGGAAGTTCTTCCTGAAATGCCACCATTGCGAATCAACACTTTCCTAACTGAAGACGAACTGACCAAGTACATAACACGAGACGGCACATGACAATCGGAATTCCTTCTTCACGCGAAATCACAAACACCTACTCTTCATGCATTTCTCCACAAGCCATACAGTCACCACAATCCGTTGGCAGGTGAACAATAACCGATGCTTTTCAGTAAAAATCCAACGCGGAAACGAGTATCGCTCACAAAATACGAGAGAAAAATAAAGTGCCAACGTCTTCGCCGGGCTGAGGACCGTACGTCTGCCGTGGCTTCACTCGAAGCGGCTGCTCTACCTGTCCGTACCAGTGTTGCCAGCCGTTACCTCGTAACTTGTCACTGAATGCGCAGCGGAAAAAAATCCGGAAGTGTAGGAAAGGAAACCTGCCGCGCCTTACGGAAACAAACGTCATAAAAATGTATATTATTATGAGAAGTGCGTTACTTGCACTCAATTTCGTATCCACGATTCGGCAGGAAATCGACGGAAACTTTACGAAAAGACTGCATACAATGTTTCATTGCCAGCCACAGCTTTTTTTACTCGCCAGGGAGCGCGTAACACCTGAGTAACACTAACCTCCATACACCTGGCAACGTTTTCTGCTCACGACCGAAGTGGAAGACATGAAAAAAAGAGAACGAAGGAACAACAGGTTTCGTGTACAGGGAAGGAAAATATCGCTCACGTCTGTCCAAACACCCCCACCTAAGACAGCAAGAATCTGATAATACACAGTTACGGGGCAAAAGCTTTGCTTAGCGTATAAACACCTCTCCGGCAGACATTCAGCTAGGTACAAAGAAGGGAAGGAGGTCCGCTATATCAATGCGGAGATGTTAAAAGCATCGGCGAATAAAAAAAAATGTCAGTGGTCTACTTTGAAAGATTCATGGCCTTATTTGGGAGAAGTTCCTTCTGTTCGATAACCTTGTATTACATAAAGATGAGAAGAATGTACTTCCAAACAACCTATCGCAGTTATGATCAGTTTTCGTCTCTAACGACAGACAGGCAGCCCCTTTCCTTTCACGCAAATATGCTCCAAATGCGTATTTAACGTCGTGAAAGAATATGCATTTCCGACCCTGTACAATACCAGCCGCGTGCCTGGGGATTTCGTGTAGTAAAAGGGTGGACTAGTTCCATATTTTACCATATTTTCATAGATGCATCTGGCGTTCTTCTTTCATACATAGAAAAAAGTTGGACTGTAGGTACGGGTTATAAACAAAGGCGCATCGTTTACGAGAAATCCGCATTTAATTTTATGAACTATCTACCTACGGTCTCTATATGTATGAGCGAGCTGAATGCAAAGAATTAATCAACAGACGAGTGATACTTCACACAAGACACGTGCCTTCGAATACAGTAACTCTGTTCTCACTATGGACGGGGAGGATAGATTATATGCGAGATATGCTAAAGGCATTTACGGTGACAAGCGCTACAAAAAATCTAGCTTTGCATGTAACGCCTCCCATGAGAAATTTAACGGTGAAGGAGGTTGGGAACCAACGTAGTCGTCACATTTTACCTCAATTTTTAAAAAATTACGCATGTATGAAAGGCCTACGCATTATTTTTCTCTTTGATAATGATTAAAAATAATGAAATAAATAAAACTGATAGCATCTGCAGTTTATTAAAACCCCTAGCTGTTAGTCAACCACTTTGTCACAAAGCTGTCCCAAATTTCGGTCTTCGGATGATTATAAAAAGGAGCAACACAGTGTTATTTCGTTGTCAAAAAAGTATGGACAGAGTATTTTCATTGATACATTAACATATGCATTCAGAATTTGACAAGTTCAGTTCCTTGAATACAATTAAATTGAGCAAGAGTGGGAATTTGCAACAAAAGTTACCCCTTTTTGGAAGTTACATATTTGAGCCATTTTACAAATGTTACTATACTTTGCTACATATTTACATCCGAAAGTTAAATTTTAAAAAAAGGCCCGGTCTCTAGTTACAACTAGGACTAATCCATTGATTCGCACTGTTTACACGAACAATAATAAACCCAACTTGATTACAAATACAATTTATTTCAATATTTATTGGAGTTAATCTAACATTTTCCAACAACATTTTCTAGGATTAGCGGGCCAAAAAATTAACGTGTCAAACAAGAAATTATAGTGGAACCACAAGCATAAAAACCTGCGCAAACCCGCGACTCCTGTGCACCGTACTCCCGCGAAGGGGGGAGGGGGAGAGTGGACCATGTTTCCTCATGGCCCGAGCTGAACGGAAGAAGGGAAAGCTGCGCGGGGCTTTTCGTCCAAGGTTTTTCCCTTGTGGTCGCTCTATAGTAAACCGTTGAGTCAGTCGAACGCAAGTGTTGTGCAGTCGCCAAATCTGGCGACTAGAAAGATTTACAAAGGCGCAAAAACGAAAACTTCTAGTCGCATTTTGCGACTCGCGGCCCTTAATTTGAAACACTGACCCCACCCTCCCAGAAACGTTCCTATTACAAGATATTACAAAGTTTGCTTCGAAGGTTCCAAAGACATCAATAGACTGTTAAATTTTTCCTCTATGCCTTCATGTGTCATTTTATGCACTGAATGATGGAAAACCTAGATCCTGAAATACTTGCACATTCGCATGGCGCTGTGTGTGTGTGTTGCCTAACTCTACGGCGATAGGCAAACTTCAAATAACAAATAGCAAGTCTTCAGTAGCCGACCATCGCCTTAGAGTTAGGCAATACACATAACACCATGCAAGGCAGACACTGGAGATGGAAAATCTATGCCCAGTGACTACGTTTTGGACAGGCTCGGTACAACTAGTCTAGTTTCATTAATTGATTGATTGAGTTGGTGTTTTAAGTCCACTTTATGCACAGGAAGGCTAATCGAGACTGGACCTACAGTTTAAAGTGGGATCCGAACCCCTTGTGCCTCCACCGGGTATCGAACCCGGGACCCCTTCATTACAAGGCGACGACACTACCACTGCGCCATCGGGGAGACTTCCAAACCTTAGAAATAAAGGGTCTGTTTGATTTGATTAATTCAGTCGCCCTTCGCATCTTATGTTTGCTTCCAGCTCGTGTTGATTTCAGGTTCCAATATGAACCGAAGAGCTGGATTGCCTCTTACAAATTCTAAGAAGTCAAAGCAACCATTGTCACTGAAGATTGTCAACGATACTGTTGAACGTTTAGTGACTTATCTCCAAATTTACTGAGTCAATAACAAGAAAAGAAAGTGAAATGGAGAGCCTAATTCAGGTCGTCGGGCACCATGGAAGTCATGTTTCAGACGCTTGGATTTGGATTTTATAGCAGTTGATATTAAATGAAATTGAAAATAGACTGAATATTTAAATTTATCTAATTTATTTTTGTAATAAATTGCAATTATGAAATAAATAATTGTATTTTGTGATAACAATTAATTTCATACTGCAAATAGTACAATTTCCCTATTAATTATTGAATACTGTAAACGTCCCGTATATCCCATGGCTTATACGTTACATATGCATCCTTATGGCAAAACATCACGTTGCTTGAGCGACCTCTAATTTTTTTTTCCAATTTAGCTGAATTTTTGCAGTAAAATAGGTTATATATATTAGGGTGGTCCTTAAAATCCAACTACTAAAATATTATCGGGGCACCACGCCATTCCTTTCTCCTACTTGAGAGATGAGATCCAGTAAAATTTTATTACATTTCATTACGTTTTAGAGGTCGCTACCGCCGATCCAAGTTTTGTCATAATTAGAATTTTCACTTGGGGCGAACAAATCTAACTGCTACTCTGACAGCACAGAGCCATGTCTTGCTTGGCTCTATTACATAACACTTTGCTCTTTTGCTCTTCCTGGCTCTCCTATAATAAAGCTAACGTAATGGCAGTGCGCGATTACATTATTACCCCTCCCCCAAAAACTACTGTTGCGCTCTCGAAACTTGTTTCCTTTTGCTCAGTTATAATGAATTTCTAAAATCTAAAGTAAAGATCATCGTGATTTCCCAGCGACAGAAAGGGCACCCTGGTAAAATCGGAGGCTTAGCTAAATCAATCGCAAAGAAAGAATCTGAGGCTGAAAAGAAAAAGGGTCGTATGAAAAAAATGCTGGAGAGAGAGGAGCAGAGTATTAAATCAATCACTAAGCAAAATCCAGTCCTACTTCAAGTGAAAATGAAAGCGATTTATCGGATTCATCTTCAGTCCCCGGTCCCTCAACCTCCGAAGAGCCTCCGAAGAAACGAAGTAGAAAGAAACTTCTTGACACTATTTTGGCTGTTAGTCTCGATGTTGCAAAATTAAGCGACCGAAAAGCAGCTGTCGTCCTCACAACTACTCTTATTAAACGTGCCATTCGTCGAGAAAGAATAAAGTTTCGACAGAAGATTGCTAAGTCTTTAAAAAATGTGTTCAAGCCAAACGCGCAACTTACTATTCACTGGGACGGAAAAATGATAGATACGGTTGTGGACATGAAACTGTAAATCGTCTTCCAATTCTAGTGTCAGGTAAGAGCATCGATCAGCTACTTGCAGTGCCAAAACTTGCTTCTGGGACAGGAGAAGCATCTGCTTCAGCAGTTTATGAGACATTATTAGCGTGGGGACTTTGCGATCAAATAAAATGCATGAGCTTTGACACTACTTCAACCAATACTGGTCCAAGGAACGGAGCGTGTATTTTGTTCGAGCAGAAGATGGAAAAGGACATGTTATGGTTGGCTTGTCGCCACCACATTATGGAAATTATGCTAGAAGAATAGTTCTTCAGGCGCTTGGCCCATCCACTGGTCCAGAAATATTAATTTTCAAAAGATTTAAGAAAACTTGGAGCACAATAGTGAAAACTCACTTTCAAACTGTTACCACTGATACTTCTGCCATAAAACAGATTGGAAATATTACCACAGATATGATCTCCTTTGCCCAGAATCAGCTTGAACAGTTCCAGCCGCGAGATGACTACAAGGAACTATTAAGCCTTACGATTATATTCCTACGAGGGAAGAAGGAATATCTTTTAGAGCACCTGCGGGACTACATCATGCGAGATGGATGGCTAAAGCGATCTAGTCCTTGAATATTTATTTATAGAGAGACCAGTTCAAGCTTACAAGAAAAGAAGAGCAGGGAGTTCGTGATATTTGTGTATTTACAGTAAAAATTTACCTGAGATACCGGTTTCAAGCTGCCTCTAGTTGTTGCGCACCTAGAAATGGCCGGCAGCTTCTAAAATATTTAAAAGAGTACGAAAAAATCAATCAAGCGATGGCCAAAGTTGCTCAAAGAAGTTTACAGGCCATCTGTGGTACTTGTCAGAAGAGTTGGTTGCGCTTGCTTTTTTCGATGATGAAGTTACTCTCGCAACGAAAAAGATGGTGGATGCCTTGCATGGCGAAGGACTATCATCGTCCAAAGCGTATACACTAGATGTCGATCTCGTAGATAAGAAGAGTCTAGAAGATTTTGTCTGCCAATACGCTCAGATTTTTCAACATCAGAGGTATTTCTTCAGAGTTTCTGAGGAATAATGTAGACTTATGGGAGGAAGATGAGAAGTATCAAGCAAGTAGAGAACTTGTTCGTTCTATGAGAGTTGTCAACGATATTGCAGAGCGGGGAGTGGCGTTGATGGAAGAATACAATAAATTGCATACAACAGATGAAGAACAAAAACAGTACTTGTTGTTGCTTGTGAAACAGTACAGACAAAAATACCCTGATGCGCGCAAATCCACCTAGCTATTCTAATGTATGTACAACATATTATGATTATTATATACTATATACTAAGTTTAAGAGTTTTGTACGTAACAGTTCCAGTAAGTTTGTTTAAATTCTGATATTTTTACTGATTTAGCTTACAAATAATCTTTAATATTGTTGTTAAGTTGCTTATAATAAAGTTACGAACAGCCGTATTACGTCTTTTGTAATACAAAACTTAACGATGTGGTAGCGACTCCTAAAACTTTTATAAAAATTATGAAAAAAATACCGTAATACTTTCTCTTGACAAAGAACCTAACCACAGGGTGCCCCACTGAAAAACGAAAAAAAATAATTTTGGTCCCGACAGGGACCACTCTAATTATATATATAATGTTTGTGTATGTGACTTAAAAGGTAAAGCTACCTCTTGTACATTGTCATGAAGGCATATGGGGACTCTGGAGGTAAGAGCCCTCACACATTTACCATCTCGGCCATTTTTGGTGGTGATGTGATTAGCAACACTCTCGAGCTGTCTTTAGATACCTCCAAGGGTTGGCTCCCGTTACCCCACCCATTTATTAGAGCCTGGGTGAACCCCATGCAGGGACATTGTGGAAAAATCCAACCTGGGTCTCCCACGTGGCAGTCAGACGTTCTATCGATTGGACCACCACGAACACATTCCCTGGCGCTAACAATATTTGCACGTCACCGAAAGCATAGTTGTAACTTCATCTTGTAATCATGGGTCCCGGGATCGATGCCAGATAGAGGCACATAGTAGTATGCATTCCAATTTAAACTGTAGGTCCAGTCCCGACAAACCTATCTGCGCATAAGTGGGCTCAAACGCAGACTGTGTTTGTATTGTAGTTTCACGTCACCTTTCTGCCAGTTTTGGCTAATCTCGACAACGAGGATAATTGATTTGAACTGGGTTTGAATTTTCAAGTCTACTTTATGCACAGATTGGCTAATCGGGACGGGATCTACAGTTTAAAGTGGGGTCCGAATCACTATGTGCCTCCATCGGGCATCAAGCCCGATACCCCTTGATTACAAGGCAACGTTACCACTGCGCCATCGGGGAGGCCTGAGGCTGAGTGGTGATCAGATGAAACTGATAATGGAACACTCAATAAACACGCATGCCCTGCCCGTGACTTGAACCCGGAATCATCGGTGGTGAGATCGAAGGTCGACAACTTGACGCGCTGAACAAACAAACCGGGGACGCTCGCACCAAAAGCTTCGTGGCAGCTACTCGTACATCTTTCGCCGTTCCACAAAGTCATTTCTCCCAGCTCATCGTCTGGTACTTTCTTTACTCCATCGGATTCGGAGAAAGTAAGTGAGAGACATTCTTGCGAGAATCCATTGTGGTGGCAAATGTTCACTCCTGACAAGTGTGTGTACACGTAATAATTCTAAACATATTCACAAGGTGAGCATCGTGCGAGAGAAAGGTCATGGCCTCACACTGCGAAAAGTAGGTTGACGCAGGACGTATCTGACATGGGCCATATGCGGTGTCCAAAGGCGAATGGTAATGGTTCAACGCCGAGGTAAAAATAAGTCACAATCTTATCGTAGCTACATTAATGACATTGCCAAACAGTCTTCCGAATATGGAGGAGCACCAAACTTGCGATTACCACCTTTACTAATGACAGTGGCGTATGCTGACTGTAAGACATGGACTAGCTCACTATGACACCTGTTCCTAGGCTATGGAGGAGGGGAGAAGACTAGGCTCATTCTTGACGTCTTGAAGGAAGCCACGTTGCCATCCCAACGGTAGTCAGGTTGCCAACTCCTGTGAATTCAGGTAGCCAACTCCTGTGAATTCAGGTTGCCAACTCCTATGAATTCAGGTTGCCAACTCCTGTGAATTCAGGTTGCCAACTTCAGAATCGCCATTGATTGATTGATTTGGTGTTTTAAGTCCACTTTATGCACAGTAAGGCTAATCGGGACTGGACCTACAGTTTAAAGTGGGATCCGAACTACTATGTGCCTCCGCCTGGTATCGAACCGGGGGCCCCTTCAGAATCGCCATTATCTTGTTTTTGAAATCAGGTAAATTCACAGTTTCTAATCGATTTTTCTTTAGTATTTTACATTCTAGGCTTCAGGCTTCGCAGATAGCATATATAGGCTGGAATACGCTCCTGAATAATGGTGTTTTACTGTTGTTTCTGGTGAAGCAGTGACTCAAATTATTATTAATATAATGCTGCGAAATATATATATAACGTCTCCTTAAGATGGCCCACATGGAACCTAGCGGGCTGGGAACAGCAATATGGCGGTGGAATTTTCATTAATAAGCGCCTTGTTTAAAATATACCAACAAAAATGTTAGCCAGATCGGCAAGGTTTAGTATGGCAATATTGCAGAAACTAAGCTCAGTTTGAAATATGGACATGGAAGATAAAAATCGATTGAAGAGTTATTTTTTTTTTGTTATTAGCCATTACTTTTTTGCGTACAATGCATAGTTTTGTCGATGTTTTTAGTTTTAGCTGAATTTTTGGTGCGATTTTCAAGATGGCAGTGAACCTACATGTCAGAGAGTGGTAGACTCTTCAAAATCGGATTCGTTACTTTTTTTTTATTTACTGCAGATACAGTTAGTTTGTCTTACAAATAATTTCTCAGATGGCAAAAGAAAATCGATAACATTACTAGACTATTAATGTTACTTTCAACCTTTTGTAAAATCATCAATAAGTTATCACTGGCAGACACAACTTGAATTCAGTTGAGTATGGAGTTCGTGTTCTTGAATCTTTGTCCCAGGACTTTTCTTATGAATTCATGGAGAATCTGTTCATTTGGAAGCGTTAAATTTTAAATGCTTGATATTATTACTATTGCATAAATCACACATCTATTTTCCACAGAGATTTTAAGGTCAATTGATTCTAAGGTAAGTAAAGGCATTTTTAATAGTGGCAAACTGGAGGCACATAGTGGTTCGGATTCCACTTTAAACTGTAGGTCCAGCCCCGATTAGCCTTTCTGTGCATGAAGTGGACTTAAAACACTAAATCAATCAATAGTGGCAAACTATCTAACTTTACATTACTTTTGTTACGAACAAAATTAATTATCTTGTGCTGTCATCTCTGAACGGAAAATTGCGCCGCTTTTCTGCCACTTTCGGTTAATCGCGACGGTGAGGGTGAGAGATTAGATGAAAGTTATGAAGGAGCGCTAACAAAGAAGGCGCATGCACAGCCCGGAACTCGAACCCGGGAACTTCGGTGGTGAGTTCGACTACTATAGACACATACAGTACATCCGACAATATTATAACAAATGCGCAGTTCATTTCCTCTTGTACACCTTTTCTCCACAGTACAGTCCTCAAAAAGATAACTATTCAAAATCAAGCCGCAATGCTAACAAACTTGTCTGCATGGACGAAAGGTTCTCCTACGGCGTAGTTGTATCGTCACCGCATTGTAATCAAGGTGCTTCGGATCCCACTTAAAACCGTAGGTCCAGTCCCGATTAGCTTTTCTGTACATAAAGTGGACATCAAAACAAACTCAAAGAACGAATGCTTCAGCTTTAGTTAAAAGAAAACCATTCTCGTGTCCCACTGAAAATTTACATACAGTCACACTGAGGTGGGTTCATAAAAAAATACACCAGGAAACACAGCAAATTTACAGGACAATGCAGATATGCACCCGTGTCAAACAAGAGAAAAGAATCGTTGACACAATTTCACTTTCCGAACACACGCGCAATCGATGGGAACTCGGTGGCATAAATTCTTGTTACGTAAAAGAATAAAACTGCCAGCCACCGTGAAAAACAATATTAATATTTTTATTGGCGTTAATTACACGACCAACTGATGTGCATTGTGTTGGTGCATGTGCTGATTTCTGTCTATTCAGTGTTGCCAACAACTGGAACACAAGAATTGCTAAATCTTCCATTACGAAAGCTTGTTGCTTTCTATTCTTACTAATAGAAATAAAGTTCAGTTGCTTAGTAGTTGAAGAGAATAACGAAAGAAAGAAAAGCGTTAGTGTAAAATACAGGAACAAGTAATATTTTCATATTCTACCATTTAATTCAAAGAATAAATGGTTGCAATGTTTCGAAAATCACCAAAATTAGTTTTTCATGTAAGAAGTCACACAACATAAAGTTTGACTAAAATTTCTTCCTAACTTTTAAAACTTTTCTTGAAGGAGATGTGTAAAAGTTAATAAAATAGAATAACTATATATTTCAGTACACTAACCGTATGAAATGTAGAAAAAATAATGTGCGTTGTGCTGCATATCGTATCGTACCCAAGGTGTTGGGTAAAAGTGACAAGTCTGCTGTTATCCTTAACCTAACAGGAAGCAGACAAAAGAATGCTTAATGAGCAATTACGCAAACGTTAGGGGGCAGTCGACGAGTGGTGATGGTGAAAGACGGGAGTCGATGTGTGTGGATGGTGAGAACGTGGGAGCTGCAAGATCGTTTTTGGGACAGTGGTGGGAGTGCGGAGTGCGGAAGGTCAGATATGTGACAAACGCCATTATTGAAAGGTCAACCTGTGGGAATAATCATCATCCGAACAGGAGGCAAGTAAGATCCTTTTCCTAACGATATCCATATCGATTCAGTCGTGGAGAGTATAAAACCCATTTCTGGTTCAAGTCAATTCTTTTGCCATTCCTTGTAACGAGATCTCTCGCGCATCTCACTTTCAGGCCAAGCGAGTAATAATGAGTGATGAATAGCTACGCCAACCAAGAGACAACTCGGGGTCTCTGGTTCGATCCCAACGTAGTATTAACACTACTTTACAATATTCACTAACATGATCGATATATAGAAGAATCCCCAATCGGGATATGATAATATATATGAAATAAAAGTTGTTTAATTCTATTAGTTCATAAGTTTCATTATACAATAACAATCATAACAATAATTATTATTGTTATTATTTCTACAATTCAAGCTTTTCTATGGTCTGACCCACCCCTACAAAAATTTCTGTCGATCCTCATGGTGTCTCCCTAAATCTAAATCTGGTCCTGTCTCTCCCTGCTCTCTCTTCCATCCCCGCTTATGTACATTTTTCTGTTTTTTTTTCCATCTTTGTACCCCCTTCCCCTCCCTCTCCCGCTCTATCCCCCTTTGTTAGTTTGTGTGTGACATCTCCTCTCCTAAAAACGATTCTGAAAAATCAAAATTTGGGTTGCGGAAGGGTAAGCTGTAAGTATTCCCGATGGCGACGCAGTGTGAAATCAATCAATAAAGGTTTTTTTTAGGGTCTGGAATTGCAACACTGGATAGCACAGAGGACGATATACGCACTCAAAATAGCAATTCACTGCTTTTTGTTTTGAAAATGTTGATTTTCTCAAAATTTCGGAAGGGGTTGTAGCCCCAACAGCCTTCTCTGTGCGTACGCCAGTGGCCACAACAGTCGATCGACGCATCTTAATGAATTTCATCACCAAGCTGGATGATAACATCGGCTAGATTTAGCGACTCTGGATGAAGTTGGCAACCATGTCTCTCTTCCGTCGGTGAGCGTGATTTTCTAAACAATGTTACGAAACTGGAGCGCCGGTTTCTTGGATGCAATGGGAGAAATGTCCCACAGTCCTGGTTCGATTGCGTGATGTCAATAGCAGAGGGTGGCTATGAAAGGCAAGCGGTGTGGGAGTTTCTCACTAACGGGATTCTGTTGTTCCATTCATTTCGGTTTTGGCATCTGCCATTTAGGAGACAGCGGCTAATCTAAATATGGTTATTTCCTTCCACTAAGTGATGAACGTTTATGTAAAAAGAACACGAGGCGTGTAAAGTGTTTTGCTGCAGCGTCCACAGAGTGGAACGCGTTACGCACAAAGTGACATGATATTTCCATCCAGGGACTGTTAATTACACCTACACAAAGTCCGTATAATTTCGCTTAAAGCTTGACAATATAAGACACACCTTGATGAATCCATTTCACTCGGTCTCGATATAGTCGCTGTCTCGTCTCTCGTGACAGAGAATTTCTGTCTCAAATATCAGGGACCTTTATGTGCGTGCGTGTGTGAGTATGCAAACCTCTCTCTTCGATAACAAGTCCCCGACTGGGCATGGTAGTTGTTCCTTGTTCTTATCTTATCGTCACTCATCCTCATCGTCGCGATAAGCCAAAACGTGTCAGAATGCGGCGCTAAATAACAAAAATACAAATACAAATTTTCAGGACAGACATACGTATATGTTTTCCCTTAAAAAAAAATTCGGGATATAATTGTAACTAATACATTTTAATTAAATTCTGAATGGGCGTAACATGCAGCCGAATTGAACCTGAGGATTAACTTTTTGGGGGGAGGGGAATAGAAACGCTTTCGTTCTTATATAAATAGTGTCCAGGATAATTTGCGAAATCACAAATATTTCTCTATATTACTTTGCTCCTCATATCCCTAAAAGAAAATTTTAATAAACCTGAAAATTTCGGGTGGGACTTTCTCCTTGTCCCCGCCAAGTTACGCCTATGACATTCTGGAATTATGAGAAAATGGCTAAGCGTACACGAAAAATAAACATCATATTGTATAATCATAATAATGAAAGACCTTAAAAAATATCAATTTCTACTTTCATTAGCTTTGGAATAATGGCCGAAAAACTGAACTGAAGCATTAAATCCAACATGGCGGACTGTTTTTGACCAAGATGGTGGACAGCCTGTTATGGGATTTTGTGGATTTTTCTCGTGGTTAATGAGGAAGCATTGGATCACACATTCTACGAGCTTCTTATGTTTGTCTTTTTTTAATCATCATGCTTGATCTCAATTGATAGGGCACCACAAGTAACAGTAGCTGATCCTTTAGTGCATTTCTATGTATATCTTGATGCACCAAAAGTACGTCACTAGCACTTCATGCTCTTTTAAGGTATCACTGAGTCAACATATTGTGTAAATCGACACAGTGTGGACTGTTCTACATATGACGTACTTACAAAAGTAGCTACATTGACAATTCTCCACTGGATTTAATCGAGAACTGAAGAACTCTGAATGTGCTTGTTACGGAAAATGGAGTTAGGAAATTTTGGAACAAGTAAGAAAAAAATGGCGAGCTGCCGCTATAGCGACCTAATTCTTATTTTTTCTTTTTTGGTCAAAATTCCAAGAACGTTGTCTTGTAGACAAGCACAGCACATCATCAGCCTGGATCCGCGTCACGATTTCTTCAGCCAGAAAGTCACGCCAGCGCCGTAAATTCTCCTCCTTGTCCACCTCTGTACTTCACGCATGTTCCCAGATCTCAAGTTCCATTTCTATTCCCAGGATGGCTTGAGAGAAAAAAAATGTTTTGAAGAAATGAGAAACCTCTATACAAGCTATATCGACATGTACATCTTCGATTCACAATAAGATGTCACACTGGATGTCGATGTGAAGAAAACTAGATTGGAAGGAATCGTTGCTTCGCCAAAACTAGCTTTCCATGATGATTGCCCCAGTATAGAAATACTCTGTATTGTATATATACGAGGGGAAGTCAAAAAATATCTACACTTTTGCCACAACTTTTCTCAGGTTGGCCACACTGCCTTCAGCACTTGTGTGCTATAAGGTTGTACTTTTGTGGTCATGTGGCCTAGATTTGATCTTAATGGCTCCATTTTTCTTTCCCTTCTTACAGATTAAACATGGCCGCTCCACTGGCAGTGTGCACCAGGGAAGATCAGCGACCAGTCATCCGATTTCTCTGGTCTGAAGGTGTGTCAGGGACTGAAATTCATCAGGCTTTCAGTACATCTGATGATGTCAGAATAATCTCTTTGAATGATGGGTGACCATCGGTTCATCAGAATCATCTCTCAAGCTTGTTCCCATCAGTGGTGGAGGTTGATGGGCATACTCCTGCTTCATGTTTCACGCTTGTCCAGCCATTTTTAAACCTCTCGATCAACTTATACACAATTCCACGTGGTAAAGCGCTGTCCCTGTATTGTACTGAAAGGCTGTGATGAATTTCAACCCCTGACACATCTTCAGACCAGAGAAATCGGATCATTGGTCGCTGATCTTCCCTGGTGCACACTGCCAGTGGAGCGGCCATGTTTAATCTGTAACAAAAGAAATAAAAATGGAGCGATTAAGATAAAACACAAGCGCTGAAGGCAGTGTGACCAACCTGAGAAAAGTTGTGGTAAAAGTGTAGATAATTTTTTACTTACCCTCGTATATACACACAATAGCTTAGCAATGATATGTAATTAAGAAGAAAATACTATTGTACCCCGCCTCTGAGGTTTTCAATTATCTTTCCCTTCTTTGCCAGTGGCAAAATATATTGGAAGGCAAATTATCATTTTATTTTGCTTCCCTTGGATCCTGCGTGTTTCCTAAGGGAGGGATTGTACTGGGACAGACCTCTGCTTTGGTGAGAATTTTTGTTCAATGTTATGGCATAAAATAAAGCGAACCAACAAAGTATCGTGAAAATTACCCACCATCCAATTTGTCCTCGGCTGCTGTAGAGTCGGATCATTTTCGCAGCGGCGGCCAGCGAAAGATGTGTTGAGATGAGATGACATTACATCAGCGCCTCACCAGGTTTCACGCCAAGTGATTAAGAGGCATCGGGAACCGTAACTCGCCTACAACTTGCAAATGCAAAACCGACAGACGTGTTATGAAAAGAATCGCACTCTACCAGTGGCGTACCCTCCCCAGAGGACTGGGTATGGCTTCTTTTCTTAATAGTTCGTGCTATATTCCATGACCTCCTCACGTATCTAACTATTGGGAGAAGCAATGAAACACTTTTTGTAGTTTTCGATCCTGGCAAACTAAACGCAATTAATTTTTTTCACTTTTGCAAGGTTTTGACTATTTTTACAAAATTTCCTAACATTTTCATAACTCCTAACTTGATTTCCCTCACTTTCTCAGGTTTTCGGGAATTCCTAGGGTCAGTAGGAACACTGTCTCGCGTGAGCATGAATATTAATTTGTGATTCATCAAGGCTATCTAATCAGTACTCATCCTCATCGCCATGAGGGTCAGTAGGAACACTGTCTGGTCTCTCTATCTAGCCTTCTTAAAACCGAAGGTTTATGGCTGCAGCAACACAAGCCTTCTATCTGTCCCTCTCCTGGGCAAGATCAATCCAATCTTTCCCATCCTTACCGATTTCCTTTAGGTCCATCTCAATGTTATCCCTCCATCTTCGTCTTGTCCTTCCTACAGGTCTTTTACCATCAGGTTTCCCAACAAGAATCCCGTCAACTCTTCTTTCCTCTACCATTCGTACCATATGGCCTGCCCATCTAGGGTGGATATTTATTTGTGAATGACACTTTATCAATGCCGCATAATCACTACTCCCCCTCATCGTCGCGACTTAACATGCAATACGAGACTCGAGATTCTTCCTTAGAGTCCGTAAACGGCTTCTTCGTGACTTTGCACAGTCTCGTCTCGGTCCATTATCCTAACTCTTGCCCTGTGATGATAGCTCTCGCTAAGAATCCTAGTTGTCAACATGGAGAAATCACAATCGTCAGCGACAGAGGAGGAAAAAGTCTCTGAAATTAAATCGATTATTTACGGGAAGGAACCTCTTTCGGTACAATGTGAGCAGTGTGAAATTAAAACTTAACCCGAGGCCAGCTCCGCCGGCTCAAATGAGCACCCATGCGTTAATGTGGAACTTGTAAACTCACACCGGGAGAGAAAAAAATGGTGGAAAGTTAATTACGAAGGATTAGTAAGCGGGAAAACACTCAACTAGGCATAAGGAAGGTTTCCGGGGAAAGCAAAATTTTCGAGAATCGAATTTCCGGCATTTTATATTTTTGCCTTATTTTACTTAGCACTTTTTTCATCTTTAAGTTAATCGTGACGATGAGGATGAGTGGCGAGTGGATGAAATTGATGAAGGCACGCTCACAAAGGAACACCAACGTAGAGCCAGAAGCAAATTGCCGTCATTAGATACTCATTGAGTAGTATGCTATTTTTCCTACAAGTTGCACCATATTCACTCAAACAACCTGGCATCCTACAGTAGATGTTGAGTTTCATCATTTCATTGTCTGTTCAAAGTGACATAAATCTGGAATTCTAGGGTGTGGTTTAATGATTCCATAACACCGGTAGTGTTTCTCCTGACTACACGACAGAACTCGAACCTGAAACCTTTCTAGGGATAGATCAAGAGTCCACAGCTCAACTGGCTCGTCCACTGAGACAGTTTTCACACAACACTGTAGTGGCAACTATTTATTCTCAAAAATGATACAAAGGAGATACCTCTGTGAAACTTTTACAGCCCTTCGATGTAGTTACCAGCATTATGTGCAACCATTGCCAGTGATGTGAAAGTCGTAATATTTCTGTAGCAGTGCCTGTTCTCTTGATGGTTTGAATAGAGCAGTCTATTACCTGAAGAATCTCTGGAACAGGTAGGAAGCTTCCATCTTAGGGATCCAATCAAAGTCACTGTGTCTGGTAGAGCATCTCCCAGCCCCATCGAGCTAACAAATCAGCCACAGGTTGCGCTACATGCGCCCGACCATTGTCCTGCAAAATGATGGGAGGATTCAGCAGAAAGTGTCCTATCTTCTTTCGCAACGCAGGTCGCAGGTTATGTTCCTAAAATGAACAGTAATACTGCATATTGACGATCTGTCCTGGAGGTACGGCGAGAATCACCAGAACTTTCACATTAGTGGGGTTCTGACTACACAACATTAGACAGCCAACACCAACGTTCCTCTATTCCTCTCGTCACTGCGCATGCGCCTAGTGTTGTAAGAAAGAGTCCATTTACTGGGAGGTAGTTTAGGTATCCAATTAACATGTGGTACAAGTGCATATATACAGCAGTGTTGCCACTATTAAATGTCCAACCCACGTAAACATTCCCCTACGCTATTTGGAAACTAGATCATACTCAACCAGACCAATTTCAGATGAGACGAAAGCAAACTTGTTCCATTAAACTATGGACCTCAGAACGAACTATTTTCTAAAATGGCTCTCGTAAGAATATTCGAAATTCCGAAAAGTATTGTCTATTTAGAACATCTTGAAGAACATTTGTCTAGCCTTCCTCCTGTCTGAATAGACAAGAACGATCTGCGAGAAATTCTAAACATATTTCCTTTTTAGAATTTAGAATATCCAAGTCCTGCAGACTATAATTACACTGTGAAAGTACATTGTAAAAAGTGTTAAAAGCGACACAGAGTGGTCCCACGATGTCCAAACATATTTTTGATCGTTTATCCTCAGTGGTGGTGACCGGCGTACGCAGAGGGGCTGATGGGGCTACAGCCCCTCCCTACATAACATAATTTTCAATGAAAGCAGCAAAGAACTTAGAGATTAACCAAAGTAGTAAGTAACTCAAATCTCGCCTTAAAATTACACCCATTACAATTTTTTGTCTTTGAACAACCTTTAAGACAAAGGTTATCAATGGTAATTATGAAATATTTTCCAGTGCATCACGGCCCCCTAGAACGCAGCTATGTAACATACACCTTTACAATTCCAGCCCCCCAAAAAAGAAATCCTGCAGCCCCCCAAAACAATTATATTTTGTTGCCATTAGTGCAAAAATTAAATATGTATACTTCCGCTTACTGCGTCCCTTTGCGCTTTGTGGAGCTTTCAAATTCACTTCGCGCGCGACGAGAGGCAAACTGGTATATGATGCCGCTTCCCCCTCGGGGACTACCAGTACATCTCCATGTTAACTCTAACGTAAGCACTGCTTCCATTTCACTCCCTGCTAGGCCCTTGTCAATGCTAAAAAGCGGACTGCATTCAACGCAGCCAATGTACGGTGACGCTGCCAAGTGGTAGAAATCGAAAGCTCTCACACTATGACGGCGGACACCGCGCATAAACATGCGATTACCGAGAGAAACAGTGGCCTGCCATGCAACGCGTCCGTTTCGCTTGTCAGTAAGTACGTGATAGTTTAAGTTTTCGAATCGATTCAAAGAGTTATTTATTTTCTGGCAGTAAGTTATATAATCTGGTGTTCTGAATAGTAAATCGTACAAGTAAAAATGAAATATGAGTAGACGCCATAAACGAGGCCAAGGCCCTACAAGTACTAGAGCACAAAGAGGAAGTAAAAAATAAAGAAGTTTTTTTTCTTCGAAGACTATCTTCACCAGTACTGCAATCTGTCAAGATGCAAGAAAAACCTCGGAAGTGATTTTCCGATTGTGAACACTTCCTAAGACGGATCCGGTCCAGACTACATTCCAGGCCACGGTGTTGCCGCAATCGAGTGGAAACCAAAACAGCCAAAGAGTTATTATGTCAGAGGAAATAGGAAACGGAACAAGGCGCTTGCTGAACCCTGAATTCCCAAGTGCTGAATCCAATTACGAACAGACACTTTCACCTCTTCCTTTCGTAGAAGCTGAAGTACATGGAAATATTTACAAACACGCTTCAAATGCATAATAATCACTCTCACGTGACATTCCAGTGAATGAGACTTCGAACACGCACGTACACACATGTAAGTATCACAGTCGTAATTCCGAACGCATAAACTGAAGCAGGTGTAAAATTACGAAGCGTCAAATACATATGTGCATAATGACTTCTTCCAGGTTGTAATACATGGTAGTAGCTAGACATTTTTACGTCTCTTGAATAATATAACACTCCTTTATAATATTTGCATGGGAACAGCAACTGTCCGACCCTAAAAGAAGTCAATGGCAAAATTTATATCAATTTTGTCTCAAGCACGTGCACTCCCCTACAACAAAACCTTATTAACTGTAGAAAACTCAGAAAAACTAGGAAATTTGCATTTGACATCCCTGTACTGTGGGGTACTTTACAATACGTTAATATGCAGTATACTGAGTACAATTTTACGGCATACAGATAATCGTTAATTCTAGTGCATCTTTAATATAAAAATGAAGCATGTAAATGCATTAACGGTAAACAAAACAGGCCTGTAAATACAAAGATTGCAAAAATCAAGCCTGTAAATGCATCAATTGCAAAAATCAAGCCTGTAAATGTATCAATTGTAAAAATCAAGCCTGTAAATGCATCAATTCCTAAAATCAAGCCTGTAAATGTATCAATTTCAAAAAAATCAAGCCTGTAAAATCCTTCAATTGCAAAAATCAAGCAAGTAAATGCATAAATTGCAAAAATTAGGCATGTAAATGCATCAATTACAAAAATCAAGCATGTAAATGCATCAACGGCAAAAATCAAGCATGTAAATGCATCTATTGCAAAAACAATCAAGCATGTAAATGCATCTATTGCAGAAAAAATAAATCATGTAAATGCATCTATTGCAAAAAAAAAAATCGGGCATGTAAATGCATCTCTTGCAAAAAATTCAGACATGTAAATGCATCTATTGCAAAAAAATCAGGCATGTAAATGCATCTATTGCAAAAAAAATCAGGCATGTAAATGCATTGTAAAAAATTAGGCATGCAATTGCAAAAATCGGGCATGTAAATGCATAAATTCAATTTATAGCGTGAGAAATACTAGCCACGAGATAAAACAAAATCGCCATAGTGTATCAGAGACAAATCCAATTTCCCACCCACTCACTGCAGCTAAGAACTAGTCTGCAGGAGATATTTTGTTTTTTTCTGTGGTATTAACGAACGGTATTTAATTGTCGTGTCTGAGAAGCCGCCGATGCTTTCCTTCCCTGGTATATTCTACCATGCCAGTACTTTCACTTTTTGTTTGCGCCACTGATTACGTTAACTTCTGCTTCGACTCGTTTTAATCGGGTGATTCGACAATTCTACATCACACGATGCCACGGCAGTCATGGTGACAGATCAGCAGTTCAGAAGAGTATTTAGCGTAACGTGCTACGATCCAAGAGATCAGACTCGAGTTCTGGACTAGGCACGTATGTTTCACTTCACCCTTTTCATCAGTTCATTCAATCATCGTTGGGACTAACAAAAGGAGTAAAAGTTCCCAAAACACTGTAAAAAAAAAAATTGGAATAACACAGACAAAAAGCTATAATCAACACCACTGAGGTTAAACGTTGACCAAAATATGATATGGACCTCCTGGGACAACTCATTCTGTATCCTTTAAGGTCTACACCAGGGCAGTAAGTTTCGAATTTTACTCTCATTTAGATAAACCGCTGTCATATTCCAACATCTAATATATATATATATATATATATATATATATATTATATATATATATATATATATATATATATATATATATATATATATACACACGAGGGCCATTTTTTTTCAACCTCCGATGTTGCGGCCAGGAGGTCCGCGAAGCGCTAGGAAGCGGGGCGTCCCGCAGCGTGATTGGCATCCCCCCTGCCAAGGCCAACGCTTCATCTGAAGCTCAGATGTCTGCCACAATCGAGTCTCCCGCCAAGTGTGAGGTGCGCTGTGTGATACGATTTCTACAGGCAGAGGGGCACAATACAGCGGAAAATCACCGTCGAATGAGCTGCGTGCCGGAGAGGCATGCTGTCTTTGGGCGTTCTCTTGCTTCATGACAATGCCCGACCGCATGTTGCTGCATCAACCCAAGACCTTCTACGAATCCACTGGGAAGTGTTTGATCACCCTCACTACATCCCAGACCCGGCGCCGTGACTTCCCACCATTTCCGGGCCATGAAGAAGTGATTGGGAGGACGGTGCTTCCACACCAATGCGGAGGATCGGCAGACCTGGCTCAACAGACAGGCGGTACCTTTCTTTGCAGAGGGTATTAGAAAGCTGGTGCATCGGTACGATAAATGTCTGAATCTTCTTGGTGATTACGCTGAAAAGTAGATTATACGTGTACGTAACTTTTGTCAATAAACCCATTTTGCTATTCACTGTGGTTATGATTCCATGCCCTATCTGAGGTTGGAAAAAATAGCCCTCATATATACGTATATAATATAATATTACACACACAGACACACACACACACACACACACACACACACTATCTGTTTATAATTCCTTTCAGAGTATTCACGTGGTTTGCTTTCGTTGTCGTCTAGATATTATCAATAGTCTTGTGCCTACGTAAGTATATTAAACTATTAAGAATATCTAGACAACAGCGAAAGCACGACAAACGAATATTCACTTGAATGCTCTAGAATGAATTCTAAGCAGATGTAATTTTTTCAGATGTTGGAATATAATAGTGGTTTTTCTAAAAGAGAAAAAAATTGGAAAATGGCTGTAGGTCCAGCCGAGCCTTAACATCGGTGTATTTTCAGTTCAGCTTCACTTAAGTTTGACAGATGTTTGAAAGTAAAAAAAATTAGTTGGGAGCTTCGCCTTTCTTTGATTCTTCCCTTTTGCAGTTAATTAAAAATGTTCCTCAATTCGATCATCCATTATTAACCAAAATCGCACTTGAATTTCGCGAACTTTAAGAAATTGTGCTCCCTCTGTTCAAAAATATGGTTTAGAGACTGGTATTTATGTCGTTATAGATGTGCACTATACTCGTATTTCAAAATATGATATAGAAACTTTCCATTATGTTGCTGCAATGTATGGTATAGATATCATATATAGTCCAAAATACGGCGCAGGAATCTATGATTTATTAGGTTTCAAAACGTAATATACATCTGCTAGATATCCGAAAATAAGGTTCATAAATCTTCATCTGAAGCTGAAATTGCAGATTGAGAATCAGGCATTCGTCAACTGTCGCGCCTCTGAGTTTATACTTATATTTGACTAGGTTGCCTGTTCTTGGGCTGGTGACCACTTGATTCCCGTCCACAATCCCCTACTGCTATACCAAGATGGGGAAAACCCAGTAACATTAAATATTACGCCTCTGCTTTCGTCGTGTACGGTTCTCTCCTTCATGATGATGCAAACAATTCACACTGAATGAAGGTGGCGACGTGGTGTTGAAGAAAGCAGCAGATTTTGGCAACGCAGAGACAAAGCAGCTGATTGCATTGCCCACGATACCTTCGGTTGAGGGTTCTTCTCTTCTTGGTCGAGCTATACGTAAATATTTTGGTTCAACGCCCCACAGTACAATGTCAACGTGGTAGATGCACGTTTCAATACATTGATTGATTAATTCGGTTTATTTTACAAAGAACACCCAGGCCGGAATTCGAACCCGGGACCCCTAGCGTCGTAGCGCTCCGTGCTAACCACTCCCTCACAGAAGTCGGCATCTTTCAATAGTGTACGAATTGGAAGAACGCAAAACTCGTCGGCGCATGCGAAACAATCCTATACGTTCAAATTATTTCTATAGTACCATATTTTGGAACGGGGAGGGGAGGCGATATTAAATTAGCCAATAAAAGTGCAATGCGTTAATTGGTATTATTACCTCTACTAGGACACTCCCTGTAGAAACTTCCGCAAATATTCATCTGAAAATAGACAGCGTTCAAGGCCATAATAAACCTGACTGTAAACATGCAGCCTGAAATTGCATGGTAATTATTAATTAGATATGAGAGCTTGAAAGGAAGTCTGGTAAGTTGAACGTACAGACTCGATTGGTGAACTGCCTCAAGGTTACCTCGCTTTGTTGTTGCCCTGAAGGACGAACAGAGCATTGTCGTACCTCGCCCTAAGCTCCAATTAAATCTAGTCAAAAAGTGCATTACATCCATTAACCTCTATTATAATTAGGTTCCCCTTGGAAAATTAGAGCACGGAGGAGCAGTCGGTTGTATTCTGTGCAACATCAATCCTGTGTTTAATTTGAGGCCACAGACCTTCTCGACAGGATTACCAGCTATAGTGTCTTCCCGGTTTGTGATTGTGTCAGTGTTCCAAAGAGAACGAAACTTAAGAAAACAAAAACTGAATTATTACAAAATTTACAGTTTCCAAATATATATAGCTACCTCAAGAATATAGCAAAACGGGAATGGGATACGAGATTAAAGTGTAATTCCAAAGTTTCCCAGAATAGGTTTTCCCAAAATTTCACAATGTCGCAAAAACAGTACCTGAAATACTACTGCACAGCGTTTTATTAGTTTACACTATTTTAGTAGGTTTGCAATTGTTCAATATGTACGATATATCCATAAAAAATGTATCTGAAATACCACTGTACAGCTTTTTATATACGTACTATTTAATATGTTTGCAATTGTTCAGTAGCTGGAATACTGATTCACACAACTTTTTATTATTTTTATTAGGTTACACTATTTTAATGTGTCTGCTATTGTTCAGTACATATGCCCTACCTGAACAACTACTGCAGAGCTATTTATTACTTAAAACTCTTTTCGTATGTTCATAGTTGTTCAGTATGCATGCCTCTAAAAAATTACTTAAATACTCCTACAACGCTTTCTATTAGTACACCCTATTTGAGTATGTTTGCAATTATTCAATATTATTATGCTCCTTGAAAATAGTAACAAATTCTACTGCACATCGTTTCATTAGTTTACATTATTCTAGTCATGTTTGTAAATATTCATCTTCCACTCAAAACAAATCTGGGCATTAAAATGAATGTTGCACATGTGATTAACTAACTAGTCATAGCTTGTAGAATTGAATTATAACCATACACAGTCTTATATTTCTCAAGGTTATGTAGCAGAACTGTTACGGAACTTGGTATGCAACAATTAGTGCCCGAACTTGAGTAAAATACATACTCCAAGTTTGAACGATACGAGTATCTAGATTTGTCTGAGGCGTCTTACTAATGTTTGTTCATCTGACTTTCAGCAGACTCTTCATGACACCACAATGAATAAAGAACAAAAGTTTGCACTCACAGTCATTGCATGTATGTTGAAGAAGTGTAATCTTGTACCGTTAATCAGTATGCAAGATAAGGTTATAATTACACCACTCAAAGGAAGAGTGGTATGTAATACCTTGTTAGCTCAAAAAAAAGTCGAACAGCTGTACTCTTAAGTTGGTCAGTTATGTTATCAGATACTGTCGAATGCTTAGTGCAATGAATGCACTAGCCACAACTTTAAGATGGAGGAAATGGACATCCATAGGTTTGTGTCCATAGGTTTGTCCGTTTCTGGGACTCAACGCAAAGCAATGTGGAAAGTGATGTTACATCTGGACGAACCGAGTAAGTTCCAGCAGGTCCTGAACTCGCGCAAGGGAAGAAAAAAACTAACCGCAAACCCGTTACAACACAAATGACCTTTGTCCCAAAGCACCACACCATAAGGATATTACGCTCAATTTACCTTCTTTGAAAGTACAAATCGAAAAGCATCTCTCAGAAATCCAACACTGAAGATTCCCCTCAAAGCAAACGTTATGCAACACTGAACACTAACGTCACCACAACACATCTATGCACGATCCCAATAAAAAAAATATGGCTCAACACAACACGTCACATCAGCACCATTGAAAAATAAAAGAAGAACAAATCTTTCACTACAATCTAGCACACGTCGGAGCGTGGGCCGGTCTGCCAAAGCCACGACACTTCAATCCGATAACGATTTGCTCCCGGAGGAAGCAGGTAATAATTGGGAAAGCATATCTTGTCGAGTATTTCGCATCTTTTCCTTTTCTTTTTTTTTCGAAACTGCCGGAAGTCGAACTTTCAAGCCGTTGAGCATAAATGGCGTTGATCGCATCGCAATGAATTCAAGCGTCTCTTTATCCTAAAAATAATAACGATTATGAAGGGAAGGAACTCCATGCGGAAGGTTCAAATCTAGAAAATCACCAGATTATTGTGCCTAATTAGGCAATTATGTAACTCGCTTTTACGTACGTTACGTCACCGATTAAGGAGATTGTGAACTTCCGATAATTATCAACTTCACTGAGATATGAATCGTATGAGCATTAAGAAACAGTTTTCAAAAATCGCAGTTACGTACTCAATAAAGTTTAATGAACATTAATCTTTAACAATACGCTAAAATTTCAAAATCATAAACTTCTTTTAAAGCACTATATCTTCATGGCGACGTTTCAGTGCCCCACATGGAGTTTTTAACATGTCAAACAGTATTTAATACAGGGTGATTCAGAAATTATGGCACAAGCTCAAGCTGCAAGAGTTAGCAAGAAGAAAGAAAGTCAAAATGTTCGTTTCGGTTTTGTTTCTTGGATCTCCGCTAATACTAATACCGCAGCACCTGGTCAAGTGTGCAAGGATCGCAACAATACACCCATACATTTGACATTTTCTCGCAAACTGTTCATTTGCGGATCCATGTTGATTTCGACTTTTATGCTCCATGCATCTCTCCTAAAGTGTACTTTTCACTCAAAAGTTTTGTACTCCTTCTAAATCACAACAATGTCTGTCTATGTGGATTACCAACGCGCCATATCAACAATACAGAATTTCTACTAAAAATTTAGTTTAAAACAGTTAAATTCAGGAGCCTTGAATTTTGAAGCCCACATATTAATATTGTATATAAGAATACTAACGAAGTTAAAATGCAAAACACAGAACGCAAAAGTAGGAACATTCTGTTGTAATTAGCACTATGGATGTTTAAATAATACTAATTGAATTTTGATAACTAGCAAGAACTTGGTGAAAGAGAGCTCAAGGTTGTTAAAATTGTGAGATAACTACTACAACCAAAAGTGAACACAAGTTCAAATAGCTTTCATTGATTTATTTAACGTCGCATTTCTTCCAATTGTGGCTAATCGCGACAACTGCAAATTACAAGCAATTACATGAACAATTGTTCGACAGATAAATAACTATTGAACAATTTTGAAAATAACAGGAAAGCTTCTAACTAGGGCTATAGCCCATATCTATAGATTTGGTCTTACAGGCAAAGTTTTATTTTCCTGGCTACTTGAAGGAGCAGTGAGTTTATCCTATTTCGTTGGAAATGCTATAGTTAAGGTCAACAATATCGGTGAACACAGCTCTGGCTTTGCCCTTGGAAAAAATGATTAGCGCGGACAAGATTTTACAATTAAGTATGAGTATCAAAAGTCAGATTTTGAAGAAGTATGGAGCTGAGATGGTCCGGTCAATAGTGCTTCTGACTCCAAGATAAGAAACTATGGTTCGATTCTCGGGTTGGGTGATCTCATGTGGGGACGATGTCCCTGCAGAAAGCGACTCTGGGGTTCGCCCATCCTCTAATCAATGGATACCTGGGGGCAATCCTAGGACAAGGAGCGGGGAATCAGGTCGGAGCGTAGGTGCTGATCACATCACTATGACCGAGGTCGAGAATATGTCCTACATCCACAATGTGCCTCCATGGGACGGTGTAATGCACAAGGGATACTTTTCTTTTAACAATAAATGAAGTTACATGGAATTTGGGGTAGTGTAATTGAGAACAACGGCCCTAAAGTTTCGGAATGCTCTGGTGGCACGTATATGTTTCGAGGTACTACACCAATGCTATGCACTACAAAACTAATTCACAGCAAGAAATGAATTGGTCTAAACCCTTCTAAAGAAGCGTTCGCAAGAAAAACAGATTGGCACACGCAAGATCTATGTTCAGTGCAGAACACAATTTACCTAATTCAATGTGTTTTGGGAAGACACTGTGGTGTTACTTTACAACAGTTTTTTTAAGCGAACGCTTCGAATAAGCAAAAAGGTTTTCAACTCACATCAGGGCCTTCGGTTCCAAACGGAATCTTCGGCTATAAACACTAATTGGCAACCACAGTTCCACAGTAAGAACTAACGGAAATGCCTATTCGACGGGCTCCAAGTGCGGAAAAACATAAGAGCATAAACGAGCAACAGGGAAGGGTGTGGCAGCTGGGCGCTGCGGCCTTCAAACCAGTAGCTAGGAACCCCTTTTCTGGTTCTTGCTCTTTTGTAATAAGGAGAACGTGACATGGTCTGGACAGCAGATACAACAATTAAGTTGTCAGGTTCCTTACGTTCCATTGCACACATTTGACACGCTTTATTATGCTTGCTTAAATATATTCAACTGCTCTTCATGCAAATATTAACACTTATTATCACTCAACAATTATCGGGTTCATTTAATTCTGGACGTTTACTGTTCACGAGCTATGCATTACAATAAGATTTATTAATAAATTCTTAAGAAAATCACGGTCGTTGTTTGGATGGTTAACGTAAATACCAATAGCTAAGTTTCAGATTGCAATATTAGGACATGACCTGAGCTATGAGTGGTTTAAGAATGGGCAGCGGAGCTAAGTCACCAATTTTATGACGAAGTAAACAAGTACTGATTTTTTTATATTCAAAATTTTATAGCAACTGGCCTGTTGTTGCATTTGAGAGAAATCAGAGATTCCTGTAAAAATTTTACTTTTTGTAATCGTATTTTCCCAATTTGTTTCCACGTTTTGACATACTCGTACATGCACATGTTCCTTTATCAAGAACAAGGGATATAAACTGTAACAATGTATAATTTAACAATTTCATACATTGTTGCATTTACAAAAAACATTCTTTGACAAAGGCATATGCTAAGGTTACCATTCTCAGTGAGGCAAACTGAATTCTCTCTGCTTGTCCAGGTACTTCTATAAATAGCTTTCTAGTATAATACTTAACATAAAGTGTTAAGTCTTCGACTTTGCATACTATTCAAAAAATTGAAGTTTCTTCGACAATACTGAAAATAAATTAACAAAAATAAAACATAGGATCAATGTTATACAATTCTTCATCTAGCTTACGGTTATTACAAGCATTTAAATCCTGCTTCGATGTAATGTTGTGGCAGAACGCAACATATAAACATCTGATGAAGGGAGTGTGTGTTCTCCCGAAACGTTACATCAAAAAGGACTTTTAAATGCTTGCCACAACCGCACGCTAGAAGGAAAATTCCAAAATGCAAGTAACCGCTGTAAACTAGAATTTCTCAGTGCAAGCAGCAACCACCCTAAACTAGAAGAATAATTCCTCAGTGCAAGCAACCGCCCTAAATTAGAAGAAGAATTTCTCAGTGCAAGCAAAGGCCGTAAACTGGAAGCAGAATTTGTTAATGCAAGCAAGTGCCCTAAACTAGAAGAAGAATTCCTCGGTGCAAGCAACCACCCTAAACTAGAAGAATAATTCCTCAGTGCAAGCAACCGCTCTACACTAGAAGAAGAATTTCTCAGTGTAGGGCAACCGCCCTAAACTAGAAGAATTTCCCAGTGCAAGCAAAGGTCGTAAACTGGAAGAACAATTTTTCAGTGTAAGCAAGCGCCCTAAACTAGAAGAATTTCTCAGTGCAAGCAAAGGCCGTAAACTGGAAGAACAATTTGTTAATGCAAGCAACCGCCCTAAACTAGAAGAATAATTCCTCAGTGCAAGCAAAGGTCGTAAACTAGAAGAAGAATTTTTCAGTGCAAGCAACCGCCCTAAACTAGAAGAATTTCTCAGTGCAAGCAAAGGCCGTAAACTGGAAGAACAATTTGTTAATGCAAGCAACCGCCCTAAACTAGGAGAATAATTCCTCAGTGCAAGCAAAGGTCGTAAACTAGAAGAAGAATTTTTCAGTGCAAGCAACCGCCCTAAACTAGAAGAAGAATTTCCCAGTGCAAGCAAAGGTCGTAAACTGGGAGAACAATTTTTCAGTGCAAGCAACCGCCCTAAACTAGAAGAATTTCTCAGTGCAAGCAAAGGCCGTAAACTGGAAGAAGAATTTGTTAATGTAAGCAACCGCCCTAAACTAGAAGAATAATTCCTCAGTGCAAGCAACCGCCCTAAATTAGAAGAAGAATTCCTCAGTGCAAGCAACCGCCCTAAACTAGAAGAATAATTCATCAGTGCAAGCAACCGCCCTAAATTAGAAGAAGAATTTCTTAGTGCAATCAACCGCCCTAAACTAGACGAATAATTCCTCAGTGCAAGCAACCGCCCTAAATTAGAAGAATAATTCCTCAGTGCAAGCAACCGCCCTAAACTAGAAGAATTCCTCAGTGCAAGCAAAGGCCGTAAACTGGAAGAACAATTTGTTAATGCAAGCAAGTGCCCTAAACTAGAAGAAGAATTCCTCAGTGCAAGAAACCGCCCTAAACTAGAAGAATAATTCCTTAGTGCAAGCAACCGCTCTACACTAGAAGAAGAATTTCTCAGTGCAAGCAACCACCCTAAACTAGAAGAAGAATTTCTCAGTGCAAGCAACCGCCCTAAACTAGAAGAAGAATTTCTCAGTGCAAGCAAAGGTCGTAAACTGGAAGAACAATTTCTCAGTGCAAGCTACCGCCCTAAACTAGAAGAATTTCTCAGTGCAAGCAAAGGCCGTAAACAGGAAGAAGAATTTGTTAATACAAGCAACCGCCCTAAACTAGAAGAATAATTCCTCAGTGCAAGCAACCGCCCTAAACTAGAAGAATAATTCCTCAGTGCAAGCAACCACCCTAAACTAGAAGAATAATTCCTCAGTGCAAGCAACCACCCTAAACTAGAAGAATAATTCATCAGTGCAAGCAACCGCCCTAAACTAGAAGAATAATTTCTCAGTGCAAGCAACCGCCCTAAACTAGAAGAATAATTCCTCAGTGCAAGCAACCACCCTAAACTAGAAGAATTCCTCAGTGCAAGCAACTGCCGTAAACTGGAAGAAGAATTCCTCAGTGCAAGCAACAGCTGTAAATTAGAAGAAGGATTTCTCAATGCAAATAACAACCGCAAACTGAAAGTATTCTACAATGCAATCCAGGATTCCCTGGTCAGTGGGAACCCTGCATATGTATGCAACGAAACGTCCTACAAATTGATAAAATAGTACTTAATGCAAACCACACTAATTGTACGGACCATCTCAAATATGTGAGAAATCTGTCGAGGCGTTTCAACATGGCATCTTCAAACCAAATCAAAAACAACCTTTAGAATATGCACTTAAAGTGGTTGGTGGAAAACGGTAAATTATCACACGAATCTTCAAGGTCAGTACATAACGCAACACTGGTGTTAACAAATAGAACACTTACCTTAAGACCCTGCTCCAAGATGTCGGCAGTGGTGGGGGAGTTGCAGGGGCTGTGGGGGAGGCCCTGGTCCTCATCGTCGCTCGTGTCTTCCCGTCGCCGTCGGCGGACAGCATCAAACAATTCAGCCTGCAGATAAAACATCCTTATTAACATCAATGTTAATGAACCTGTTATTAACTTACAGTTCAGATTTCATGCATCAAAAAAGCACAAGAAGAAACACCAAATTCACTTTCGTGCAAAACGAATATGCGCTTGGTTAAACCTTCAGGGAAGGAGAAGGCACTCATATTCATTGTAACCACGTAAGTCTAACCATCATCCGTTGGGTATATATCAGAATACGAAGCCAGAGATCGTAGATTCTAACCCTGGTCAGGCATTAGTGCATCATTGTGTTTGTTTCATCATCGCCGGCAAGTTGCGTGCTTCCAGCCGCTACACGGGACGCGTTCAAGAGGCACATAAACAAAATGAAGGAACTGTATTTCATCGGTTCATCCTGATCGTCCCAACCAAGAGGTAGAAACGCAACGTAAAAATAACACAAAAATAGAAATACAAACTAGACAAGCCTAGACACATGGGAAACAACAGGGTAGTTATATAAACGAACTATTTCTCTACAGATACGAGTAATCGAATGCTGGCAAATTGGCAAAGCCTTTAATCCGCCACGCGATCAGAAAATCAGTCAATTTAACAAGCTAGCCAAACCTTTCATAACACCGGTGAAGGAGGGCGGGGGTACCTCAATTCTCATGTATCAATCTCAACCAATGGTCGGTAGATGCTTGGGTCTGTCTGGTACAGTGGGATCCATGAGTATTACCGTGCAAATTGTCCATCACCATGATTGAGCACTTTATTTGACCCAATAACAGCTTCAAGAATGAAAAAAAGAAAACTCAAAACAAGATGTTGACAACTTCTGCACCAGCATACATAAAAATCCATCGCTTAAAAACATAGGATGTAAGAGAAAAATTAATGTAGTCATGGACAATTTGCACGGTAATACTCATGGATCCCACTGTACATATCATGTTTAGGAATAAATAGTTTAGGGGTTGTGCACATTCTGCGATGAAATAAAGTTGCTATAGAAATACTGAAGATCAAAAGACAACTATGCTTACCAGATTTCAGAACATACCAAATCTAGTTTTCTAAATACCCAACATGAACATGTCTAACATTCGCTTCAGAATATCTAGAAGCGCAGAAGCTGCTTTAGTAGATGTGGTATTGTTTCTTTATTTTATACACTATCTGATCTGATCTTAGGAGCTATCACTTGAGAGGTTGGTGCTGTGTTACACAAACACAACGTAGTTGGAATTTGCATATTTTGTCGAAATGTTGAGTAAAAAGTAAAGTGCTCCCCTGTGCTTAGCACCACGCCATGAAGGCGTATAGGGGTGTGGGGGTAACGCCCCACGCTTTCTTGATCCGGTCGTGAGTGGGGGTGATGTGATCAGCATCACGCCCCTGACCGCCTTTACCCCCCAGGGTTTCCCCCAGGTACCCATGTTATTCGACGCTGGGTGGGCGCCGGGGCGCTTTCATCGTTAGAAAAGTTCCCGGATTTGAACCGGCCGGGGATCGAACCCGGGACCTTTAGCATGGTAGTCAGACGCGTTACCGAGTGTTGAGTGAATAATGAAATTCAAATTTGGCTTATATGGAAACATATTATTCTAAGAATAAAATGCATTAACAATTTTGTCATTTTCAAGACAAACTGTTTTCGAACTGTTTTCAAATTCTTTTCAGCTTCCTCAATCAAGGAATTAGTTAAATCCAAAGGAAATATACAAATATGTTTATTATTTCGATCAATCGTATTTCGTACTTCTTTTCATTTATTTTATTTTACTTGGATAATTTAACTGTAGTTGACATGAATCTGGAGATTAATTAACCTTCACAACACAAAGTATTTTTTTCTATCTCGTGTCAGATTTGTGTGAAATAAATGTGCATGAAAAGAGCCAAAGAGCCTTTGCCTTTGCACACTCACTTCCACGCAGTTCTAACTCTGGCCACGAGATGTCAGCGTTGCTCAAGCAGTTCTGTTGTAGTACAAGCGATGTCTCATAGGTGGCAGCACGTTCCAAACCTGAAATGCAAAACTGCTTGGAGAATTTATCTGGCTGTCGGGCTCTATGATTGCTCGTTTCATTGCTCACGTGTTATTCTCAACCAAGGCTGGAAGGCATATATTTTTACATTGCAAATGGACAATAAATGAACGCATGATTGCAATTCCAGGGGCTATGGAATGAACCGAGGGTTTTTCTTTTCTTCTTTCTTCATTTTTGTAAAGCAGTTAGGTCAATTTTCTCTTCGCCTACAACGCACAAGTGGCATGCTTCTAGACACGAAAAGAAATAAACGCGAGCATTTCTGTAGAATGTAGATGCACTCAAAAAGTCGGCAGACTGAAAGTGCACTCGGGCAAGTTTTCTCCAGTGGCGTGTCTACGTGGGAATTGGCGGAGCTTATGACCAGCACCCTTGCTTTATTTTAAAGAATATACATCGAATTCAGAAAAATTGTTAGGAAAAATAGTACTGATATAATAACTTACAAAGTCTGCCACTACGAGGCATATCAATTTTGATAAACTGTATTCATAAAATTCAATTTTTGGCAACGTTATGGAATACGTTAAACTCACATAGCAGACAATTTAAGATTGTCCCTGTGTTTTCACACATGCGCAAATTACAGTGAAATTCGCGAGGAACATTCAGTTGTTACAACCCCTCCCCTGTATACAATTTCAGTTATAACGCTCATTACATATTCCCCTTTTACAATTTCAGCTCCCTCAGAAAAAAAATTCTGCGTACGCTAGTGGAAGGGGGCGTGGGTGATGCAATCAGCTGCTTCCTTCGTAATCCTGCCCCTTCGTTGCCAAAAATTGCGTTCTTCAACACCTCATCGTTACCTTTATTCAGTGTCAAGTGTTTCTATCATCAGGATGGGGAAAAACTATAGACAGCGAATGTAGAACCGCAATATTTAACGCTGTTGAATTTTTTTACAGATAAGCAAGGGAAGTTATAAACACGGGGCCACAAGACGAAGGAGAACATTCTTGTCTACGGTGACTGCGAGAGAAGGAAACAAATGACTGTCTCCACTTTAGTTCGCGAGTTGACCGCAGTCTTCTCTTCTTGCTACGACTGTAGCGTACAGTTCGTTTACATTTTTTAAGACCGCAGCGCCACATACAAAAAAAAAAAAAAATTAGCTTTCTAACTAAAAATATTGACACTTTAAGTACATAAACGTTTATCAACTTTGTTGAAACTTGTTATCCTCTTCGCGTTACAGATAATTTCGCATGAGGCGTTTGCGTATGCACGCGAAGATAGTTGACATAACATTTATCACTTCCATAATTTGCGATAAAAAGGCTGCTCCTTTAGAACAGATATGACCGAGATGATGAACGACTAGCAAATAAGGTTTAATCATTTTAGAAAAGATAACTTTATAACGACAGCTAAATGATTAATTAACAATTGTACATTCTCATCATTACGAAAGACATGGAACATTAGAAAACACTGAGAGAACTCAAGACATTTTCATTTTAAAAGAGTAAATCTACTTCTTATTGCAATATTCAGAACAAACAAAACATCAAACAATATCGGCCGTTTGTGGGAGTGATGTGGTCAGCACCGGCCACCTTTATCCCCTCCCTGTACCCAATTATTAGAGCCTGAGTGAACCCCAGAGCTGCTGCTCTGTAAAAACACAGGTGTTAAAGCAACACTGGAGGTCTACATCAAAATTGGATCAACGTTTAACCTGAGCTGGGTTGACATGGTGTTGATTACAACCATTTATCTATGTTACTTTAACCCAACGTTGATCAAACTGTGGTGTGGACCTCATGGGACCACTCCATGTATCGCTTTAACATTTTTTTTAACAGCGTACAATCAGCAATAAAATAGGAAACCTAGATCTTTAAACACTCGCTTCCCTGCAAGATATTGTGTGTGTTGCCTAACTCTACGGCGGTGATAGAAGTTTATTATTGAAACTTTGATATAAAAATCCACTTATCGCCCTGTAGTTAGACAACACACATAACGCCTTGCATGGGAAGCGAGAATTTCAGGATCCAGAAGTCCCATTTTTATTGCAGGTGACTTGTACATGCACGGACATTGGTGGAAAAATTCCCGCCTGAAATCACTCACCCTTGGAACCGAAACCCTGTCTGCATCGTGGCAGTCAGACGCCCTACCACGACTCTCTATTTAGAAAGTACCTGGTATTTAAAAGTCAGGGTGGCATTGGACTATATTAATACCGAATGTATTTGATTTCGATGAATGATACTAACAATTCATTCTAAAAGTTAGTATGAAGGGATTAAAAGTTCCCTGTATACGAGAATCCTACTCTCCTCCTTCAGAAATATTTGGCGAAGTTTTTATTTTCCTGTAATGATTTGGCGTTGTAAAAAATCTTCCGGGATAAGAAGTTTTCAGACAGCGAAAACAGGCATTTACGGAACTATAGATGTAGGAATGTATCGAAATGTTAAATTTACATTTTGTTTATTACTGTTATTTTCCTTGTTCTCTGATTCGTACGTTAAGTCTCTTGCACCTCACCACAAAGCATGGCTCAATCAAAATTAAAAATGAATATTTTTGTTATTTAGCGCTGCTGTTCTGCAACTTTTGGCTAATCGTGGTGATATGATGAAGTGACAAAAATACCCATGCCGGGATTCGATGCAGGGACCCCTAGAGTATTTTTTGAGCGAGACAATGGAGACAATGAACCTGACTGCCTAGTCCAACAACGTGACGCAAAAGAGTAGAGGTATGTCGTACGACGTAACCTTGTCATAGAAAAAAAATTATAGCAAAATGTCGAAAAAGTAGCCATCGTCGTGCTAGTGCTACAATAAAGTAGGCAGTTTCTGGCCAGCCAATCTGTTTAATAACGTAGTAGACGGCTAAGTCCCATGAATTTCAGAAGGGTCAAAGTCCTTTCCAGATTTCGTATCTAAACACAGCCGTCCCTCGCCGTTCCCAAGTCTGGATTTCCATCGGTTAAAGAAAGGCCGAATCTGTCAAATCGTCCTTTATTTCCCGATATATTTGAGCTGTTAATGAACTTTTGTCACTTTTGTAGGCGGGTAGAGAGAGAGGGTGTGCTGATTTTTGAATTGGAACATACCGGTGTAATTGTAATTGGACTCAGTGAAGCCTTGTGAAATTGGTAAACACAACACGGAAACAATTTATCTGCAGTAGTATAGCTTCAAATAAACTTTTTTCTTAATGAACTCGGAAATGACCAAAATGTCACTTACTATGTTATATACCCGAGCCCTTCAATTAGTAATCCTGTAACACTGCCACTGTACAGAATAAAAGCGAAACCCATCACCGCACATATCCGGAACAGAACTCTTCATATCTGACGCGGAAACAATAACATTTCTGTGCGTTTACTGTGGCCGAAACGGATGCTCCAAGATCGTTACGTTCTCAAGCGGGCTAATTGCTGCACACAATTATGTCGCCACAGGTAAATGGAGGATATATTTTATCTCAAGTAAAGTCGAGGACATCGATAAAGGAAATCATTTTCTGGTAAAGATCAGAAACCCTTCCCCGCATGTTCCAAGAGGATAACAGGTCAAAATAGCTTGGGGTTATTGCCACACGTTTTGTGCAGATTCAAAGGAAATGAGCCACTGGTAGACTCCGTTACATAAATCGTTGTCACGACTGGTAGACACATGTTACTTCACGCTTACATATATGTTTCAAGGACGTAAACGTTTCTCAGGATCGGAAACCCAAGCACCGCAAAGATTCGAAAGATTCAGCATGTTATCCTGAAACGGATCACTGCCTCCTGCGTATTTATTCTGACCACTGGATAGGAGAATGCATGTGCTTTGTCTTCCTACTGCAGGGACTGAAAAGTAGTACTCTGGCAAGCATCGGTGTGCTTCGAGTTCGCATTGTTGGTCGATGTCAAGACACTGAAGAAGTTGTAAATTTTGGAAATAAAACCATCTACTCAGTCGTACAGTTGGTAAAGGAGAATATCAAATATACACTCAAAAAATTGTAGCGTTACAAAACCGCGGGGGCTGAGCCCTTGGTAAGGATGTTGAATCGACCCATCTTAATAGAAATATGTTTGATACATCGTTGGAAAGGGTATGAATCAAGATTCCAGAAATGTAAAATTTAAGGTGATGAAACAATTGGAAGTGGAAAAAAGTAGTATTAATTGACCCCCGATTTCGGGCTCCGCCCCTGGGGTAATTGACCTACCGCCCCCTACCGCTACCGCGGTTCCGCCTCCGCTACGCTACGCTCCGGCTACCCGTCTTTTTCTATAGTCCCCCTTTGAATGAAAACATGATTTAAAAAAAGTTGAATCCTAGTGGAAATTCGCATATATCCCGTTGAAAACGAATGTTCGACCTGGCAATACTGTGTGTTTACAACATGGATTAGGTTCAAGGAAACCAGTTTTGGCAAGTAATGTAGTGTTTTTTTTATTACCTCATAGAAATTTAACTTCAAATTGAGAAATGCACAGTGGCAATTCGAAGTGTTAAATACGTACTATTAGCGCACAATAATTTACTGTATTTTTTTTACTTTCAAACGCTAAAACACAAGGGTCGATTATGCAGTCTAGCCGAGTCCTTTCCTGAATATTTCTCAAGCTGCCTCAAGCCCACTTTGAGCTACTGTACAGGACATATCAACGAGACAAATCTACTATTTCTGGAAGGATACATTTACGGCTGCCTCAAAGGTAACACTAGCCTCTGGATTGATGCTGTAAGGTGCTCAGGAATTCCAGTAGGATATTTTTTAGTCATCGCACGTAGAGAACTGGACACAAAGGAAGAAAGGGCAAGTATCTGGAACGGGAGGAAGCCTGCGACTGAGCAGGAAAATGTATGTTTATGAACCGTGAAAATGTTTCTTACGCCATTCAAGATGTGAACAGGGAAGTCTAGAGAATGTCTCTTGAAATGTGCAAATTCCATTACGATATTCTTTCGACAGCTAATCTCCAGGAAGAGGACACCGATGTGGCACTTTTACTGCAACCCATCTGAAAACAGTTTTCTCGTTGACCGTAGAAGGTCAATTACTCGACGGAAAGTTCCGATGTTCTTGGCGTGTGCCCCTTCATCAATTTTATCAAATCATAATTCAGTGGTGCGGGCAAGTTTTCAAAACTAAATGATGAACGGTTTACTGTTTTTTAAACAGTTGAGCCATGAGGGCCAAAATGAAAATACGATCGTGTACAAAATTACGTACAGATATAGGAAAAATGGTGGTAATAGTTCTAGAACACTACTAAACCTTGTGGAATTCATGATTACTCTTGTGACACAAAGTGAAATACATAAAAAATATATTTACATTGTGTACCTAAATCCTTCGCCGCATAGCTTAAAGACGGCAAATTTGGCATCAGAAGCGAATGAATGTGACAGGTATTTCTAATCTGGGCTAATTGTTAGTATTAGTCTACATATATGTAGGAAATATGTACATCATTTGGTATCAGTTTCATAGATCGGAGACACATTAAAATCTGATATTTTGTGTTTCGCATGGTTCGTACTTACCAATTGTGTATTGCAGAACATAGTTCAAGGTGCCATTATGCTTTTTACACGAAAAGAAATCAAAATTTTTAACATAGAGAGTAATTTCCTTGACTCCTTTTTTCGCTTCCATAACACAGAATATGGCGGCCAAACCTTGACTACCGTAGTGGGCATGCAGTGTTTCCAACATCCTTCACCGAAAAATACCTACTATCGTGTTCGTCACTTGTGCAAATTGTACATTACGCACGGGTAGCTGACGGATAGCCCGAGTAGCTGACGGATAGCCCGAGTAGCTGACGGAGAGCCCCACGAACCATACACGGAGAGCCCCACGAACCATTCACGGATAGCCCCACAAACCATTCACGGATAGCCCCACAAACCATTCACGGATAGCCCCACAAACCATTATGCACGGTAGCTGACCAATAGCCCCACGAACCATTTATAAGGTTAGGTTAGGTTTGGTTACGTTAGGCAAGCATAGTAAAAAAAGGGGGGGTTTGAAACACTGACAGGGGTTTACGTCAACAAACGTATGCAGCATCCAGTTGTTGTAGGGCAAGCAAATGAAAGCAATGGCAATTGTGTGTCGGTGAGATATTTCTCTTGAAAAATACATGATTTCCCGGTCAAATATATTCCACGATGAAAGAAAATACCTCGACGAACGTTGTAAACGTTGGAGAAACTCATTTCCGTAAGTAGTTTCTTGTGCAAAATTGAAGAAATGTGTCTCCGATGTATGAAACTGTTACCCATCATTTACGTTCGCAGCACTTTGCTGAACACCTAATTTGGATTGGTACAACCACGCATATCTCGCAACAATTAAAATAAAAGCCTTTTAACATATCTGCATTTTCGGAACTAACATTTTAAATCAAGAACAAAACATAGTTTTGGGAATAAAAATTTCTTAAATTATTCAATGTTTACAAATAGTAATCTTGGCTATCTTTTCAAATCCTTTATTCCAGTTTGTTTTTCTTTCAAATATATAGCTATTAATTACTATATTTCTTTGAGCTGGTTTCTCTTTTTTAACTCCCAAAGGTTGATTTTAAAAGGTCCAAAAAACTAATGCAATTGTAATGATATTATCAAAATACTAACACTGAACGAAGTTTGAACATTAAAACGACTTTGTCTCGAACAATTTCACATAATAGCACATCTTGCACAGTAACGTGAACAAAACATTAGTAGAAATGGAATCCGATAAAGCATGTCGAAACAGTTTACAGTAATTTATTGAGTGTAGTTTGTCCTAGACAGAATTTATATTTCTAGAAATGAGTCATTAGGACAACCTAGTAAATATAGTCTATTTTGTTTTCAACTAGGGAATTACTTACGTGATGTTATATTGTCGTATGCCTGCTTGATACTAGTAAGCGATGCACAAATTACTTTATACTCCAAAAATAAAATGTTTAAATATTACATACAGCCAGAATCTTTCTAAATTAGGAAGATACCAGATAAAATGTGGAACACGTTTTACAAATTGTCCATGACTATTTTCATTAATTTTTCTCTTACATCCAGTGTGTTTTTAAGCGATGGATTTTTATGTATGCTGGTGCAGAAGTTGTCAACAGCTTGTCATGAGTTTTTTTTTAATTCTTGAAGCTCTGATTGGGTGAAATAAAGTGCACGAACATGGTGATGGACAATTTGCACGGTAATACTCATGGATCACACTGTACAGTATGGGTCAGGCAGGAATATTCAACGAACACGAAGTGACGTCAAGTGAAAATATAATTTTCTGAATTTAAACAATTTCCACATATGCGTAAACTTGCGTTGAATTACTCTTGGAAAACCTTAATTGAAAAAAAGTACTCCATAACTGTTGTTTTAAGAAAATTTGTGAGAACGTATGAATCACATTAAACTTCACGAAAAAAAAAAACAACTTTCACGTACACACCTCTAAGTTTTCCACCTTAGCCCAGCAGAGGTAATTCAGGTAATTCAGATAAACTTGGGTATAACTCTGTTGTTACATTGCTCTGATCCTGTACTTATGTCATTTTTAATGCCTCAATGTTTCACTTGAACCTAAAGAGCGAACCGAGTCCTACGTATTGCCATTACTATCTCTTAAAAGGAACCTATGAATAACTTTCTATTCGCGCTTAATACGTATGTACGAGGGTCACTATTTATATTTTGAGCCTAACAATGAAAAAACACGAATTTGGCAATGAAAACTGCTTTATTGTTTTTCGAAGTATTCTCCTTTATGGTCAATACACTTTTGCATTCGTTCGAACCATTTGTCAAAGCAGTTTTTCCAATCTTCTTGAGACACCTCCATAATATGGTTTTTGAACGCATCAACGGCGTCTTCCGTAGACGAAAATCGTTGTCCACGCAATTTATTCTTGACATTCGGGAACAAGAAGAAGTCATTGGGTGCTAAATCAGGACTGTACACCCATACAGTCGACTGCTGTTTACGTTCCGGCTCATATGCATATATCCATGATTCGTCATATGCATATATCCATGATTCGTCACCTGTTACAATCTTATATACGTCTTTTGAAGCACCACGATTGTATTTATTGAGCATTTGTTTGCACCAATTGACGCGAGCGTCTTTTTGAGTTTTTGTCAAATTGTGTGGGATCCAACGAGAACATACCTTTCTCACAGCTAAATGATCATGTAATATTTTATATATGCTGGTGGAACTAATGCCTACGGTTGCCTCAATCTCACAGTATGTCACGTGACGATCTTGCAGTATTACGTTTTGCACAGCATCAATGTTTTCTTGAACAACAACTGATTTTGGACGACCTTCGCGAATCTCGTCGGTGAGCGAATGACGGCCAACATTAAATTCGTTATACCAGCGTTTCACAGTGGCAAAGGATGGGGCTTCAGCTCCAAATGTGGAAGTAAGTTGATCGATGCACTCTTGTCTTGATAATCCACGTCGAAAATCGTAACAAATCATCGCACGAAAATGTTCACGAGTTAATTCCATTTTATTGTTGTCGCGCAATCTCCAAGGCAACATAAACAACACAAATGAAGCTATTGACAAAACATATGAAGTACATTATGGTCAATAATGCCAGACGATTCCGTGCAAACGTCAAATCGCGCCTAACTTCAATCAGTGTTGCCAAGGCTCAAAATATAAATAGTGACCCTCGTATGTAATATGTATTTCTGGAGTGTATGAGAAAATATGCATTACAGAACGCTAAGCAATGTCACCCCATAATTAACTTAATTTAATAGCACCGATATATATATGCATAGTAATACGCAATCACTTATTTCAGCTTGTCTGAGCTCGAAATAAACAATTAAGTTGCAAAAGCACATTTTGCCCAATAATACAAACGGTGTTAAAGGCGAAGCGGAGCAACTACTGAGCATGCTCCCTCATCTGGTTCCCCTCGAACATCCGGTTATGCTGACGGTTCTATGGACGTTAATATGAAAGGGGGAAGTGGAAATTCTTTTACAAAGAAAAAAGGTGCCAGCATATGGTTGCACAGTTCGATAAGGAACAAATTTATTGAGTCACTTATCACTTCATAGGTTTCCAAAGGACACAGAGAGATAAATACACTTGTATGTCTGAATATACCGAACAAATAACTATATAACATACCTTTAAATATTAATTTATGAAACCTTTGAACACCTTCTCGTCACAAAACAAATATGTGTGGTTTAGTTTTAATTAAATCACCATTTTATTGTGAAGCAATCAGAACAACGAATCTTTATATTTCCTTTGTAGCCTACTGCCGTGTGATCAAGCGTATGAGATTATGTAAGGTTGTAGAAGATAGACGTGTAATTAAACTGTAATTAGTGCTGCCATCTACCCTCAGGTTTGAAAATGTACAATGCAAGTCGAACTATCGTTGAACACGTTAAACGTATATAAGCACTTTTGTTATTTTTAAAGAAAAAACGTTGTTTTCTAATAATCTGCACTGCAGTTGCTCATCCAAAGGATTCAACAAGTTCACTCATTCATGGTAAAACTTGAACAAATACTTCTCTTGATTATCGCCAGTCTGTGGCTCTATCGTCGCACAACTGATTAAAACAAGTGCTGCAAACAACGAGGACTAACCTAAACCGGAAGATCCGGGTGAACCAATGTTTATGTTTACATTTTTAACACGGTCTACAAAGAACAGAAAGGTTTGAATGCTTAACTTAATTAAAATGAATTTAGGGAAGAGACCAGACTAAAGCTGCGTTGCGTTATTACTTTTTGATTTAATTAACAATCAGATGAGATACATAAGACGTAACACAAAAGAAAATGAACGTACAGTTGAAAACAAACCTACAAACACATCTTTAATGTTTTAAAATTGTTTAAAAATTGTGGCAATGCACGTGCGTTGTGTCTACTGCAGGAAGTTTTGTCAAGTGGCTAGCACGATGAAAGACAAAAAATGTTTCGGGAGTGTTTTAGCACTTTCAACTAAAATAATCGGAGGCATAATGCGCTAAATTAGGCAATTCCCATTGTAGGATTTTTAAATGGCTTGAAACAAATGAAGATTTTGTGGTGGGAAGTTATGGAATTTACTCAGGAACATCAAATAAAAGCAGATGTAATAGGAAATGTGGTATTATAAGATGTACGGCTTCTCAGCGAGTGAACTTGTTAGACTACAAAATGAAAGAATCTGTATATTATACACATATGTCAGAAACATAGCTAATATCTTTTACAAATTAATGATTAGTTTTTCTTCAAACTTGTGGTGTAGAATTGTACAGTTAGATTCTGGTGTCTATTATACCTGCTGTAATTTTAACAATTTTACAAAATGTAACTTACATTTTGCAAATGATAAATAAAGTATGTTTTGAACAAAGATATCACATTAAAACTATGTATTTTTGTGTGTCTTTACGAAAGATCTAGGGGTACGCTAAATTTTGTGTGCAAATACAATCAAATGATTTGGTTCAATGAACCTTGTACAGAGCATTCCCTGACATTAGCTACGAGACTCGGCGGCAAGCTGCCCGGCATCAGCGCTTGTCTTTCCCGGTGACCGGGTCAGCGACAGTCGCTAGAGTCAGCTATTAAAATTACAGTTTTCATATTGTGTACTAACCTTGACTACAGAAGGTGTTGAAAATGATCTGCTTCTGCTGCAACACATTCCTGGCATCTCCGAAGGAAATTGGCATTTACACGTGCAAGTTCGTCTACTGTAATTCTCCTGATTTTTCGTACAATACTCTCTTTTAACTCACGGATGGTGTGCGGATTGTCTTTGTATACTTTATTTCCCCATTTTTCTTTACACTTTTATTCAGAACTGACCATGTTACTCTAAACTTTTTTATGAGGTTTAATATAAGCGACTGTCGCGGACCCGTTCACCGGGAAAGACAAGCGCTGATGCCGGGCCGCTTGCCGCCGAGTCTCGTAGCGAATGTCAGGGAATGCTGTGTATAATCGACAATACCTGTCGATTCAGATCCGGCTGTCAGGCTGGCACCTTTCCACGGATGAGGCAAGTAATGGGATTTGTAAGGTCTGCATTCCAAACCGACGAGAACATCCTGTCTCCGTAATGTTTCGTTTTCCAGTACACCTTCTAATTTTTACCTACAAGTCAACACAAGAGTAGAAGAACTAACAATCGCATTTGCAAAGCAATATAGTAAGGGCACAATCCAATCCTACTTAAAATCACAACGGTGTTGGATTATCTTGTGCCAACATAGCGTCATTTCGATTCACGGTGTTCCTGTGGAACGGAAGCTTGCAGACAAGAATACGGAAAGCTTTGTTTTTCAGACAGCAATAAAAGTGACTAAACAAACTCTGCTTACCTCTGGTTCCATCCGAACGAGCATGATTTCGAATGCGAATTCTTAACTTTTCCATGATGATCAAGATAAAACATTATATTTTAAGTAAATGTAGTGATAACTTGCTGATAAGTGGTGCTATCTAAAAGATTAGAAAAGAACTTGTGCAATGATTGATTGATTTGCGTTTCACTTCCAAGGACGAAGACTCACCTTGACCAAGAGCGGTTGATGATCTAAAGCAGGGCCAATAGAATCAGGGCCTGTGCTTCAAGCGCCGGGGTATAAGGGGCGCTAATATGCCAACAGTAAAAATATGCGCTGTGTTTGTTCTTAAATTATGTTGATTCGGCAGAAATAAACACACGCGGCCGTCATTGCCAGAGAGTTCTATTTGCACAACTAAGCCCCAGAACATACAAAACATAACTAAAGAACACCCAAATAGTAACTTAGGCACTATTTGCAAGGTAGACAGCTAGAATGAACAAGACCTGTGAAAACATACCATTCAGCAGGAAGAGAATAAGGACTGAAGGATAGTGAACTGTACGTGTATATAAAAACTATAAATGTTGCTTTGTTTGAAAGGGCATCACTCTCCCCAAAATAAATTTAATGGTTTAATTCACCTAGTGCCTTCTTTCTTGCAGTGCAAAAGCCTCTCTATAACCGTTATAATTGTACAGTAAGTAATCACTGAGCAAATGCATACAAATGAGATATTAAATACAGCGTGTACGTTAACAGAAATTGAGAAAACTTACATTGGCGGCGATTGGGTTCCAAAACCGAAGGGGGGGGGGGCAAGGTGCCAAAACTGGGGGGGGGGGGGCAAAGACAGTTTCTTTCCCTTTGTAGATACGTTTTAGCATAGTACGGGGGCAAATGTGGCGAAAAATAGGGGGCCACTCCCCCCCTCGCCCACCCCTAATCGCCGCCACCTGAAACGATCTTTTGTAAATGATAATACATAAACAATTGAAAGGCTATACATGTCGATTAAGGTACTTTTTTATAGCATAGTATTATGCCTCAATAAAAAGTTCTTCACTCTTGTTACACTCGCACTATGATGAACTTCAAGTTTGTCCTTGCACACTTGTTAGAATAAAATACCGTTGAAGCAATTTTATCTTGAATTAAGCAATATATAACTGGTTGGAACTTCACAGCATTGTTAATTACAGAAGAATATTGCCAAAAGTACCTTTGTTTGATCTACTTAAAACCTGTTATGTATTGCGCACGTAACATTGAGCAAGAAATACGTGTCACTTTTTCTTTAGTACAAGACTCATGGCATGTTTCTACTAAACGAATAGATACTTTAAAAAGGATTTTTTTTGCCAGCGTCTTTATTGTTATGTCTGTCTCCATCCATGTGCAAAAAAATTGTTATGTAAAAGTTGAGGAGGTGGTCAAAATTGTATTCTACCACATCATTTTGTACACTTATAAAATCACTAACTGGCAAGTATATTTTTCGATGTTATCATTATTGTACTTTTCAAACTTTTGTTCAAGTTGGTTCTGCACAGCATACTGACACATTTGCAACCAGAGCTACTCGTGCAGAGAAGTACGTACGAAACAGCTCACAAGCTTATCTTTCTGTGCTAAAATACAAGATCTGTCTACACCCACAGAGTCCTGTTTTTACAGGGCGTGGGACAAGAACGAGAAATCCTGGACGCTCGTTTTCGAAACTGTACCACGAGAACAAGGTGCGGTGGAAGCAAGTTTAAGAATTTTATAGAAGACAAGCAGAGTACACAAGGTTGGCTGTTTGTTGCTTCCAGGATGTCCGCGAAAGTTAGCATTTGCAATACGCGCAAAACACGAAATGCGACAGGTAACACAATACCTGCACATTTTCTTTCACATCACCACTTGTTTTGATCATCCTACTTCGCGTTCATCTTTTTGTTGACGTTTCCTCAGAGCACTCAGTCTGCTCCGAGCATTTAGTGTTGCTAACTACAATTAATCAAAATTCCCTATGAAAAATAATTTTGATTTCCCAGCCATGAAATAAATTTTCTACGCGCGGGTTTACATGAACTGAAAATGACAAACTAAGCATGAAAACAGCCACTTTCTCTGTAAAAAGTTGACTTTAGAAAACGTCATTCTCGGCTTGTCAGTTGAGCTGTTCATGCCAACACTGATTACCGTGTGAGGGATTCAAGCCAGAAATGACGAGCTAGTGGAGGCGATTGGGTTCCAAAAACTAAGGGGGGAGGGGGCAAAAAGTGGGGGGAGGGGCAACTGCCTCCCCTAATCGCCGCCACTGACGAGCTGTTACGCCGAGAATCAAGCATGTTTGATGTTTGCTGTCATTCCTGGTATGATGACGTCAAAACTGAAGGTGTGTGGACAATGCCATTCCCGGAGTGACTGCCACATGCGTAGGGACAAGCCCCCCTTTAGCATTTCAACCGAAAACTTAAAGTAAATTTCCATTTTCCATTATGAAACTTCCATTGGGTCAAGTACAATGTTCACTATATTTCTGAACTGCCTGCCTGGAAGATGGACGTGTTCAGTGGCTGTGAGATTGTACTTTGATTGTCGTTGGCAGCCTTTGTAACTCTTATATCACTATATTTCTGAAAGGTCTAACAAGTGTGACAAATGAATTTTTAAAACTAGGACGACGTTCAAAATGTAAAAAAAAAGCGCTATGTTTCCTTTCTGTTTATGGCTGTAGCAACACAAGCCTTCCTATCCTGATCACTGCAAATCTTCGAGGGGGAGAAATACGAAGTTAAAGAATAAAATAGTACACAAACTAAATAATTCCTAAATGCTAAACATTGGAAATATTAAAATTGGCCTCCACACCTCCATAGTCTAGCGATAGAATTGCTGCGTTGATATCACGGGGTTCCAGGTTCGATCCCCGGTGGAGGTAACATTTCATTAAATCATTCAGATTCCACTAGAAGAGCTTCCCCTATGGCGTAATTGCAATGCGTCGCCTTGTAATCAAGGAGTCCCGAGTTCGCTACCCGGTGGAGGCATATTTCACAATAGTTCGGATCCCTCTTTAAACTGTATGTCTAGTCCCGATTAACCTATTTGTGCATATAGTGGACTTAAAAAAAATATTTTAATTCCACTAGAAGCTATAGGTCTCGTCCCGATTAGCCTCTGTGCATATAATAGACCTTAATACAAATTCAATCAAGTAATCATTGAAATACGGTGCGAGTATCAGCAGTCTTGGGCAATTTTCTAGTTCGCAGTCCTAGTCCTACATGTTAATTAATTATAATTTGTTAGGTTAGGAAATTATTGATGCAATACCACCATAGTGGCCAAACTTGATTCTGTGCAGAAGAATCAATCTTTGAAGCACTTCTAAAGCTATTGATCCAATTCTGTTCAGTATTTATGCATAATATATTCTGAAATTTAATTTAAGTCTTCAGCAGTTATTTTCACTGATAAAAATGCCCAGTGCAAAAGTTGCAACTATATTCATTGCTTTTGTGTCAATGTATTTGCTTCCTAGTGGAGGTGAATTTGTAGTGAAAATATGTTTGTTCCTTGAGAGTAGCGCCTCCTAAGTGGGCGGATTTCTCACATCCTCCCCATTTTTAGCCCCAAGTTCTGAATTCCAGTTGTTGAACAAGAAAAAGTAAGACATTTCATCATGGCAGGGAAAATGGTATATTAACATACTTTCTATTCAAGGGTGGTATTGTTTATTTGATGCCTACTTTATTAAGTTAGTGTCGCTTTTCTGAAACACGAAAAGTTACAATCTTTCGCCGCTCCCTACTATTGTGATTTGAACAGTTTAGAGTTATGGCGCACTGAGGCAGAAAGGAACTAAAAATAAAGACCCTTCAGCAGCGGCTTGCGATGGTTGAAATATTTAAAATTGCCTTTTACGAACTTTAAAAGTTTTGTGTTATTGAAATGTGCACACCACCATCAAAGGCTGCTTACGGCAAATCAAGTGTTGCCTTCATAATAAAAATGGTAATAAGAGGTTGAGTGCTATATTTATTCTGTCCTGTGAGAAGGAGCTTGCAAAATCTTTGGATTTGAACAATGTTGTAGCTGCTCATAAGAACAGACGTATCTTATCGTAGTTTCTTGCTGTGGTTATTTTCTTATTTTATCAGAAAAAGTACTCACATTCTTTACATAGAAAGAGTGCAGTATTTATACATATATCCAGCGAGTTGATAATGAGTGTACTTTTTATAGTGTATTTTGTTTACTGTTCATACGAATAGTAAGTATGTGATATTTTTCCTCTCGATAATGGCTTAAGAAAAAAAACAATACAATTATGGAATTTTATTTGATATAAGAGATTCGTGCCTGTAGAACAAAATGCAACACAACATCTCAGTAATTTGTTCTTGGATCTGACTGTAAAGCATGCCACTGGTAAAATTATACCGTAGTACAGTATTACGTAATTACCTTTTAGCCGATATTAGTTAGCACCTAGAGAATTTGACTCCGAAATCCGTAGCCCCCCCCCCCACTTATTTTAGGCTGGCGCCGTCACTGGTAGGGACTCTACTGAGCCCGTGTTTTTCACTGTCAGCACGTTGCTTTGTGTACTGTACGATTCCATTTGTTCCTGTCATGTCTTTTAAAATGAAACTAACTCTGGAACATTCATAACATCGAGCTGTATAAAACGTTACCGGTTTTGTGAAATGTAAAAATAATAAGGAGTACATAAATAAATTTAGTATACTTGTTGGAATGATATGGTGAAATTGATGAAGAGATATTTACAAAGAACACCTATGTCCAGGTCAGGATCGAACCAGAGATCCCTGACGTCGTAGCGTACTGTGCCAATCACCATGGGCTTAGTGGAATTCAGTGTGAACCTATGCATTTAGATCAACGCTGTACATTCAGGTTGAAATTACGTTTCTTTATGGTTCGTAGCGTCAATGAGCAAAACTATATTTTAAAAAGTTGTTTTCCTTAATGATCTGAATACCCTAAGGCTGTCTATGTTGTTTAAATACCGAGACTTACCCTTCCAGACCGATAATGGTGTTTTATATCGAAACAGGAGACAGGGCAGATTTCATTCTCAAAAGCGAGACAAGCTCATCACCACTGCCATCATCAAGGTGAAGATGGCATTTATTGCTGTTCGCGGATCACTTCCCTACTGTCAAGGCAGCTTGAATTCTAAATATCATGATAAGCACGAGATGAGTGGAGCGAACTAGTTTCCTTCAACATACAGAACGCGACTTCTTAGGCACCCTGTGTTAGATTTCTGGGAATAAGGGGTGGAGATCCATGGAAACCTGAACACCAAAGGATCCTTGTTTATATATGTTAATAAGCACACATCTACAAGGGTGTACACCGAGAAACTGCACATCCTTGGTGCACCTTACACTTTTATCTTCAATCTTTTATTGGAGGTATTGTACAGGAAGGCAGGCTAACTATCATCTTCAAAAGGAAGGTGTTTGGAATTGATTCATACAGCCAACAGGAAACCGCTAATTCCAGGAGACAATGCCTGAGGGACATGTAAATGAAAGGCGCTTATGTTGCCATCATGTGCGAGTGTGGGGTGGCGAGAGAGGTCATGCTTAAGAGAACCAGTCTTCACCATCTTCAACGTCTGTGCACGACGGAAAAGGGGTATGGTATTAAGTAAACAATGGTCTGTTGTGTTCTTCCAGTCTGTTTTCCCATCCAAAAAAGCCAGGTGCATGGCGGTTGCATCTACTAATTGGCCTGGCCTCATTGGTTTAGCAAGCATGCACGAAAACACAAGCAAGCTGTGTATCAAGTAGACTCGTGTTCTGCTAATGGTAGATCCAAGCTATCAACAGTGAAATGTGGGTCTCCAATTTCACACCCTGTTGAAAGAGTGAGGAAATGAAGTTCTCCCCATCTCTCTTTCTCACTCTCTGGAGAGAAGGAGAAAGATGAAGAGAAAAAGAGAAGGGGATACAAGAGAGATAGAAGAAAGGAATAAGAGAAAGAGACAGAAAGAAAGAAGAGACATTTGGCAATGTTGAACAACACAGTGCTGAAAGGATTTTGGGAAAGGGGGACCACAACAAAATGTATGTGTATTATATTGTATTCATCATTTTCCTTGTGATCTCAATAAATTATATGTGTATACTTTTAAAGAAAGTTATAAAGATCACATGACAAACAAAATTGCCTAAAATATGTATGAATGACGAAATGAAATTCTCATTATGTAGGTCGTTTATGTTTGAAAGCAAACATGGTTCTAATATGTTCTGTTGCGTTTGTATTTATGTGAAAGCAATTTGTAACTGTACATCGTTACAATGCCAATTTTCTTTCTATACATGTAATTTAATACATACTGGATAATTGTCTCGCACAATGATCTCGACTAATAATGACCGCAAGTGGCAGTTTTGACTCGACATCCCTCACCCTCATGGTTTGACTTCGACCCTTGGTGCCATTGGCCACTGTCACACACAGAACATGCAATGAATCAACAATTGACACAGGACTGAGTCCACATCAAATCACCCAGAAAATTTTCAAAATACAACCCACTGATTTAGATTTTCATGAAACTTGGTGTATTTGTTAATCCTACAAATAAACACATGCATTTTTTTTTCTCTATACCTCATACTTATTGAGAAACAGTAGGTTAAAGTTTCAGAATTTTGCAGGGATCAGTCATTGCCGAGGCCATGGTAGTGGCTTGCAGTGCTTAACAGAAAAAGTTATATCTCGGAGTCATATCAATATATCACTTTGAATTTGACAGATATATGTATATTCCATTTAAAAAGTTGTCAAAAATATTCCTTTGCACTGAGAGTCAGAAAAAATAATATTTTATTGTAAATATTTTTTTTTATGTCAACGTCTGACGTTACTAAAAATTGCATTATCACTAAAAGGCACTGCAGTTATGTCAATTTTTTTTCAAATTCAAGCTTAAAGTATGTTCTAAAAGGATATAAAATAAAATTAGTGGCTTTTCCAATGCTTCTATTAATAAATCTTCATTAAAACAAATTTTTTATTCATTCATATGGGTTATTCCATGCCAAATCATCACAAAAATGAACTTCTCAACCCGACCATTTCAGATTGACATGAAAATTTGGTTAGATGGTAGAAGGCATGAAGTAACTTACATATCACCTTCAGTGATACACGGTATTCATACAGCAAGGTTGCCAACCTAATAACAAATGTAAAATTTGTGCTTACAAGGTCAAATAAAACAATTCATAACTTTGCTTCCAATTATGGTATAACTTTCATCTTGGGCTTGTTTTGAAGCTAATTGAGCATAGTTTTCATAAAAAAATATATTTATATGAAAATATTAAAATTTTAACTTCAAGGTCACATGATGTGACCTTTGACCTTGCACATATAAACATATGTATGTTTCAATTTTGTGGCTAATAAAGTATGTTACACAGTTAAATGCAGTGTCTGTTTGGTGTAAGTTTTATTTTTGGATGACTTTGGTAAAAGAAATAAAAAATAATAATCTGACTGTAGTATGCCTCAGTCAATGAAACACCTTCTATCCCAGTCTGAAATGTTAGCCTCCTGTTTCTCAGTAACTATGAGGTGTAGAGAAGAAAATTTTTGCATGTGTTCATACCTTGTTAGTATTAAGAAATACACCAAGTTTCATTAAAATCTGAATAGGTGGGTTTCATGTGCTGGGAGATTTGACGTGGAATCAGTGTGTTACTGAAGTCAATATATTTGTGTCAATTGACTCAGTGTGGGTTGTTTATGCAATGTATCAACTGAGGAGACGTTTATGAATGGACTCTCTTCGTGGAAATCTAATTTGGTTCTTGTTCTTTAGGGTCGCTTTTCTTCCACTTTTGTCTAATCGCGAGGATGAGATGTGTGCTCATATGATGAAATTGATGAAGGGTCACTCCAAAAGTACACCCGGGGCCGCTGGCGCCACTAACAATAAACACATGGACACAATTCCAGGAAGTAAGGAAGGAGGAAACTGACTACCCTTACTTCATGGCTCATTACTTGCTAATCTACAGAACTTACAATCAGAATATCTCCTCCTCTGAACATTCTCTTATTTCACGCCCGCCATACAAATCAGCTTGTAACCCAGACTACGGAAATGAACTTTACAGTTGCAAAGGAACGAACCAATAAGATAGCCCGAACCGAGTCATTATTTCTGAAATCACGTACGTCCTCACATCCTATACGACTGTCTTCAATACCTATGATAAAACCAGTTTAGGTTGACGCCTTGAAATGGCGCACCTTTCTTTGGAATTAGTCTGCAACTTATGGAACTTTCAAGGTTTTATTGGAAGGCGAAATGAGTCCTGGAGAGCAGTTTCAATCCCTTCTACCATGAATCATGAAAGTGTTGGGGGCTGATTTTTCTTTCCTGCGTTTCCTTAGTGAGCAAGATCAACCACTTACGTAGGAGGTGCCCTTGAATAATGAAAAAGGTTAAGTGTCCGTACCCCAGTGTCACACTTCCTGAATTACAATCGAAGACAGTATTTTGCACCTAATCTGTATTTCACTAATGCTAGAATTATCTTCGTAACATTTCATTGAGAAACTTTGAAATTTCTGTTTCCTGGACATTATTGGTAAACTGTTTAATATGTTGATAACTCAATCCAAAAGTTTTAAGACCATTTAAAAAAAAAAGTATGCTTTATTTTGAGATTTGAGAAGATACCGGTACATTTCTGTCGAGACTAGAAGAGCCTGTTCGTTCGTGAATTGTCGGGACTGGCTAGGTTTATTCAGTATCGGCGAACCAGATTTAAATACGGAAGGGACATTTGGCGACTAATGCGTAACATTTAGGCGCCATTTGGTAACTAATACCTTAACATTTATTCGTAATTTGGCGAATTAATAGTTGAAATTAAAATCGTGGGCGCGTCAGCACTTGGGCTATTTGCACCTGTCACATAAGAGGCCCAAGCCCCTTACGTCATCTAAAATCAAGACGTATCTTTGAGGACTAACATCTGAGGCTGGAAAGAGACACTCACCATATGCCCCCATACAGGATTATACTGGCTGTCGGTTCAGAGACGCCGGAGCCTCGTTAGACTATACAAATTCAGTACCGGAATGTACGTACTATGTGGAAAAGATGCTACAAATGCACGTTTAGTCGCCAGGCTGACAACACAGGCCACAAAATTCGATTCAACAGCTTCATATAAAACTTGACAGATGAGTGTTACAAACGCAGTTCTCAAAGCCACTACCAGCAAATGCAACAGCTAAGGCGAAGCATAATGACCGTTCTGCCAACACGCGAAACCTCATTTGGTTCTCCACATACGCAGTGGCCACATAGTTTTACGAAGAAGCTACGGGCATTTACGACACCATTCATTTGTATATTTGCGAATGACGCTGCAAATTTCTGAAGGGCTACAGCGACGTCCTAGATTCTCAAGTACTTGAACTAACGCCACCTTGCTAAAATAGGTTTTCACGTGGGTTCCCTCAAGACATTCCAAGTGAATGCCTTTATGCCCATCTTCTAGTACTATTCCGTGTTTACTCTAGTACGAGAGAAACCCGAGTAAGCAAAAGCAGGCGGTGTCCAGGGGAATTACTCAGTGCCATTATGGGGTTCTAATGACAGTTTCTTTTCCTGCTTTTTAGTACTCCTAAGAAATGTATGATCACCAGGGAAAACAAGTAGATAGCCTATAAATTCCCAGTAAAAGGGGGGGGGGGAGGAATAGAAATTAGAAATGGTAATATGTTTACGTGTTGCGAATACTTAAGGCGCTGTGCATTGGGCTCCGACTGCGGGACGGCATGGGTACGAGTCCGCCTGGGTTCAGTCTCTGGCTTCTCGGCCTGTGTATAGGACCGGTGGAAAACCCTTTGTTGAGGAAATTGGGAATCTACGAGTGAGTAGCGTAACCCGGTCTCGGAAATCTCGTGCAACGGCTGAGGGTTCGACGTGCTGAACCCACGTCACCCCATTACTGGTTGAAGAACTCCACACCTCTAGGTAGGATTGTGTGAGGAACGCTGGCAGTCGGGAGATAGGCCAAGGCCCTTATGGGCTGTAGAGCCACGGGCTAATATAAAACTGAAAATAACAATAAAAACTATAAAACAGAATATACATTTGAAACTATAAAGCACCAAAATAGCTTCCTCGATGGCGTAGTGGTAACGTCGTCGCCTAGTAATAGTAGGGAGCTTGTTCGATACCCGATAGAGGCACGATAGTAGTTCGGATTCCACTTTAAACTGTAGGTCCAGTCCCGATTAGCCTTACAGTACATAAAGGTGGACTTAAAACACCAACTCAAAGCGCCAAATTAAGTTAACCCACAAAATAATATGTATGGCACATATTCATATTAACCATATTGCTAGCATGATATGACCTCGTGATACGATCAATGACACAAATGCATTATGAAGTATTCGATATTAATTATACACACGGAAATTAAAATATTGAATCAACTGGTAGACTAGGTACGATAAATATCTAGTACTAGGACAGTGGTTCTCAAACTGTGGTACGCGTACCCCCCAGGGGGTACATTACAGACCTGAAGGGGGTACGCGATCGAGAATACCCACACCACAACATTACGACATTAATGAGCATTTCTACATTCGAATTTCTTCATATAGGAGAAGTATTTATTTTACACGAGAGTGCTGGACTAAGCTTATATTACATTTCTTGGATCTGAAGTGACGCATGCGTCAATTGTGGGAATAGAATTATTAGTTTATTTCACTTCAGATTCAAGAAACGTAATATAAGCGTAGTTGAGCGCTCTCGTCTAAAGTAAATGCCTCTCCTATATGAAGAAATTAGAATGTAGAAATGCTCATTAATGTCGTCGCAGAGCAAGCTGTCCTTTTTCACACAATTGACGCATGCGCAGCATCACCGCATGCGTTCAGGAGACGCCTCTGGTTGGCGTACATTAGACGTTCAGTTACGACTAAAGGGATACAATGAGAAAAAAAGTTTGAGAACCGATGTACTGAGGCTTATCGTCACATAGTTTTGGCGTAACATTGTATTTGGAACTCGCCATCGAAATCCCCGGGTTTGAATTCCGGCCAGAACATGGCTGTTCTTTGTGGATGTCCCTTCATTAATTTCACCTAATCATCACTCACCCTCATGGTCACGAGAAAGGGATAGGTGTCCGGGATACGATTCACGGAGAGAGCCCCCAAAATTTCGATTGTTTTAGCACCGTGAGAGCAATTCTGGAGCTACTTGAAAAAGACAGGCTCCGGTCTCGAAAGCCAGAAACCGGCGGCGATGGGACTCTATGCGCTGACCACCCGTCATCCAATGAACAGCCTATTGGCAGGCTTTGTGACTTAGACGGCTGTTATGGTATGGTAGGCTATATATAATGTATGCACAATACATAAACGCGTAGGAAACGTGTCGAAACAACAACACACATAAAACATAGCCTTGAGTTGTACAAGAATTCAAGGTGTGAAAGTAATCTGGTAATAATAATAGTAAAGGAGTACGTGCGGTAACAACGGGAAGTTACACATATTCGTGAAAACACATGCATCTCTCGAATCCCTAACACCAAGCCTTGGTCCCTCATTCACAGACATGAACATCTTAAAAATAACAGGTATCAAGGTTCACGAGACAGCAGGCACATACTTGAAAACACCACAATAGCCGCAATTACCTAAAATTACATAGCAAAAAATACTTTCGCAACAGCCGTTAAAGAGTTTTTCACCGTTCCTAAGCGTGAAAGCTCTATTACCATGATGTCACCGTCTTCAGGTTTAAGATAAACTGACATGTGTCTGTAAGTTCCATGCCAAACTCTGTTCTTATTTACTAATATTGGTATTTTTGTTATTGTAAGTAGTTTTTCTGCCACGTTTTAGCTAATCGCGATGGTATGGATGAGTGGTAATTGTAGGAGATTGCTGAAGGCATACTCACGATATTCATGCCCTGGTCGGGATTCGAACACGGGAACTTCGGTAGCGAGATCGGCTTGATCCTAACTGAGGAATGTGCCTTCAAAGGGAATCGGAATCGAAGATCCGTCGGTTACAAGACAGCGCTTCTATCGGAAAAGCTCGGGGCCGTGGCGGCGATTGGGTTCCAAAACCGGGAGGGCAAGGTGGCAAAACGGATGGGGGGGGGGCAAAGACAATATATTTCCCTTTGTTATAAGATTTAGCCTAGTGCAGGGGCAAAAAGTGGGGGGTATATTTGCATGGTTTCAATGACGAGTCATACATGTTGGAAATATTGGTTATAATTTGATTCTTCATACAATAGGTAAATGTCAAAAACATTACGTGTCTGTACACTGAATTGTCCCATGAAGAATTAAAAAAAAAACCACGCGAGCTTGCTTCAGGAATGAGATGTTTCAAGTTTTAAACATTTCCACGTATACGTAGACCCACAGTTTTACGTACCAAAAGGGACATTAACAACAGTTGGTGGGGCGACTGTGATATGGCCACGGTAGTTATGTCTTGCTCACTAGATGGTTTGAATAAAGTTTGCCTTGCACACTCACTCATCCAATTCACGTGTAAGTAGGGAATGCATTTGCTACAAAACCTTTTAGGTGAGTATAATGTTATTTAGATTGCCCAAGCCCGTTATCTTCCTTCAAGTTCAATAATGAAACTACAATGAACTATGTTACAAATAGCAATGATATATCCGGAAAGAAATGAGGCGTTGCGGATTCGAAGGGCGAACTCAACAAACTTACATTGTGAGGGAAATGCGTTTCAAGTTGTCAGGCACTGTGCGAACTCCACAAAAACTTGAGATCGGAATATTTCATGCGCAGTGACGGAGAACGCTTCAAAAAGCAAACAGTGTGATGTTCTCGTGCATTAACACAAAGAAAGATGAAATGTGCACGATACATTACAACTACATACCCGTATCACACACACATACACATATATTATCTTAAGCATTCTTGTTATTACACACACATATGCTTCCATTCGAAAATTCGAAACGATTCCGAGATATGTATTGTTCTGACGATTTCGAATAAGAATTTTGTAAATGTTACTATAAATAAAACTAAAAATTAAAGAAAAGATTAAATAATTTGTTTCGTCCACGTTCAAATGTGTCATTATATTCAGTCAGTTACAATTATCAACAAATACTGATATCTTGCTTACAACTCTGGGACGCATTTCTAGACGCAATCAATCAACCCTCACTGACTGTAAAAACGATTGGGCACCAATGATATTGAAGCTATGAATATTCTGATTTTATAAGAGCAGAATTTGATTCATATATGACCCCAACAAATGAAATAATAACAAATTCATTCCGACTTTTAGATGTAGATAACCGGACCAATTGTTCGAATGTTACTGTTAATAAAACAATTTCTAATGTGCTATGTGAAATAGAATGTCCGAAGACATAATGACTAGTTTGATGTTAAAAAAAAAAAAAAAAAAAAATTCTACAGGGCCCACTTTAGCAGAAAGCTGGGTAAAAAGTTAAAATCAATAACGGTATGTTAGATCAATATTTACGTTTCACTTAGGCCTAAGAACAAAAACAGCCTGCCAATTTACGTCAATTTATTATTGTATATATTTGTAGATTTTTTTCTATATGGTGTAAATTAAAAATGTGTTGGGTTTAACGCAATCATATTCATCTTTAAAGATAAATAGCCATGGCCTCAAGCAAGAATGTTATTCATTTTTATGAAAGTTCGTAATTTTGTATCATTTTAGTCCAACTTCAAAGTAGTAATTTAATATTTTACATTGGTTTTTCTAATGAAAAGGGGTTTGCCATTATTAGGACGGCGGGGAGAATTATGCCAAGTTTTTATTGGAATTGGAGGAGAGAAATGCTAGTACTCTTGTGTAAAAATATACAGAGCATTCCCTGACATTAGCTACGAGACTCTGCGCCAAGCTGCCCGGCATCAGCGATTGTCTTTCCCGGTGAACGGGTCAGCGACAGTCGCTAGAGTCGGCTATTAAAATTACAGTTTTCATATTGTGTACTAACCTTGACTACAGAAGGTGTTTAAAATGATGTCCCTCTGCTGCAACACATTCCTGGCATCTCCGAAGGAAATTGGCATTTACACGTGCAAGTTCGTCCACTGTAATTCTCCAGATTTCTCGTACAATACTCTCTTTTAACTCATGGATGGTGTGCGGATTGTCTTTGTATACTTTATTTCCCCATTTTTCTTTCCACTTTTATTCAGAACAGACCCTGTTACTCCAAACTTGTTTACGAGGTTTAATATAAACGACTGTAGCGGACCCGTTCACCGGGAAAGACAAGCGCTGATGCCGGGCCGCTTGCCGCCGAGTCTCGTAGCGAATGTCAGGGAATGCTCTGTACCTGTGTACGGAGGAGCACACAGGTGGGTTTGTAGATTGAACCCGTAGCACTTTGGGAGGGAAGGGTTGTGATGGAAATTTGAGAGAATAGTCAATACAACATTCCATAGAAGTTGTACTACGTCATAATATAAGCGTGCCTGTTAAATCATTATAAATTAGTAGACTGCTAAGAGCTTTGAGTGAGTGATTAGCATTACGTTTGGGTAGGTAGGGGCATATTTAGTATTAATAGATTGCCACAAGTTCTAGTAGGGGGTTGGGCATTATATTTTGGAGGGCAGTACAAAATGCTCTGGCATAAAATTTGTTACTGGTCAATATTTAAGTGCCGTGTTTCTATAACACATTACGTCGTATACTATGAAGTAGATTTTACTGACGATTATCATTCTTTAGATGTTATATTTAGCTTGTTACACGCTATTCATATTCAGAAAAGATCAAAATTTGCAACAAAAGCCAACTTTACTTACCACCAATCCACAGCACAATGTTAGGGCTCCCATGATAGATCGCGTGGTGTAACTCCAGCAATTGGTGCTGTTCGAGACGGTAGATAACCGATCGTTAACTTCCTCCTCCGCACGCCCGTTCACACTATATTGAAACTTCATATCACTTTCAATGCACTGCACACTTTATCTTTTCTCCCAACCACAAAACACAGCAAAGCAAGACATGACACAGACACGTTTGAGGAGACGGCGTTGGACTGGGGCTCGAAAACGCACTAGCATTTTGTTTGTCCTCACATGCAGCCCGCAAAGAACCTTATCAAACGTGCAGCAGTCCAGGGACTGAAACCACAACAGGACATTTCGTCACACACGTGCACAGGAAACACCAGAGCCAAGTGCGATAGGCACAGCAGACGAACGTGGAAATGAATCACGACCACCATAAGATCCACGCAGCCACCACGATTCATTAGCTACACACAACAAAGCTCCAACATCTCTGAACCGACTTGCTCGATCGCTGCACGGAACCAGTCTTGCAACTTTTCTTGCCTAACGGGATATCCTCCTATATCCACACACACACACATAATCAAAACGCACATGCTCGCACACATCCCTCCCTAGACAAGACTGTAAATCCACGTTGTAAATAGTAAAAGGGATCGGAGGAGGAAGTTAGAGAAAAAAAAATGTTGTGATGGTGTCCAAAGAAGGAATCCCGCTTGCTCGTGAGTCAAGGGCTCTTCCCTGCCCCCTCCCCCTCTTCTCGGAACCCGGTTTTCTTCGCGCAGCGTGCTTGAGTTCCACACATAACTCGCTCCTTCTTTTTTTTTTTTTTTTTTTCGCCCGCAGAAGCTGCCTGCCGCTGATATCTGACGTCAAAAATAATGGTCGCCTCGAAGCACCTGCCTCAGTATGTTTTGCCCGTGCATCGTCCACCAGATCCGGACACCGAAGAACGCACATACAACTGGCGCGTCAGTCAAACAAAGTTCGCAAAAAGAGGTTCACAAGCACATCAAAGGAATAGATGGAATAAAACTCGCCTGAAGAAATTGCAAGCAGTTCCAAAAAACAAAAAAACTTCGTCTGGCTGGTGTTACAGAGTCTTTCTTCCCGACAGTGTGTTGCTTTAATATCCAGGCGAATCCAGGATTTGGGAGGAGGGATCCCCACCCAGCTTTCGGTAAAGTGTTGGACCTTTAATTTACAGTCATGGGAAAAAGTATTAAACCAGTAGTCTTATAGGATAAGTATTTCTTTACGTAAACCTACAAAGTTGATGATTACGGCAGGGATGTGGTTTGGCGCCACTGTCGTCCCTCACTACCATGCACCTGCATTTTTCCCCCCGTTCTTTAATATTTCCTCCTTATAACTTGGGTTCGTGATAATTACATCCTAGAAATTTTGAAATGTGGAAAAGAAGAAAAACTAATTTAAAATAATATAGGTTCTATTTAAAGTTTCGGAGTTTGCATTTCAGATATTAGATATAATATTTTAGATATGTCAGTGTCTGAAGAATATCTATAAAATCGCACTATTGCTACCTCTTTGGGAAACAAAATTCCAGTAGAATGTTACCAGAATGTAAGTCTGCAGTTAAGAGAAGGAAAAAGTTAAAAATAATAATTAAAATAATATAACGTGCAGTGTGTTCTCAGTAGAGGAAATTGTAATTTAAGATTATTCAACTCTGCTTGAAAACAAATAACATCGTTATAAACTACGAATTACACATATTTGTAATAAGTAACATTTACAAGATACTCATTTGTTGCCTTGTTTGTTTGGTTTTTCCTTTTGTAAGCTTTGACTCGCACCCTAGGCTTTAGCGACCCTAATCTACCCTTCGCTACGGACCTGGATGATTATGTAGCAATTTCAGAGACAAATGCAGGTCGGCCAGGAGTCGAACCCGGGTCTCGGCCATACCGTGTCATTGCTACACCACGTAGGCCAACCAGCCAGTGTTCATTTCATCTGATCTTTCGCTACGTCTGCTTTGCATGCACGGGATTGTCTCAGTCTGTGCTACCACAGACGTGATGAAGTATGGTGCCAAGTTTCTGCCAGCGTTTATATATAGTCTCCCTTATCGCACAACACTAGAGCAACCTTGCGTTCTGACGTCACCGGGAATGCTTTTATTGTTAGGCTAAATGCCTAAGTTGTTAGGTTAGGATAGCTAGGATTAGTTCTCGTAACAAACAATACATTTTCAGTGTATTTATGCTAAGAAAACCAAACCTAACAACGTAGGCATTCCTCGTCTGACGTCAGAACACGAAGTTGGTCTAGTGTTGAACCTGTATTCTCCACTGAAATTTGTACATTGCACATCTGTGCGTGCCAAATCATAATGTAACGTTAAATATTTCACACTGTATTCAATTTCAAAAAGACACGAGGAAAATGCAATGTGTGATTAATTTTATAATTATTATAATTCCCGATGAGCACAACACATCTACAACTCCGTAAAGAAAGTTCCGATACGTCGGTTAACACCAAATTAGGAGGAAGATTTGCTGAGTAACCTTATCGCCTCATTCTCTTGAAAGGGATTGCTGGGTAGCATGGATGTACCGCCACATAGGATCATCCTAGCTGTGGGTCCAGGCGCCAGTGTCTAGTTAGCCTGCAAAAACGCAGCCCAAGGTGTTCTACAAGAAGCCACCGGCAATAAAAATGGGACACAGAAGAGAGACCCTGACTCGCTTCACTGCAATGTGTGTTGCCTAACTATACGGCGGTCGTGGAAGTCGCCATTGAAAATTTGCTACTAAAATCAACTTATCGCCCATATTTCAGGATCTACGTGTCCAATTTTTATTGGCGGTGACTGTACAATTGAGTGCGTTCAGCCACTTTACATCCCTCATAACACTGTGACAGCCAAATATGTCTGCAACCTTCATCAAGTTGGACAGATATGACCCTTCAAAACTAATATGGTAGGTAGAAGAACCGTTACAATTTCACAAAGATGGTTTCCTTTGAGCCAAAAAAAATTGCTACAAAGTATATCAAAACATAGTACGTTTCCTTAGAGAGACAATGTCCTCCTCGATGGCGTCGTCGCCTTGTAACCAGAGGTTCAATTCTCAGTGGAGGCATAAGGTGGTTCAGATCCCACTTTAATCCAGTCCAGATTAGCCTGTCTGTGCATAAAGTGAACTTAAAACATAAACTCCAACTCGATTCTTTAGGGAGACAAAGTTAAAACAATAGAGGAAAAGGTCTAAATGAGGGCCCCCCTTTTTATGTTGTCATTTTCGGAGGGGAAAAATTAATATATCAAGCATCTGCCTTTAAAATGCATATTTATGAAATATATACTTAAATGTAATAGCATGCTAAAGTATAAAAGGTCTCCATTTTTTTTTTTTTAAAAAAAGCAATTTTAAAAAAAATGGTAAAATTATGTATTTCAAAATTGTGGTCTAAATATGGGCTACTAATGGCAATATCACAAAAAGCAATTAAAATATTTATGAATAATCTGTTGTTTTGAAAATCACGCGGAATGGGAAAAATCGAAATTAAGAAAAACATCCAAATATTTGTTGAAAATGTGATCTCAACATTAGACCTCATGTCGTAGCCCATATTTAGACCATCGCGCTATTTTTCTTCTTCAATTTATTTTCGCTCTCTGTGGTACATATTTCACAAACAAATCATGGCATTATAAAAGTCCATGTACCGCTAATATCATACCCTATACAAAGCAGATGAGAATTCAGAAAACGCTGAGTTAAAACATACCTGCAAAAACTTTTCGGAGGTCGCAATTCTATAACAGCGTCCAAGGCCGAAACTAACCACCACTTTCTCTTGCGAATTGGCGCAGCAACCTTTGTCCTCGACAGGCAACCAGTTCCCATAGCCTCTGCCAGGCTGTACCACCCGGCAGCGCTGATAACTCCAAAACCCATATTTAAACCTTAGCCCATATTTAGACCTTCTCCTCTAGGGGTAAGTGATGACCCACGTAGGCACCTCACTTCCACGTAGTGCACCCTGGACAGCATTTTGCAGCCTAACGAGGCTATGGCGTCTGGTCCTACGGCCATTATAATCATATGTAGGGCTGTGTGTGGTGCTGTCCTGTGTTTTGTCCCATTTACAGCCTCAGCTCTTAACATGGGTAAGACTATTTTAGTTCTTTAACAATACAGTTACATTTTAGTTAAGGTAAGGGGCTGGACCCAGATCATGTGACGGATGCAAATAGCCTAAGTGCTGACGCACTCAAAATGTTAAATCCAATCAATCAATATGTGTGGAATGCCACTCATGGTATTAATAGCGGATGAAACAATCATGACGGATTTAGCTGCCGTTTTAAGTGCAGCAACGTGCTTGATTTTTCATCCAGAAAGGTATATCTCACCATCCTGGTGTTTGGAGCAAACTGCATGACACTAATACTAATAAAAATTTAAACAATCATCGATAAAACTTATCCTGGTGATAAGAATGCAACCGACACTTCGCCACAGATAAGGAATGCCATCCATGCAGTGTTGCCAAGTCCTCGCGTAGTCCGGAAGGCACAGACGATCCACTAATACACTTTAAGACGTGGACAGCCACCATTCAAAGAGGTACCAAAAGGTGATTAAAGGTTTCGGCCCAGACCCAGTTAGACATTGTACGCCACACTTGCTCTGACAACTTTTATTGCTGGAAGGTCTTTTCTCGAACTTCATTTTTCTCCTTCTCACTGTGGCAAGTTCCAGCAACTTAATTTTACTGACATCGCCTACTCACAAGCAGTGTTGCCGCACACTCATGGAGGTGTAAAAATTCCCTCTATCGTTCAATTTTTCCCTTCATTATAGGAAATAGAAATTTTAACAGAATAATGTAATATTAATGATTTAAATTTTAACTATCAATTACTATATTAACACTATTATTATTTCTAGTGAAATTTGACCTTCCCTAAAAAAAATACGTCAAATGCTGGAAAAGATGGCAAAATACGTATGTCTGCTAAATACAATGATATTTTCTGGACATGTCATTGCCTGTTGCCAACTCCTAACTTGAGAATAAAAAAATTAAATAACCAAAATACTATATGAGCTCTGACACTTTCAAATTTTCATGCACTACTGTTATTTTCCATAATTTTTCCCTTTATCAAAAATTTTGCGCAGAGGGAAATTTTCCTTCATCTGGCAACAGTGCTAACAAGGCGGGTGAGCAAGTCCGTCTGAGAATTTAAAATTTTCTTGTTTCGATAAGGATGCTACACACTTCGGATATCGTTCGCAAGCAGGAAATACATACTATTGATACCATAGAGACTGATTGGTTGATTGATTTACTTTATTTTACTTCGCTTTTTGTGCCATTATTGGCTAATTTCCGAAGATGGCGATTAGTGATGATGAAATTCAATGGACACTCCCAAACATCATGCCAAGGCCGGGATTCGAACCCGGGAGATACCATAGAGAGAAAGATACGAAAGGTAGAGAGAACGTGAACACACTGCACAGAAGGAAAGACGTAGAGTAGCATAGAGAAGAAAAGAGAGAAAGAGAGAGAGAAGGAGACAAAGATAAATGCAGAGGAGAGAGAGAGAAAGGGAAAGACACAGAGAGGAGAAAATTAAGAAATATAAATTAAAAGAAAAGAAAATTGTAGAAAAAAGTAGAGGGAAAGAGAAAAATAAAAAACTAAGCAGAGGGACAAACAGAGCTAAAGGCAGAGATTACACATTGGTTTCCATAGCAACAAAGCGACGTGTTGTCTCCACGACAACTCTAGCTTAGCAGCAATGGGGCGAGGGAAGCAATTCATGAGATAGGGTCGGTCGGCTGGGCCTCGCGTGACTGCGACACGTCACGTGTGCCCGTGTGCTTACCGTGCTCATTTTGCAAATGGCGGTGATTAATGTTTCACACTTTAATTCCGGACGTGGCTAAATGCCAATGTTTAACTTAGAGCGACAGCGACAATTAAAATCACGAGTTCCTGACACGTCCCGGGAAGAGAATTTCCAACAGCCTACGTCTCCCATTACGGAAAGGAGACAAGTTTCAACTTAAAACAATGGGATTTTTCTCTTTAAGGAACTGCCACTAGATATGAATAGTTGAGTTGAGTTGATTCCGTGCATATTGCAGGAACGTTCCCTTCGACTCGTATGACAGGAAGAAAGCCCGTAAGTTTCATCGCTGGCTGGTGCAGCTTCTACAATATGCAAGCCCCAAAATTTCATCCCCAAAAAGTTAATAAATTATTTTGCGGGAAAGTAGCGCAGAACTTGAATATTTTAATCAATTAGTCGTAAGAAAAAAACATTCCTCGGTGTTCAGATACGATTGGACATATTTCTGTCCACTGGTTTTCGAAAAAAATAGTGAATAGTAAATAATAATGTGTACGTTTCCAGGCTTGATGGAAAAAACACCTCTTCCTGAAAAGAGAAGGAGGTCGTTAACATAACAGGAAAAACTGGAGCTTGATAATACCCAAGGATTGCAAAAAGCTGAAAACGAAAAAGTATTCTTGAGACTATTGTTCTCTTCCGTTTGTCTCACCAGACACTAGGAAAACGAGAGGCGGGGTGAGGGTAGAAATTCATGCCGTAATAAAAATTTCAATCGAATCTCGCCCTCGTTATTTGCAAACCGGAACCTTCCCCCCAATCCGATTCTCAAACCGGAACCTTCCCCCCCAATCCGATTCTCAAACCGGAACCTTCCCCCCAACCAGATTCTCAAACCGGAACCTTCCCCCCAACCAGATTCTCAAACCGGAACCTTCCCCCCAACCAGATTCTCAAACCGGAACCTTCCCCCAACCAGATTCTCAAACCGGAACCTTCCCCCAACCAGATTCTCAAACCGGAACCTTCCACCAACCAGATTCTCAAACCGGAACCTTCCACCAACCAGATTCTCAAACCGGAACCTTCCACCAACCAGATTCTCAAACCGGAACCTTCCACCAACCAGATTCTCAAACCGGAACCTTCCACCAACCAGATTCTCAAACCGGAACCTTCCACCAACCAGATTCTCAAAACGGAACCTTCCCCCAACCAGATTCTCAAACCGGAACCTTTCCTTAATCCGATTCTCAAACCGGAACCTTTCCTTAATCCGATTCTCAAACCGTAACCCTCCCTCCAATCACATTCTCAAACCGGAACCCTCCCACAATCCGATTCTCAAACCGGAACCTTCCCCCAATCCGATTCTCAAACCGGAACCTTCCCCCAATCCGATTCTCAAACCGGAACCTTCCCCCAATCCGATTCTCAAACCGGAACCTTCCCCCAATCCGATTCTCAAACCGGAACCTTCCCCCAATCCGATTCTCAAACCGGAACCTTCCCAACCAGCTTCTCAAACCGGAACCTTCCCCAACCAGATTCTCAAACCTAAACCTTCCCCAATCAGACTCGCAAACCGGAACCTTCTTTAATTCGATTTGCAAACAAACTTCCCCTGATCCGATTCGCAACTGAAATCTTCAGACCACGATGCTATACTCTCCAACATACTTCACAACAATCAAATTCCCTATTCGGGATTCGTGACGGGAGCCACGAGCCTAAGACTTTCGATTAGCAGATTCGTTTTCGAAACATAGGGAGGGGTTGATACTGCGCATACGAATCTAGGAACATGCACTTTATTTCGGAGTGAAGGATTTGTTCCTTGAATCGCAAACGTAAGGTTTGGGACACTCGGATAGCCAGCCTCTATGGAGAGATGGCTAGCGTACCAGGAAACCTAGTTTCGAATCCTAGGTGCATGGGCGTTTCATGGTGTCTGTTCCTTCAAGTATTTCAAAAATTAACCATTCATCCTCGATGTCGTGACTAACCTAGGTAAGCAAAGAAACGTCATATAGAAACATAAAATTACAGATTTCCAACGACCGAGTTCAAGACATCTATACACACAAACATTCTTCAGTCCATAACGAAAACCTCCTCAGTCTTCATTCTCGACATTCTTCGACCCAATGCGGCAAAACAAGCCTTTGGACACCCCTGAATCTTCCTGACGAGATGTGGGCAACTCCCATTTTCGGTCCACGTGACCCTCGGGCCTGGCAAGAAGAAACCGGTCTACCTGGGCTGCATGCGAACCTGACCCCGCAATGACCCCTCGGGAGGAGGAATGACGAATAAAGCGAGAAGGTAATGAGCTGCCTTCGGAGCCACCTGCCGGCATTCATTGGAACTAGCTCTTCTCGGCCAATGGGAACGTCGATCGCTCTTATATATCGTTTTATTCGGAGTTTATCACGAAGTTGGCAAATGTATAAGAAGGTTTTTGTTTGTTGGGTTCGCATTCCGCTTGGGTGTACAACAGGTTTGTCTGGTAACCTTCACGTTCAATTACCCCATGCTAGATGTAAGTACTGCATGTGAGGACGTTTTATATCGTACGCTGTGAAGGGTTTTGCACATTGGACACAGCTTGACAGGATATACACTGACAACGATGCAAAAATGCTCTCAGATTTATACTTCAGAAGTAATTCTCGATGTTTTTGGGACCATTCTAAGTCTCTAGGTCTCTTTTATATTTTCCACTGTAGGCGACTGTAGTGCCAAAATCACCATACAAAAATTGAAATCACTCCTTCCACATTCCTCGAGACAATGACTCACCTCATCTAAATCAAAATGGCTTTATTATACGAAAAATTCGGATTTACCAAAAGGAGAGGGGGGGGGGATGAGGTCTGCCTGATTACTAGACCTTGGATTTTAGGTTTTTAACCTATTTCTTGATGAAGTTTTATAGTGCCTAAATAAACCTATTTTAGGTTTAAGCGCCTAAATAAAGCCTCTTTTTAGGTTTTTATACATTTTTAAAGGTTTTACAGAATTTTTAAGACACACAGAGGCATTTGCTTTATTTGGCCACGAAAATTTTCAATGACGAACGTGTTTGTAACGTACTCTCAGTCGATTTCCCTTCCTCCAAGTCCATGGTGATTTCTCAAAGCTCTAAACAAAGCAAAATGTCTGGTGCCACTGTTACCTGTACAATTCAAATTGGTCTGATCTGTGTGTCTAGCTCACTTTCGTGCTTTTGTGGCATTCATGACTTGCAAACTAACATTTCAGCATTGAAGTTTGCACCACTGACTATGTTTTTGTTGAAAGATTATTTTCAGCATATAAGATGATCCTCATAGACAAAATTGCGGAGTTTGACTGTGGATAGTATGAAAAAAGATTGTTGCCTCACTGTACGGCGAAGAGTGGATTTTAATAGCAAATTTCCAATGTTAAGTTCTCAAATTTCCAATGTTAAGTTCTGTCATCGCCGTAGGGTTAGGCAACACACGTAACGTTATGCACGATGGTGCGTATTTCAGAATATAGGTGCCCCATTTTCATTGCCGGTGACTACCTGATCAGCATTTTCAAGAATTTTGATCTATTTTAGGATTTTTCGAACCTACTCTAGGATTTTTAGAGCCTATTTTAGAAACCTAAAAGCACACTTTTTAGAACCTACAATCCGAGGTCTAGTGATTCCATAGCCTATACATTTACTCACAATGTTGTTCATTCAGGGCAAACGTATCCACAGAGTCGGATCAGCTAAAGAGGATTTACATAAGGATCAGGAGTTTTGGGACAACGTGATCTTGTCCGATAAAACCAAAATAAACCTGCACAGTGTGACCAGAGCGTGAAGGAAGGCAAATACGCAGGACAATTTTGCCAATGCAACTCCTACGGTAAAACATGGTGGAGGATCCATTATGATCCGGGCCTGTATGTCGACTAAAGGAGTTGGGGAAAATTCAAGTCACTGGTGGAATCATGGACAAACATGTCTGTAATAATATCGTACAGAATAACGTGAAACAAAGTGCCACGTGTGTTCACGTTCCAGCAGTATAACGACAGCAAACATACTGCTCAACTCAACAGGGGCTGCTTGATTTTGAATGTACCAAAACAGTTGAAAACACTAGTTCAAAGTTCAGATCTGAATCAAATTGAGCATTTATGGACATTTTTGAAGAAACGTGTCCATAAACATGAGTGGAAGTGAAAAGAAGATCTGAAGAGGGCCGTCGCTTTAGAGTGTGAGGGAATCAGTCCAGACACCTACAAGCCCTTGGTCGCTTCTATGCACAGGGGATGACAAACAGTTATTAAGGCCAAGGGTTATGCACCTGGCTATTAAATTGTCTCATTTTGTAACATTTTTAAGTTTTCATTGCAACTGTACGAACAGAGATGTGACATCAAAATAGCGTGTTGTTACAAACAGTATTTGTTTTTTGTTTCTTTTTTGTATTTGGGTATGATTCTGTATGCTTGGGTTTCTTCCATGGTTCTGTGTAGTTTAAAATAGCCAATAAGGTTTGAACTTTCAGCCCTCCCCCATGCGACGCGGGAGGAAGTATAAATATGGCCTCTGACAGAGGACAGGGAGTGTGTTTATGAACTGGATAGCAGAAGGAAGAGCGATCTTCGGGCTCCAGTGGACTCCCATGAAAAAAAGCATTCCGAGGCAGTTCTGCCGATGCTTAGCTTCCACTTGGCAGTTCTGCCGTGGGGCTCAAGTTAGAGGAATGTAAATGATGTAAATTAGAGAATTATTGGAAGAATCCGAGCCTTGTTTTGTTGAATTGTAAATAAATGCATAAAGACCATTTCTGCGAGTTTTCAGCAATAACCCTGCAACATTAATTCAGTAAGTTCTTGCCTGTGATTGATTCTTTGGTTCCGAGCGCTCTGGTGAGGAACGGGATGGGAACCCAGGACTAACGAGCCTATTTAGTTGTTTATTTGGGTTTTTCCTACCAGAAGCGGCCCGGTAAGCGTGGAGTGTTGCGGAACAGTGTTTGTGCTAAAATGTATGTTTTCTTTCGTTATTAATAAATTTTATGGGGGGAACAAACAGTGTAAATAAATCACCAGACGTGTTATAACTACATGTATGGAGAATCTCTAATGTACTAATGCTTATTGTAATTTTCGCTTTCGTTTACTTCTCACACTTCATCTGTACGAACAACATTGTGAGTAACTGTAAAATATGTGTACTGTGCGAATGAAGCTTTTTGCTTTGGGGATACCTACTGGCATATTTGTGATTCCATTTCGGTAGGTAGAATTTTTGGGGTATGCAAGTTGTTAAATTAACAGTCAGTAAACTGTTGCCTGGCGGTTCTAAGTGTATTAGAACATCATTAAACCTTGTGATAACTTTTAAACGTAATTTAGAAACACGTAGAACATGTTTACATTCAAGAAAAACCCAAACTCATATCGAAAACTTGGCCATATTTCTATTTCCAAGATCAAACTTATAAGATCCTTCTAAACTACCTACAAGTTTCTCGTGAACACGTTAATACATGATAAATATCAGAACTATGCCACGGAAACAACAAGCCTGCTGTTGTTTCGGCTCAGTGAAGTCGATCACTCCTTTAATCCACAAGGTGCACACTTTTCGAGAGGGGAGTATTTGATGACAGGCCCATTAATGGACATAGTTAAGAAATGGTATACTCCATGCTTTCAAATCCATTTTCATTGAGGGGGTATAAAAATTAAAAACATCCATGTCAGACATAAATGATTTTATTTTGCCCGGGACACGATTCTTTTGATTCATTTGCACACTGGATATGTGCAAAAACAGGGTGTCTACGAAATAACAAATCCAAAATTATTGACTTTTCAAATGACTTGTTCTTGACATTTATTTCCTCTTTCTGGACCCTTCCCCCCTTTTTTCTTAACATTAATTTAATCGTCCCCTACTTAGTAGGTGGAAATTAAGAAAATATATATTTTTTATTCAATGAAAAACTCATATCAACAAAGCCGGTGAAGATGAAATCTGAAGCTGTACTTTAACAACACTTGCTTCAATTTTGCATGTAAAAATTAATGCTTCAGACTTCATCCTGGATGGGGAATGGCCACATTATTTAATATTTTTTACAAAATTTTATGCATACGAGAATGTAATTCTTAAGAAACAAATTGAACAAATCTTAACCACAACAATAAAATTTTAGATTTCCAAAATATTCAATTTTATCAAATTCCAGTACAGGCATATAACAATGTAAATTCCCTATGCTGTAAATATTGCAAGAATTCTTGACCACAAGCATAATTTCTTGGCTTTTTCTTGACATACTTGATTTCTTAACTTTTTCTTGACCTTCTTGACTGGTAGACACCCGCAAAAACGTATATTTATTGTTTGTTTTAATGGAGGTTCTAAAAACATTTTTGCATTTATTTCGAGATTGGAGACAAGACTGTCAAGACTGGAACAATTCCAAAACAGGTAACTGTAGCATTCCACCCATTATTATTTGAAATATTTGGGTACCTCCGTAGTTAATCTAGCGTTAACTTAAAGAAAATTAATATTTACGTGAGTGAAAAAAAAATCCAGTGAGGTCTATACCGGACACATTCTAACAAATAGCAACAACAATAGGGTCGAGTACATCATCTTCGACAACAATAGTAATAATTGCGTGGAAACCTTTACATATATACGAAAGAAAAAATCGATACACATCAAAGAACAAAGAATAAGGTAAGGATTGTGCAAACTCTTTGTGTACGTTATAATGTCTACGTGTATAGATATGTAATTTGTGAATATTTAACGTTTTGGACTGTTATTTTTACATGATTTTCTATTTGAAATTATGACGAGATAGGTAATCTTATCACAAATACAAAACAAAACTATATTTGTCTGGCATGCCCAAAACTACATATTATTATCATGATGAATTATTTGATCTTTTAACCATTGTACCTCGTCTATCTATGCAAACATTTCAGACTTGATTCTGTCTCAGTTTTCTGGGCTGTGTACTGTTTCTATGTGGTCATTGGTCGGCGTCAATATGAGAAGTCAGAGCGCAAAGCTGAAAAAGAAATGCCTGGGAGGAATATGTAGCGGTTACCAATTCTCCACCATCTCAGGGTGAGCAGGTTGACATTTAAAGTAGTGTCGCTTACGTGCAACTGTCGGACACTGAATGGAGCGAATGGTTCTCCCAGTGCGTGTGCTGCACTCGCCGTTCCTAGATTGTACGTTCACTGGCCAAAGGGTTGGAGACATGCACTCATGTATAATACCAACAGCACAAGTGCATTTTCCCAATTTTTGTAAGTTTAAAGTTCGCCATCTTGAAACTCAATGACCAGTTTTGGTGAATTCAATTCCAAGTCCGTTTTCAAAGATATCTAGTTACTGGCTTCACAAATTGTTGACTTGGACCTTCTCGCACTATGAGTTTCGTTCCATCATGTCTAAAAATGTATTGTGTGCAGCTATGAGAAAATATCATCAGTAACAAATATATGTGTAAGACGTGGTCTCCAGACACCAGATTCGACCTAATCGAATCTGTGCAGGTGAAATACGCACAGAGATGATGGACAGCCTAGAAATGCATAGTACTTGGGAGTGAGTAGTGTGTTTTGTGGTATTATAAACTCGATAAAGTATGAACCCCCCTCAAGCAGATTTGGCTACACTTAAAACTAGCTCAACATGCCCATATGAGGTTTTTGCTCAAGTGTGGAACCCTGTCTAATCCAAGATTTTTGTAAAAATGCCCTCAAAAATTTCCTGAGAAAGTATGACCCCCCTCAGATTGATGAGGCTACACTTATAAAAGGCACTTCTGTGAGATTGTTGTCCATAATCCTGTCAAAAATATGCCCCTCTTGATATTTTTTTTGGATACGCTTAAAACTAGGCCCCACACACACACACACACACACACACACACACACACACCCATATTTACTTCCGGTTTAAGTTCAATTGGCACCAGGCTCAACTTGCATATTTAGTATTAAGATAATGTAATTCTTCTAGAATTGCTCCGTGACTCTCTCATTTCTTACATCATAAACATATGATTTTTCACCTATGAGAATAACACTACATATGGTGTCATCAGGTAATGCCTCATGGAATTCACAGATAATTTTAATGTTTGTCCTGTCATTAACCACAACTTGTTTCCTTATGTCATCATGTAATTTGAGTTTCAATATTGAATTTTGGCTGGTGAGATGGAATACACCCATGATGTTTTAAATACCACAAGGCTTTTTATAGCAAAATGTCGAAAAAGTAGCCATCGTCGTGCTAGTGCTACAATAAAGTAGGCAGTTTCTGGCCAGCCAATCTGTTTAATAACGTAGTAGACGGCTAAGTCCCATGAATTTCAGAAGGGTCAAAGTCCTTTCCAGATTTCGTATCTAAACACAGCCGTCCCTCGCCGTTCCCAAGTCTGGATTTCCATCGGTTAAAGAAAGGCCGAATCTGTCAAATCGTCCTTTATTTCCCGATATATTTGAGCTGTTAATGAACTTTTGTCACTTTTGTAGGCGGGTAGAGAGAGAGGGTGTGCTGATTTTTGAATTGGAACATACCGGTGTAATTGTAATTGGACTCAGTGAAGCCTTGTGAAATTGGTAAACACAACACGGAAACAATTTATCTGCAGTAGTATAGCTTCAAATAAACTTTTTTCTTAATGAACTCGGAAATGACCAAAATGTCACTTACTATGTTATATACCCGAGCCCTTCAATTAGTAATCCTGTAACACTGCCACTGTACAGAATAAAAGCGAAACCCATCACCGCACATATCCGGAACAGAACTCTTCATATCTGACGCGGAAACAATAACATTTCTGTGCGTTTACTGTGGCCGAAACGGATGCTCCAAGATCGTTACGTTCTCAAGCGGGCTAATTGCTGCACACAATTATGTCGCCACAGGTAAATGGAGGATATATTTTATCTCAAGTAAAGTCGAGGACATCGATAAAGGAAATCATTTTCTGGTAAAGATCAGAAACCCTTCCCCGCATGTTCCAAGAGGATAACAGGTCAAAATAGCTTGGGGTTATTGCCACACGTTTTGTGCAGATTCAAAGGAAATGAGCCACTGGTAGACTCCGTTACATAAATCGTTGTCACGACTGGTAGACACATGTTACTTCACGCTTACATATATGTTTCAAGGACGTAAACGTTTCTCAGGATCGGAAACCCAAGCACCGCAAAGATTCGAAAGATTCAGCATGTTATCCTGAAACGGATCACTGCCTCCTGCGTATTTATTCTGACCACTGGATAGGAGAATGCATGTGCTTTGTCTTCCTACTGCAGGGACTGAAAAGTAGTACTCTGGCAAGCATCGGTGTGCTTCGAGTTCGCATTGTTGGTCGATGTCAAGACACTGAAGAAGTTGTAAATTTTGGAAATAAAACCATCTACTCAGTCGTACAGTTGGTAAAGGAGAATATCAAATATACACTCAAAAAATTGTAGCGTTACAAAACCGCGGGGGCTGAGCCCTTGGTAAGGATGTTGAATCGACCCATCTTAATAGAAATATGTTTGATACATCGTTGGAAAGGGTATGAATCAAGATTCCAGAAATGTAAAATTTAAGGTGATGAAACAATTGGAAGTGGAAAAAAGTAGTATTAATTGACCCCCGATTTCGGGCTCCGCCCCTGGGGTAATTGACCTACCGCCCCCTACCGCTACCGCGGTTCCGCCTCCGCTACGCTACGCTCCGGCTACCCGTCTTTTTCTATAGTCCCCCTTTGAATGAAAACATGATTTAAAAAAAGTTGAATCCTAGTGGAAATTCGCATATATCCCGTTGAAAACGAATGTTCGACCTGGCAATACTGTGTGTTTACAACATGGATTAGGTTCAAGGAAACCAGTTTTGGCAAGTAATGTAGTGTTTTTTTTATTACCTCATAGAAATTTAACTTCAAATTGAGAAATGCACAGTGGCAATTCGAAGTGTTAAATACGTACTATTAGCGCACAATAATTTACTGTATTTTTTTTACTTTCAAACGCTAAAACACAAGGGTCGATTATGCAGTCTAGCCGAGTCCTTTCCTGAATATTTCTCAAGCTGCCTCAAGCCCACTTTGAGCTACTGTACAGGACATATCAACGAGACAAATCTACTATTTCTGGAAGGATACATTTACGGCTGCCTCAAAGGTAACACTAGCCTCTGGATTGATGCTGTAAGGTGCTCAGGAATTCCAGTAGGATATTTTTTAGTCATCGCACGTAGAGAACTGGACACAAAGGAAGAAAGGGCAAGTATCTGGAACGGGAGGAAGCCTGCGACTGAGCAGGAAAATGTATGTTTATGAACCGTGAAAATGTTTCTTACGCCATTCAAGATGTGAACAGGGAAGTCTAGAGAATGTCTCTTGAAATGTGCAAATTCCATTACGATATTCTTTCGACAGCTAATCTCCAGGAAGAGGACACCGATGTGGCACTTTTACTGCAACCCATCTGAAAACAGTTTTCTCGTTGACCGTAGAAGGTCAATTACTCGACGGAAAGTTCCGATGTTCTTGGCGTGTGCCCCTTCATCAATTTTATCAAATCATAATTCAGTGGTGCGGGCAAGTTTTCAAAACTAAATGATGAACGGTTTACTGTTTTTTAAACAGTTGAGCCATGAGGGCCAAAATGAAAATACGATCGTGTACAAAATTACGTACAGATATAGGAAAAATGGTGGTAATAGTTCTAGAACACTACTAAACCTTGTGGAATTCATGATTACTCTTGTGACACAAAGTGAAATACATAAAAAATATATTTACATTGTGTACCTAAATCCTTCGCCGCATAGCTTAAAGACGGCAAATTTGGCATCAGAAGCGAATGAATGTGACAGGTATTTCTAATCTGGGCTAATTGTTAGTATTAGTCTACATATATGTAGGAAATATGTACATCATTTGGTATCAGTTTCATAGATCGGAGACACATTAAAATCTGATATTTTGTGTTTCGCATGGTTCGTACTTACCAATTGTGTATTGCAGAACATAGTTCAAGGTGCCATTATGCTTTTTACACGAAAAGAAATCAAAATTTTTAACATAGAGAGTAATTTCCTTGACTCCTTTTTTCGCTTCCATAACACAGAATATGGCGGCCAAACCTTGACTACCGTAGTGGGCATGCAGTGTTTCCAACATCCTTCACCGAAAAATACCTACTATCGTGTTCGTCACTTGTGCAAATTGTACATTACGCACGGGTAGCTGACGGATAGCCCGAGTAGCTGACGGATAGCCCGAGTAGCTGACGGAGAGCCCCACGAACCATACACGGAGAGCCCCACGAACCATTCACGGATAGCCCCACAAACCATTCACGGATAGCCCCACAAACCATTCACGGATAGCCCCACAAACCATTATGCACGGTAGCTGACCAATAGCCCCACGAACCATTTATAAGGTTAGGTTAGGTTTGGTTACGTTAGGCAAGCATAGTAAAAAAAGGGGGGGTTTGAAACACTGACAGGGGTTTACGTCAACAAACGTATGCAGCATCCAGTTGTTGTAGGGCAAGCAAATGAAAGCAATGGCAATTGTGTGTCGGTGAGATATTTCTCTTGAAAAATACATGATTTCCCGGTCAAATATATTCCACGATGAAAGAAAATACCTCGACGAACGTTGTAAACGTTGGAGAAACTCATTTCCGTAAGTAGTTTCTTGTGCAAAATTGAAGAAATGTGTCTCCGATGTATGAAACTGTTACCCATCATTTACGTTCGCAGCACTTTGCTGAACACCTAATTTGGATTGGTACAACCACGCATATCTCGCAACAATTAAAATAAAAGCCTTTTAACATATCTGCATTTTCGGAACTAACATTTTAAATCAAGAACAAAACATAGTTTTGGGAATAAAAATTTCTTAAATTATTCAATGTTTACAAATAGTAATCTTGGCTATCTTTTCAAATCCTTTATTCCAGTTTGTTTTTCTTTCAAATATATAGCTATTAATTACTATATTTCTTTGAGCTGGTTTCTCTTTTTTAACTCCCAAAGGTTGATTTTAAAAGGTCCAAAAAACTAATGCAATTGTAATGATATTATCAAAATACTAACACTGAACGAAGTTTGAACATTAAAACGACTTTGTCTCGAACAATTTCACATAATAGCACATCTTGCACAGTAACGTGAACAAAACATTAGTAGAAATGGAATCCGATAAAGCATGTCGAAACAGTTTACAGTAATTTATTGAGTGTAGTTTGTCCTAGACAGAATTTATATTTCTAGAAATGAGTCATTAGGACAACCTAGTAAATATAGTCTATTTTGTTTTCAACTAGGGAATTACTTACGTGATGTTATATTGTCGTATGCCTGCTTGATACTAGTAAGCGATGCACAAATTACTTTATACTCCAAAAATAAAATGTTTAAATATTACATACAGCCAGAATCTTTCTAAATTAGGAAGATACCAGATAAAATGTGGAACACGTTTTACAAATTGTCCATGACTATTTTCATTAATTTTTCTCTTACATCCAGTGTGTTTTTAAGCGATGGATTTTTATGTATGCTGGTGCAGAAGTTGTCAACAGCTTGTCATGAGTTTTTTTTTAATTCTTGAAGCTCTGATTGGGTGAAATAAAGTGCACGAACATGGTGATGGACAATTTGCACGGTAATACTCATGGATCACACTGTACAGTATGGGTCAGGCAGGAATATTCAACGAACACGAAGTGACGTCAAGTGAAAATATAATTTTCTGAATTTAAACAATTTCCACATATGCGTAAACTTGCGTTGAATTACTCTTGGAAAACCTTAATTGAAAAAAAGTACTCCATAACTGTTGTTTTAAGAAAATTTGTGAGAACGTATGAATCACATTAAACTTCACGAAAAAAAAAAACAACTTTCACGTACACACCTCTAAGTTTTCCACCTTAGCCCAGCAGAGGTAATTCAGGTAATTCAGATAAACTTGGGTATAACTCTGTTGTTACATTGCTCTGATCCTGTACTTATGTCATTTTTAATGCCTCAATGTTTCACTTGAACCTAAAGAGCGAACCGAGTCCTACGTATTGCCATTACTATCTCTTAAAAGGAACCTATGAATAACTTTCTATTCGCGCTTAATACGTATGTACGAGGGTCACTATTTATATTTTGAGCCTAACAATGAAAAAACACGAATTTGGCAATGAAAACTGCTTTATTGTTTTTCGAAGTATTCTCCTTTATGGTCAATACACTTTTGCATTCGTTCGAACCATTTGTCAAAGCAGTTTTTCCAATCTTCTTGAGACACCTCCATAATATGGTTTTTGAACGCATCAACGGCGTCTTCCGTAGACGAAAATCGTTGTCCACGCAATTTATTCTTGACATTCGGGAACAAGAAGAAGTCATTGGGTGCTAAATCAGGACTGTACACCCATACAGTCGACTGCTGTTTACGTTCCGGCTCATATGCATATATCCATGATTCGTCATATGCATATATCCATGATTCGTCACCTGTTACAATCTTATATACGTCTTTTGAAGCACCACGATTGTATTTATTGAGCATTTGTTTGCACCAATTGACGCGAGCGTCTTTTTGAGTTTTTGTCAAATTGTGTGGGATCCAACGAGAACATACCTTTCTCACAGCTAAATGATCATGTAATATTTTATATATGCTGGTGGAACTAATGCCTACGGTTGCCTCAATCTCACAGTATGTCACGTGACGATCTTGCAGTATTACGTTTTGCACAGCATCAATGTTTTCTTGAACAACAACTGATTTTGGACGACCTTCGCGAATCTCGTCGGTGAGCGAATGACGGCCAACATTAAATTCGTTATACCAGCGTTTCACAGTGGCAAAGGATGGGGCTTCAGCTCCAAATGTGGAAGTAAGTTGATCGATGCACTCTTGTCTTGATAATCCACGTCGAAAATCGTAACAAATCATCGCACGAAAATGTTCACGAGTTAATTCCATTTTATTGTTGTCGCGCAATCTCCAAGGCAACATAAACAACACAAATGAAGCTATTGACAAAACATATGAAGTACATTATGGTCAATAATGCCAGACGATTCCGTGCAAACGTCAAATCGCGCCTAACTTCAATCAGTGTTGCCAAGGCTCAAAATATAAATAGTGACCCTCGTATGTAATATGTATTTCTGGAGTGTATGAGAAAATATGCATTACAGAACGCTAAGCAATGTCACCCCATAATTAACTTAATTTAATAGCACCGATATATATATGCATAGTAATACGCAATCACTTATTTCAGCTTGTCTGAGCTCGAAATAAACAATTAAGTTGCAAAAGCACATTTTGCCCAATAATACAAACGGTGTTAAAGGCGAAGCGGAGCAACTACTGAGCATGCTCCCTCATCTGGTTCCCCTCGAACATCCGGTTATGCTGACGGTTCTATGGACGTTAATATGAAAGGGGGAAGTGGAAATTCTTTTACAAAGAAAAAAGGTGCCAGCATATGGTTGCACAGTTCGATAAGGAACAAATTTATTGAGTCACTTATCACTTCATAGGTTTCCAAAGGACACAGAGAGATAAATACACTTGTATGTCTGAATATACCGAACAAATAACTATATAACATACCTTTAAATATTAATTTATGAAACCTTTGAACACCTTCTCGTCACAAAACAAATATGTGTGGTTTAGTTTTAATTAAATCACCATTTTATTGTGAAGCAATCAGAACAACGAATCTTTATATTTCCTTTGTAGCCTACTGCCGTGTGATCAAGCGTATGAGATTATGTAAGGTTGTAGAAGATAGACGTGTAATTAAACTGTAATTAGTGCTGCCATCTACCCTCAGGTTTGAAAATGTACAATGCAAGTCGAACTATCGTTGAACACGTTAAACGTATATAAGCACTTTTGTTATTTTTAAAGAAAAAACGTTGTTTTCTAATAATCTGCACTGCAGTTGCTCATCCAAAGGATTCAACAAGTTCACTCATTCATGGTAAAACTTGAACAAATACTTCTCTTGATTATCGCCAGTCTGTGGCTCTATCGTCGCACAACTGATTAAAACAAGTGCTGCAAACAACGAGGACTAACCTAAACCGGAAGATCCGGGTGAACCAATGTTTATGTTTACATTTTTAACACGGTCTACAAAGAACAGAAAGGTTTGAATGCTTAACTTAATTAAAATGAATTTAGGGAAGAGACCAGACTAAAGCTGCGTTGCGTTATTACTTTTTGATTTAATTAACAATCAGATGAGATACATAAGACGTAACACAAAAGAAAATGAACGTACAGTTGAAAACAAACCTACAAACACATCTTTAATGTTTTAAAATTGTTTAAAAATTGTGGCAATGCACGTGCGTTGTGTCTACTGCAGGAAGTTTTGTCAAGTGGCTAGCACGATGAAAGACAAAAAATGTTTCGGGAGTGTTTTAGCACTTTCAACTAAAATAATCGGAGGCATAATGCGCTAAATTAGGCAATTCCCATTGTAGGATTTTTAAATGGCTTGAAACAAATGAAGATTTTGTGGTGGGAAGTTATGGAATTTACTCAGGAACATCAAATAAAAGCAGATGTAATAGGAAATGTGGTATTATAAGATGTACGGCTTCTCAGCGAGTGAACTTGTTAGACTACAAAATGAAAGAATCTGTATATTATACACATATGTCAGAAACATAGCTAATATCTTTTACAAATTAATGATTAGTTTTTCTTCAAACTTGTGGTGTAGAATTGTACAGTTAGATTCTGGTGTCTATTATACCTGCTGTAATTTTAACAATTTTACAAAATGTAACTTACATTTTGCAAATGATAAATAAAGTATGTTTTGAACAAAGATATCACATTAAAACTATGTATTTTTGTGTGTCTTTACGAAAGATCTAGGGGTACGCTAAATTTTGTGTGCAAATACAATCAAATGATTTGGTTCAATGAACCTTGTACAGAGCATTCCCTGACATTAGCTACGAGACTCGGCGGCAAGCTGCCCGGCATCAGCGCTTGTCTTTCCCGGTGACCGGGTCAGCGACAGTCGCTAGAGTCAGCTATTAAAATTACAGTTTTCATATTGTGTACTAACCTTGACTACAGAAGGTGTTGAAAATGATCTGCTTCTGCTGCAACACATTCCTGGCATCTCCGAAGGAAATTGGCATTTACACGTGCAAGTTCGTCTACTGTAATTCTCCTGATTTTTCGTACAATACTCTCTTTTAACTCACGGATGGTGTGCGGATTGTCTTTGTATACTTTATTTCCCCATTTTTCTTTACACTTTTATTCAGAACTGACCATGTTACTCTAAACTTTTTTATGAGGTTTAATATAAGCGACTGTCGCGGACCCGTTCACCGGGAAAGACAAGCGCTGATGCCGGGCCGCTTGCCGCCGAGTCTCGTAGCGAATGTCAGGGAATGCTGTGTATAATCGACAATACCTGTCGATTCAGATCCGGCTGTCAGGCTGGCACCTTTCCACGGATGAGGCAAGTAATGGGATTTGTAAGGTCTGCATTCCAAACCGACGAGAACATCCTGTCTCCGTAATGTTTCGTTTTCCAGTACACCTTCTAATTTTTACCTACAAGTCAACACAAGAGTAGAAGAACTAACAATCGCATTTGCAAAGCAATATAGTAAGGGCACAATCCAATCCTACTTAAAATCACAACGGTGTTGGATTATCTTGTGCCAACATAGCGTCATTTCGATTCACGGTGTTCCTGTGGAACGGAAGCTTGCAGACAAGAATACGGAAAGCTTTGTTTTTCAGACAGCAATAAAAGTGACTAAACAAACTCTGCTTACCTCTGGTTCCATCCGAACGAGCATGATTTCGAATGCGAATTCTTAACTTTTCCATGATGATCAAGATAAAACATTATATTTTAAGTAAATGTAGTGATAACTTGCTGATAAGTGGTGCTATCTAAAAGATTAGAAAAGAACTTGTGCAATGATTGATTGATTTGCGTTTCACTTCCAAGGACGAAGACTCACCTTGACCAAGAGCGGTTGATGATCTAAAGCAGGGCCAATAGAATCAGGGCCTGTGCTTCAAGCGCCGGGGTATAAGGGGCGCTAATATGCCAACAGTAAAAATATGCGCTGTGTTTGTTCTTAAATTATGTTGATTCGGCAGAAATAAACACACGCGGCCGTCATTGCCAGAGAGTTCTATTTGCACAACTAAGCCCCAGAACATACAAAACATAACTAAAGAACACCCAAATAGTAACTTAGGCACTATTTGCAAGGTAGACAGCTAGAATGAACAAGACCTGTGAAAACATACCATTCAGCAGGAAGAGAATAAGGACTGAAGGATAGTGAACTGTACGTGTATATAAAAACTATAAATGTTGCTTTGTTTGAAAGGGCATCACTCTCCCCAAAATAAATTTAATGGTTTAATTCACCTAGTGCCTTCTTTCTTGCAGTGCAAAAGCCTCTCTATAACCGTTATAATTGTACAGTAAGTAATCACTGAGCAAATGCATACAAATGAGATATTAAATACAGCGTGTACGTTAACAGAAATTGAGAAAACTTACATTGGCGGCGATTGGGTTCCAAAACCGAAGGGGGGGGGGGCAAGGTGCCAAAACTGGGGGGGGGGGGGCAAAGACAGTTTCTTTCCCTTTGTAGATACGTTTTAGCATAGTACGGGGGCAAATGTGGCGAAAAATAGGGGGCCACTCCCCCCCTCGCCCACCCCTAATCGCCGCCACCTGAAACGATCTTTTGTAAATGATAATACATAAACAATTGAAAGGCTATACATGTCGATTAAGGTACTTTTTTATAGCATAGTATTATGCCTCAATAAAAAGTTCTTCACTCTTGTTACACTCGCACTATGATGAACTTCAAGTTTGTCCTTGCACACTTGTTAGAATAAAATACCGTTGAAGCAATTTTATCTTGAATTAAGCAATATATAACTGGTTGGAACTTCACAGCATTGTTAATTACAGAAGAATATTGCCAAAAGTACCTTTGTTTGATCTACTTAAAACCTGTTATGTATTGCGCACGTAACATTGAGCAAGAAATACGTGTCACTTTTTCTTTAGTACAAGACTCATGGCATGTTTCTACTAAACGAATAGATACTTTAAAAAGGATTTTTTTTGCCAGCGTCTTTATTGTTATGTCTGTCTCCATCCATGTGCAAAAAAATTGTTATGTAAAAGTTGAGGAGGTGGTCAAAATTGTATTCTACCACATCATTTTGTACACTTATAAAATCACTAACTGGCAAGTATATTTTTCGATGTTATCATTATTGTACTTTTCAAACTTTTGTTCAAGTTGGTTCTGCACAGCATACTGACACATTTGCAACCAGAGCTACTCGTGCAGAGAAGTACGTACGAAACAGCTCACAAGCTTATCTTTCTGTGCTAAAATACAAGATCTGTCTACACCCACAGAGTCCTGTTTTTACAGGGCGTGGGACAAGAACGAGAAATCCTGGACGCTCGTTTTCGAAACTGTACCACGAGAACAAGGTGCGGTGGAAGCAAGTTTAAGAATTTTATAGAAGACAAGCAGAGTACACAAGGTTGGCTGTTTGTTGCTTCCAGGATGTCCGCGAAAGTTAGCATTTGCAATACGCGCAAAACACGAAATGCGACAGGTAACACAATACCTGCACATTTTCTTTCACATCACCACTTGTTTTGATCATCCTACTTCGCGTTCATCTTTTTGTTGACGTTTCCTCAGAGCACTCAGTCTGCTCCGAGCATTTAGTGTTGCTAACTACAATTAATCAAAATTCCCTATGAAAAATAATTTTGATTTCCCAGCCATGAAATAAATTTTCTACGCGCGGGTTTACATGAACTGAAAATGACAAACTAAGCATGAAAACAGCCACTTTCTCTGTAAAAAGTTGACTTTAGAAAACGTCATTCTCGGCTTGTCAGTTGAGCTGTTCATGCCAACACTGATTACCGTGTGAGGGATTCAAGCCAGAAATGACGAGCTAGTGGAGGCGATTGGGTTCCAAAAACTAAGGGGGGAGGGGGCAAAAAGTGGGGGGAGGGGCAACTGCCTCCCCTAATCGCCGCCACTGACGAGCTGTTACGCCGAGAATCAAGCATGTTTGATGTTTGCTGTCATTCCTGGTATGATGACGTCAAAACTGAAGGTGTGTGGACAATGCCATTCCCGGAGTGACTGCCACATGCGTAGGGACAAGCCCCCCTTTAGCATTTCAACCGAAAACTTAAAGTAAATTTCCATTTTCCATTATGAAACTTCCATTGGGTCAAGTACAATGTTCACTATATTTCTGAACTGCCTGCCTGGAAGATGGACGTGTTCAGTGGCTGTGAGATTGTACTTTGATTGTCGTTGGCAGCCTTTGTAACTCTTATATCACTATATTTCTGAAAGGTCTAACAAGTGTGACAAATGAATTTTTAAAACTAGGACGACGTTCAAAATGTAAAAAAAAAGCGCTATGTTTCCTTTCTGTTTATGGCTGTAGCAACACAAGCCTTCCTATCCTGATCACTGCAAATCTTCGAGGGGGAGAAATACGAAGTTAAAGAATAAAATAGTACACAAACTAAATAATTCCTAAATGCTAAACATTGGAAATATTAAAATTGGCCTCCACACCTCCATAGTCTAGCGATAGAATTGCTGCGTTGATATCACGGGGTTCCAGGTTCGATCCCCGGTGGAGGTAACATTTCATTAAATCATTCAGATTCCACTAGAAGAGCTTCCCCTATGGCGTAATTGCAATGCGTCGCCTTGTAATCAAGGAGTCCCGAGTTCGCTACCCGGTGGAGGCATATTTCACAATAGTTCGGATCCCTCTTTAAACTGTATGTCTAGTCCCGATTAACCTATTTGTGCATATAGTGGACTTAAAAAAAATATTTTAATTCCACTAGAAGCTATAGGTCTCGTCCCGATTAGCCTCTGTGCATATAATAGACCTTAATACAAATTCAATCAAGTAATCATTGAAATACGGTGCGAGTATCAGCAGTCTTGGGCAATTTTCTAGTTCGCAGTCCTAGTCCTACATGTTAATTAATTATAATTTGTTAGGTTAGGAAATTATTGATGCAATACCACCATAGTGGCCAAACTTGATTCTGTGCAGAAGAATCAATCTTTGAAGCACTTCTAAAGCTATTGATCCAATTCTGTTCAGTATTTATGCATAATATATTCTGAAATTTAATTTAAGTCTTCAGCAGTTATTTTCACTGATAAAAATGCCCAGTGCAAAAGTTGCAACTATATTCATTGCTTTTGTGTCAATGTATTTGCTTCCTAGTGGAGGTGAATTTGTAGTGAAAATATGTTTGTTCCTTGAGAGTAGCGCCTCCTAAGTGGGCGGATTTCTCACATCCTCCCCATTTTTAGCCCCAAGTTCTGAATTCCAGTTGTTGAACAAGAAAAAGTAAGACATTTCATCATGGCAGGGAAAATGGTATATTAACATACTTTCTATTCAAGGGTGGTATTGTTTATTTGATGCCTACTTTATTAAGTTAGTGTCGCTTTTCTGAAACACGAAAAGTTACAATCTTTCGCCGCTCCCTACTATTGTGATTTGAACAGTTTAGAGTTATGGCGCACTGAGGCAGAAAGGAACTAAAAATAAAGACCCTTCAGCAGCGGCTTGCGATGGTTGAAATATTTAAAATTGCCTTTTACGAACTTTAAAAGTTTTGTGTTATTGAAATGTGCACACCACCATCAAAGGCTGCTTACGGCAAATCAAGTGTTGCCTTCATAATAAAAATGGTAATAAGAGGTTGAGTGCTATATTTATTCTGTCCTGTGAGAAGGAGCTTGCAAAATCTTTGGATTTGAACAATGTTGTAGCTGCTCATAAGAACAGACGTATCTTATCGTAGTTTCTTGCTGTGGTTATTTTCTTATTTTATCAGAAAAAGTACTCACATTCTTTACATAGAAAGAGTGCAGTATTTATACATATATCCAGCGAGTTGATAATGAGTGTACTTTTTATAGTGTATTTTGTTTACTGTTCATACGAATAGTAAGTATGTGATATTTTTCCTCTCGATAATGGCTTAAGAAAAAAAACAATACAATTATGGAATTTTATTTGATATAAGAGATTCGTGCCTGTAGAACAAAATGCAACACAACATCTCAGTAATTTGTTCTTGGATCTGACTGTAAAGCATGCCACTGGTAAAATTATACCGTAGTACAGTATTACGTAATTACCTTTTAGCCGATATTAGTTAGCACCTAGAGAATTTGACTCCGAAATCCGTAGCCCCCCCCCCCACTTATTTTAGGCTGGCGCCGTCACTGGTAGGGACTCTACTGAGCCCGTGTTTTTCACTGTCAGCACGTTGCTTTGTGTACTGTACGATTCCATTTGTTCCTGTCATGTCTTTTAAAATGAAACTAACTCTGGAACATTCATAACATCGAGCTGTATAAAACGTTACCGGTTTTGTGAAATGTAAAAATAATAAGGAGTACATAAATAAATTTAGTATACTTGTTGGAATGATATGGTGAAATTGATGAAGAGATATTTACAAAGAACACCTATGTCCAGGTCAGGATCGAACCAGAGATCCCTGACGTCGTAGCGTACTGTGCCAATCACCATGGGCTTAGTGGAATTCAGTGTGAACCTATGCATTTAGATCAACGCTGTACATTCAGGTTGAAATTACGTTTCTTTATGGTTCGTAGCGTCAATGAGCAAAACTATATTTTAAAAAGTTGTTTTCCTTAATGATCTGAATACCCTAAGGCTGTCTATGTTGTTTAAATACCGAGACTTACCCTTCCAGACCGATAATGGTGTTTTATATCGAAACAGGAGACAGGGCAGATTTCATTCTCAAAAGCGAGACAAGCTCATCACCACTGCCATCATCAAGGTGAAGATGGCATTTATTGCTGTTCGCGGATCACTTCCCTACTGTCAAGGCAGCTTGAATTCTAAATATCATGATAAGCACGAGATGAGTGGAGCGAACTAGTTTCCTTCAACATACAGAACGCGACTTCTTAGGCACCCTGTGTTAGATTTCTGGGAATAAGGGGTGGAGATCCATGGAAACCTGAACACCAAAGGATCCTTGTTTATATATGTTAATAAGCACACATCTACAAGGGTGTACACCGAGAAACTGCACATCCTTGGTGCACCTTACACTTTTATCTTCAATCTTTTATTGGAGGTATTGTACAGGAAGGCAGGCTAACTATCATCTTCAAAAGGAAGGTGTTTGGAATTGATTCATACAGCCAACAGGAAACCGCTAATTCCAGGAGACAATGCCTGAGGGACATGTAAATGAAAGGCGCTTATGTTGCCATCATGTGCGAGTGTGGGGTGGCGAGAGAGGTCATGCTTAAGAGAACCAGTCTTCACCATCTTCAACGTCTGTGCACGACGGAAAAGGGGTATGGTATTAAGTAAACAATGGTCTGTTGTGTTCTTCCAGTCTGTTTTCCCATCCAAAAAAGCCAGGTGCATGGCGGTTGCATCTACTAATTGGCCTGGCCTCATTGGTTTAGCAAGCATGCACGAAAACACAAGCAAGCTGTGTATCAAGTAGACTCGTGTTCTGCTAATGGTAGATCCAAGCTATCAACAGTGAAATGTGGGTCTCCAATTTCACACCCTGTTGAAAGAGTGAGGAAATGAAGTTCTCCCCATCTCTCTTTCTCACTCTCTGGAGAGAAGGAGAAAGATGAAGAGAAAAAGAGAAGGGGATACAAGAGAGATAGAAGAAAGGAATAAGAGAAAGAGACAGAAAGAAAGAAGAGACATTTGGCAATGTTGAACAACACAGTGCTGAAAGGATTTTGGGAAAGGGGGACCACAACAAAATGTATGTGTATTATATTGTATTCATCATTTTCCTTGTGATCTCAATAAATTATATGTGTATACTTTTAAAGAAAGTTATAAAGATCACATGACAAACAAAATTGCCTAAAATATGTATGAATGACGAAATGAAATTCTCATTATGTAGGTCGTTTATGTTTGAAAGCAAACATGGTTCTAATATGTTCTGTTGCGTTTGTATTTATGTGAAAGCAATTTGTAACTGTACATCGTTACAATGCCAATTTTCTTTCTATACATGTAATTTAATACATACTGGATAATTGTCTCGCACAATGATCTCGACTAATAATGACCGCAAGTGGCAGTTTTGACTCGACATCCCTCACCCTCATGGTTTGACTTCGACCCTTGGTGCCATTGGCCACTGTCACACACAGAACATGCAATGAATCAACAATTGACACAGGACTGAGTCCACATCAAATCACCCAGAAAATTTTCAAAATACAACCCACTGATTTAGATTTTCATGAAACTTGGTGTATTTGTTAATCCTACAAATAAACACATGCATTTTTTTTTCTCTATACCTCATACTTATTGAGAAACAGTAGGTTAAAGTTTCAGAATTTTGCAGGGATCAGTCATTGCCGAGGCCATGGTAGTGGCTTGCAGTGCTTAACAGAAAAAGTTATATCTCGGAGTCATATCAATATATCACTTTGAATTTGACAGATATATGTATATTCCATTTAAAAAGTTGTCAAAAATATTCCTTTGCACTGAGAGTCAGAAAAAATAATATTTTATTGTAAATATTTTTTTTTATGTCAACGTCTGACGTTACTAAAAATTGCATTATCACTAAAAGGCACTGCAGTTATGTCAATTTTTTTTCAAATTCAAGCTTAAAGTATGTTCTAAAAGGATATAAAATAAAATTAGTGGCTTTTCCAATGCTTCTATTAATAAATCTTCATTAAAACAAATTTTTTATTCATTCATATGGGTTATTCCATGCCAAATCATCACAAAAATGAACTTCTCAACCCGACCATTTCAGATTGACATGAAAATTTGGTTAGATGGTAGAAGGCATGAAGTAACTTACATATCACCTTCAGTGATACACGGTATTCATACAGCAAGGTTGCCAACCTAATAACAAATGTAAAATTTGTGCTTACAAGGTCAAATAAAACAATTCATAACTTTGCTTCCAATTATGGTATAACTTTCATCTTGGGCTTGTTTTGAAGCTAATTGAGCATAGTTTTCATAAAAAAATATATTTATATGAAAATATTAAAATTTTAACTTCAAGGTCACATGATGTGACCTTTGACCTTGCACATATAAACATATGTATGTTTCAATTTTGTGGCTAATAAAGTATGTTACACAGTTAAATGCAGTGTCTGTTTGGTGTAAGTTTTATTTTTGGATGACTTTGGTAAAAGAAATAAAAAATAATAATCTGACTGTAGTATGCCTCAGTCAATGAAACACCTTCTATCCCAGTCTGAAATGTTAGCCTCCTGTTTCTCAGTAACTATGAGGTGTAGAGAAGAAAATTTTTGCATGTGTTCATACCTTGTTAGTATTAAGAAATACACCAAGTTTCATTAAAATCTGAATAGGTGGGTTTCATGTGCTGGGAGATTTGACGTGGAATCAGTGTGTTACTGAAGTCAATATATTTGTGTCAATTGACTCAGTGTGGGTTGTTTATGCAATGTATCAACTGAGGAGACGTTTATGAATGGACTCTCTTCGTGGAAATCTAATTTGGTTCTTGTTCTTTAGGGTCGCTTTTCTTCCACTTTTGTCTAATCGCGAGGATGAGATGTGTGCTCATATGATGAAATTGATGAAGGGTCACTCCAAAAGTACACCCGGGGCCGCTGGCGCCACTAACAATAAACACATGGACACAATTCCAGGAAGTAAGGAAGGAGGAAACTGACTACCCTTACTTCATGGCTCATTACTTGCTAATCTACAGAACTTACAATCAGAATATCTCCTCCTCTGAACATTCTCTTATTTCACGCCCGCCATACAAATCAGCTTGTAACCCAGACTACGGAAATGAACTTTACAGTTGCAAAGGAACGAACCAATAAGATAGCCCGAACCGAGTCATTATTTCTGAAATCACGTACGTCCTCACATCCTATACGACTGTCTTCAATACCTATGATAAAACCAGTTTAGGTTGACGCCTTGAAATGGCGCACCTTTCTTTGGAATTAGTCTGCAACTTATGGAACTTTCAAGGTTTTATTGGAAGGCGAAATGAGTCCTGGAGAGCAGTTTCAATCCCTTCTACCATGAATCATGAAAGTGTTGGGGGCTGATTTTTCTTTCCTGCGTTTCCTTAGTGAGCAAGATCAACCACTTACGTAGGAGGTGCCCTTGAATAATGAAAAAGGTTAAGTGTCCGTACCCCAGTGTCACACTTCCTGAATTACAATCGAAGACAGTATTTTGCACCTAATCTGTATTTCACTAATGCTAGAATTATCTTCGTAACATTTCATTGAGAAACTTTGAAATTTCTGTTTCCTGGACATTATTGGTAAACTGTTTAATATGTTGATAACTCAATCCAAAAGTTTTAAGACCATTTAAAAAAAAAAGTATGCTTTATTTTGAGATTTGAGAAGATACCGGTACATTTCTGTCGAGACTAGAAGAGCCTGTTCGTTCGTGAATTGTCGGGACTGGCTAGGTTTATTCAGTATCGGCGAACCAGATTTAAATACGGAAGGGACATTTGGCGACTAATGCGTAACATTTAGGCGCCATTTGGTAACTAATACCTTAACATTTATTCGTAATTTGGCGAATTAATAGTTGAAATTAAAATCGTGGGCGCGTCAGCACTTGGGCTATTTGCACCTGTCACATAAGAGGCCCAAGCCCCTTACGTCATCTAAAATCAAGACGTATCTTTGAGGACTAACATCTGAGGCTGGAAAGAGACACTCACCATATGCCCCCATACAGGATTATACTGGCTGTCGGTTCAGAGACGCCGGAGCCTCGTTAGACTATACAAATTCAGTACCGGAATGTACGTACTATGTGGAAAAGATGCTACAAATGCACGTTTAGTCGCCAGGCTGACAACACAGGCCACAAAATTCGATTCAACAGCTTCATATAAAACTTGACAGATGAGTGTTACAAACGCAGTTCTCAAAGCCACTACCAGCAAATGCAACAGCTAAGGCGAAGCATAATGACCGTTCTGCCAACACGCGAAACCTCATTTGGTTCTCCACATACGCAGTGGCCACATAGTTTTACGAAGAAGCTACGGGCATTTACGACACCATTCATTTGTATATTTGCGAATGACGCTGCAAATTTCTGAAGGGCTACAGCGACGTCCTAGATTCTCAAGTACTTGAACTAACGCCACCTTGCTAAAATAGGTTTTCACGTGGGTTCCCTCAAGACATTCCAAGTGAATGCCTTTATGCCCATCTTCTAGTACTATTCCGTGTTTACTCTAGTACGAGAGAAACCCGAGTAAGCAAAAGCAGGCGGTGTCCAGGGGAATTACTCAGTGCCATTATGGGGTTCTAATGACAGTTTCTTTTCCTGCTTTTTAGTACTCCTAAGAAATGTATGATCACCAGGGAAAACAAGTAGATAGCCTATAAATTCCCAGTAAAAGGGGGGGGGGGAGGAATAGAAATTAGAAATGGTAATATGTTTACGTGTTGCGAATACTTAAGGCGCTGTGCATTGGGCTCCGACTGCGGGACGGCATGGGTACGAGTCCGCCTGGGTTCAGTCTCTGGCTTCTCGGCCTGTGTATAGGACCGGTGGAAAACCCTTTGTTGAGGAAATTGGGAATCTACGAGTGAGTAGCGTAACCCGGTCTCGGAAATCTCGTGCAACGGCTGAGGGTTCGACGTGCTGAACCCACGTCACCCCATTACTGGTTGAAGAACTCCACACCTCTAGGTAGGATTGTGTGAGGAACGCTGGCAGTCGGGAGATAGGCCAAGGCCCTTATGGGCTGTAGAGCCACGGGCTAATATAAAACTGAAAATAACCATAAAAACTATAAAACAGAATATACATTTGAAACTATAAAGCACCAAAATAGCTTCCTCGATGGCGTAGTGGTAACGTCGTCGCCTAGTAATAGTAGGGAGCTTGTTCGATACCCGATAGAGGCACGATAGTAGTTCGGATTCCACTTTAAACTGTAGGTCCAGTCCCGATTAGCCTTACAGTACATAAAGGTGGACTTAAAACACCAACTCAAAGCGCCAAATTAAGTTAACCCACAAAATAATATGTATGGCACATATTCATATTAACCATATTGCTAGCATGATATGACCTCGTGATACGATCAATGACACAAATGCATTATGAAGTATTCGATATTAATTATACACACGGAAATTAAAATATTGAATCAACTGGTAGACTAGGTACGATAAATATCTAGTACTAGGACAGTGGTTCTCAAACTGTGGTACGCGTACCCCCCAGGGGGTACATTACAGACCTGAAGGGGGTACGCGATCGAGAATACCCACACCACAACATTACGACATTAATGAGCATTTCTACATTCGAATTTCTTCATATAGGAGAAGTATTTATTTTACACGAGAGTGCTGGACTAAGCTTATATTACATTTCTTGGATCTGAAGTGACGCATGCGTCAATTGTGGGAATAGAATTATTAGTTTATTTCACTTCAGATTCAAGAAACGTAATATAAGCGTAGTTGAGCGCTCTCGTCTAAAGTAAATGCCTCTCCTATATGAAGAAATTAGAATGTAGAAATGCTCATTAATGTCGTCGCAGAGCAAGCTGTCCTTTTTCACACAATTGACGCATGCGCAGCATCACCGCATGCGTTCAGGAGACGCCTCTGGTTGGCGTACATTAGACGTTCAGTTACGACTAAAGGGATACAATGAGAAAAAAAGTTTGAGAACCGATGTACTGAGGCTTATCGTCACATAGTTTTGGCGTAACATTGTATTTGGAACTCGCCATCGAAATCCCCGGGTTTGAATTCCGGCCAGAACATGGCTGTTCTTTGTGGATGTCCCTTCATTAATTTCACCTAATCATCACTCACCCTCATGGTCACGAGAAAGGGATAGGTGTCCGGGATACGATTCACGGAGAGAGCCCCCAAAATTTCGATTGTTTTAGCATCGTGAGAGCAATTCTGGAGCTACTTGAAAAAGACAGGCTCCGGTCTCGAAAGCCAGAAACCGGCGGCGATGGGACTCTATGCGCTGACCACCCGTCATCCAATGAACAGCCTATTGGCAGGCTTTGTGACTTAGACGGCTGTTATGGTATGGTAGGCTATATATAATGTATGCACAATACATAAACGCGTAGGAAACGTGTCGAAACAACAACACACATAAAACATAGCCTTGAGTTGTACAAGAATTCAAGGTGTGAAAGTAATCTGGTAATAATAATAGTAAAGGAGTACGTGCGGTAACAACGGGAAGTTACACATATTCGTGAAAACACATGCATCTCTCGAATCCCTAACACCAAGCCTTGGTCCCTCATTCACAGACATGAACATCTTAAAAATAACAGGTATCAAGGTTCACGAGACAGCAGGCACATACTTGAAAACACCACAATAGCCGCAATTACCTAAAATTACATAGCAAAAAATACTTTCGCAACAGCCGTTAAAGAGTTTTTCACCGTTCCTAAGCGTGAAAGCTCTATTACCATGATGTCACCGTCTTCAGGTTTAAGATAAACTGACATGTGTCTGTAAGTTCCATGCCAAACTCTGTTCTTATTTACTAATATTGGTATTTTTGTTATTGTAAGTAGTTTTTCTGCCACGTTTTAGCTAATCGCGATGGTATGGATGAGTGGTAATTGTAGGAGATTGCTGAAGGCATACTCACGATATTCATGCCCTGGTCGGGATTCGAACACGGGAACTTCGGTAGCGAGATCGGCTTGATCCTAACTGAGGAATGTGCCTTCAAAGGGAATCGGAATCGAAGATCCGTCGGTTACAAGACAGCGCTTCTATCGGAAAAGCTCGGGGCCGTGGCGGCGATTGGGTTCCAAAACCGGGAGGGCAAGGTGGCAAAACGGATGGGGGGGGGGCAAAGACAATATATTTCCCTTTGTTATAAGATTTAGCCTAGTGCAGGGGCAAAAAGTGGGGGGTATATTTGCATGGTTTCAATGACGAGTCATACATGTTGGAAATATTGGTTATAATTTGATTCTTCATACAATAGGTAAATGTCAAAAACATTACGTGTCTGTACACTGAATTGTCCCATGAAGAATTAAAAAAAAAACCACGCGAGCTTGCTTCAGGAATGAGATGTTTCAAGTTTTAAACATTTCCACGTATACGTAGACCCACAGTTTTACGTACCAAAAGGGACATTAACAACAGTTGGTGGGGCGACTGTGATATGGCCACGGTAGTTATGTCTTGCTCACTAGATGGTTTGAATAAAGTTTGCCTTGCACACTCACTCATCCAATTCACGTGTAAGTAGGGAATGCATTTGCTACAAAACCTTTTAGGTGAGTATAATGTTATTTAGATTGCCCAAGCCCGTTATCTTCCTTCAAGTTCAATAATGAAACTACAATGAACTATGTTACAAATAGCAATGATATATCCGGAAAGAAATGAGGCGTTGCGGATTCGAAGGGCGAACTCAACAAACTTACATTGTGAGGGAAATGCGTTTCAAGTTGTCAGGCACTGTGCGAACTCCACAAAAACTTGAGATCGGAATATTTCATGCGCAGTGACGGAGAACGCTTCAAAAAGCAAACAGTGTGATGTTCTCGTGCATTAACACAAAGAAAGATGAAATGTGCACGATACATTACAACTACATACCCGTATCACACACACATACACATATATTATCTTAAGCATTCTTGTTATTACACACACATATGCTTCCATTCGAAAATTCGAAACGATTCCGAGATATGTATTGTTCTGACGATTTCGAATAAGAATTTTGTAAATGTTACTATAAATAAAACTAAAAATTAAAGAAAAGATTAAATAATTTGTTTCGTCCACGTTCAAATGTGTCATTATATTCAGTCAGTTACAATTATCAACAAATACTGATATCTTGCTTACAACTCTGGGACGCATTTCTAGACGCAATCAATCAACCCTCACTGACTGTAAAAACGATTGGGCACCAATGATATTGAAGCTATGAATATTCTGATTTTATAAGAGCAGAATTTGATTCATATATGACCCCAACAAATGAAATAATAACAAATTCATTCCGACTTTTAGATGTAGATAACCGGACCAATTGTTCGAATGTTACTGTTAATAAAACAATTTCTAATGTGCTATGTGAAATAGAATGTCCGAAGACATAATGACTAGTTTGATGTTAAAAAAAAAAAAAAAAAAAAATTCTACAGGGCCCACTTTAGCAGAAAGCTGGGTAAAAAGTTAAAATCAATAACGGTATGTTAGATCAATATTTACGTTTCACTTAGGCCTAAGAACAAAAACAGCCTGCCAATTTACGTCAATTTATTATTGTATATATTTGTAGATTTTTTTCTATATGGTGTAAATTAAAAATGTGTTGGGTTTAACGCAATCATATTCATCTTTAAAGATAAATAGCCATGGCCTCAAGCAAGAATGTTATTCATTTTTATGAAAGTTCGTAATTTTGTATCATTTTAGTCCAACTTCAAAGTAGTAATTTAATATTTTACATTGGTTTTTCTAATGAAAAGGGGTTTGCCATTATTAGGACGGCGGGGAGAATTATGCCAAGTTTTTATTGGAATTGGAGGAGAGAAATGCTAGTACTCTTGTGTAAAAATATACAGAGCATTCCCTGACATTAGCTACGAGACTCTGCGCCAAGCTGCCCGGCATCAGCGATTGTCTTTCCCGGTGAACGGGTCAGCGACAGTCGCTAGAGTCGGCTATTAAAATTACAGTTTTCATATTGTGTACTAACCTTGACTACAGAAGGTGTTTAAAATGATGTCCCTCTGCTGCAACACATTCCTGGCATCTCCGAAGGAAATTGGCATTTACACGTGCAAGTTCGTCCACTGTAATTCTCCAGATTTCTCGTACAATACTCTCTTTTAACTCATGGATGGTGTGCGGATTGTCTTTGTATACTTTATTTCCCCATTTTTCTTTCCACTTTTATTCAGAACAGACCCTGTTACTCCAAACTTGTTTACGAGGTTTAATATAAACGACTGTAGCGGACCCGTTCACCGGGAAAGACAAGCGCTGATGCCGGGCCGCTTGCCGCCGAGTCTCGTAGCGAATGTCAGGGAATGCTCTGTACCTGTGTACGGAGGAGCACACAGGTGGGTTTGTAGATTGAACCCGTAGCACTTTGGGAGGGAAGGGTTGTGATGGAAATTTGAGAGAATAGTCAATACAACATTCCATAGAAGTTGTACTACGTCATAATATAAGCGTGCCTGTTAAATCATTATAAATTAGTAGACTGCTAAGAGCTTTGAGTGAGTGATTAGCATTACGTTTGGGTAGGTAGGGGCATATTTAGTATTAATAGATTGCCACAAGTTCTAGTAGGGGGTTGGGCATTATATTTTGGAGGGCAGTACAAAATGCTCTGGCATAAAATTTGTTACTGGTCAATATTTAAGTGCCGTGTTTCTATAACACATTACGTCGTATACTATGAAGTAGATTTTACTGACGATTATCATTCTTTAGATGTTATATTTAGCTTGTTACACGCTATTCATATTCAGAAAAGATCAAAATTTGCAACAAAAGCCAACTTTACTTACCACCAATCCACAGCACAATGTTAGGGCTCCCATGATAGATCGCGTGGTGTAACTCCAGCAATTGGTGCTGTTCGAGACGGTAGATAACCGATCGTTAACTTCCTCCTCCGCACGCCCGTTCACACTATATTGAAACTTCATATCACTTTCAATGCACTGCACACTTTATCTTTTCTCCCAACCACAAAACACAGCAAAGCAAGACATGACACAGACACGTTTGAGGAGACGGCGTTGGACTGGGGCTCGAAAACGCACTAGCATTTTGTTTGTCCTCACATGCAGCCCGCAAAGAACCTTATCAAACGTGCAGCAGTCCAGGGACTGAAACCACAACAGGACATTTCGTCACACACGTGCACAGGAAACACCAGAGCCAAGTGCGATAGGCACAGCAGACGAACGTGGAAATGAATCACGACCACCATAAGATCCACGCAGCCACCACGATTCATTAGCTACACACAACAAAGCTCCAACATCTCTGAACCGACTTGCTCGATCGCTGCACGGAACCAGTCTTGCAACTTTTCTTGCCTAACGGGATATCCTCCTATATCCACACACACACACATAATCAAAACGCACATGCTCGCACACATCCCTCCCTAGACAAGACTGTAAATCCACGTTGTAAATAGTAAAAGGGATCGGAGGAGGAAGTTAGAGAAAAAAAAATGTTGTGATGGTGTCCAAAGAAGGAATCCCGCTTGCTCGTGAGTCAAGGGCTCTTCCCTGCCCCCTCCCCCTCTTCTCGGAACCCGGTTTTCTTCGCGCAGCGTGCTTGAGTTCCACACATAACTCGCTCCTTCTTTTTTTTTTTTTTTTTTTCGCCCGCAGAAGCTGCCTGCCGCTGATATCTGACGTCAAAAATAATGGTCGCCTCGAAGCACCTGCCTCAGTATGTTTTGCCCGTGCATCGTCCACCAGATCCGGACACCGAAGAACGCACATACAACTGGCGCGTCAGTCAAACAAAGTTCGCAAAAAGAGGTTCACAAGCACATCAAAGGAATAGATGGAATAAAACTCGCCTGAAGAAATTGCAAGCAGTTCCAAAAAACAAAAAAACTTCGTCTGGCTGGTGTTACAGAGTCTTTCTTCCCGACAGTGTGTTGCTTTAATATCCAGGCGAATCCAGGATTTGGGAGGAGGGATCCCCACCCAGCTTTCGGTAAAGTGTTGGACCTTTAATTTACAGTCATGGGAAAAAGTATTAAACCAGTAGTCTTATAGGATAAGTATTTCTTTACGTAAACCTACAAAGTTGATGATTACGGCAGGGATGTGGTTTGGCGCCACTGTCGTCCCTCACTACCATGCACCTGCATTTTTCCCCCCGTTCTTTAATATTTCCTCCTTATAACTTGGGTTCGTGATAATTACATCCTAGAAATTTTGAAATGTGGAAAAGAAGAAAAACTAATTTAAAATAATATAGGTTCTATTTAAAGTTTCGGAGTTTGCATTTCAGATATTAGATATAATATTTTAGATATGTCAGTGTCTGAAGAATATCTATAAAATCGCACTATTGCTACCTCTTTGGGAAACAAAATTCCAGTAGAATGTTACCAGAATGTAAGTCTGCAGTTAAGAGAAGGAAAAAGTTAAAAATAATAATTAAAATAATATAACGTGCAGTGTGTTCTCAGTAGAGGAAATTGTAATTTAAGATTATTCAACTCTGCTTGAAAACAAATAACATCGTTATAAACTACGAATTACACATATTTGTAATAAGTAACATTTACAAGATACTCATTTGTTGCCTTGTTTGTTTGGTTTTTCCTTTTGTAAGCTTTGACTCGCACCCTAGGCTTTAGCGACCCTAATCTACCCTTCGCTACGGACCTGGATGATTATGTAGCAATTTCAGAGACAAATGCAGGTCGGCCAGGAGTCGAACCCGGGTCTCGGCCATACCGTGTCATTGCTACACCACGTAGGCCAACCAGCCAGTGTTCATTTCATCTGATCTTTCGCTACGTCTGCTTTGCATGCACGGGATTGTCTCAGTCTGTGCTACCACAGACGTGATGAAGTATGGTGCCAAGTTTCTGCCAGCGTTTATATATAGTCTCCCTTATCGCACAACACTAGAGCAACCTTGCGTTCTGACGTCACCGGGAATGCTTTTATTGTTAGGCTAAATGCCTAAGTTGTTAGGTTAGGATAGCTAGGATTAGTTCTCGTAACAAACAATACATTTTCAGTGTATTTATGCTAAGAAAACCAAACCTAACAACGTAGGCATTCCTCGTCTGACGTCAGAACACGAAGTTGGTCTAGTGTTGAACCTGTATTCTCCACTGAAATTTGTACATTGCACATCTGTGCGTGCCAAATCATAATGTAACGTTAAATATTTCACACTGTATTCAATTTCAAAAAGACACGAGGAAAATGCAATGTGTGATTAATTTTATAATTATTATAATTCCCGATGAGCACAACACATCTACAACTCCGTAAAGAAAGTTCCGATACGTCGGTTAACACCAAATTAGGAGGAAGATTTGCTGAGTAACCTTATCGCCTCATTCTCTTGAAAGGGATTGCTGGGTAGCATGGATGTACCGCCACATAGGATCATCCTAGCTGTGGGTCCAGGCGCCAGTGTCTAGTTAGCCTGCAAAAACGCAGCCCAAGGTGTTCTACAAGAAGCCACCGGCAATAAAAATGGGACACAGAAGAGAGACCCTGACTCGCTTCACTGCAATGTGTGTTGCCTAACTATACGGCGGTCGTGGAAGTCGCCATTGAAAATTTGCTACTAAAATCAACTTATCGCCCATATTTCAGGATCTACGTGTCCAATTTTTATTGGCGGTGACTGTACAATTGAGTGCGTTCAGCCACTTTACATCCCTCATAACACTGTGACAGCCAAATATGTCTGCAACCTTCATCAAGTTGGACAGATATGACCCTTCAAAACTAATATGGTAGGTAGAAGAACCGTTACAATTTCACAAAGATGGTTTCCTTTGAGCCAAAAAAAATTGCTACAAAGTATATCAAAACATAGTACGTTTCCTTAGAGAGACAATGTCCTCCTCGATGGCGTCGTCGCCTTGTAACCAGAGGTTCAATTCTCAGTGGAGGCATAAGGTGGTTCAGATCCCACTTTAATCCAGTCCAGATTAGCCTGTCTGTGCATAAAGTGAACTTAAAACATAAACTCCAACTCGATTCTTTAGGGAGACAAAGTTAAAACAATAGAGGAAAAGGTCTAAATGAGGGCCCCCCTTTTTATGTTGTCATTTTCGGAGGGGAAAAATTAATATATCAAGCATCTGCCTTTAAAATGCATATTTATGAAATATATACTTAAATGTAATAGCATGCTAAAGTATAAAAGGTCTCCATTTTTTTTTTTTTAAAAAAAGCAATTTTAAAAAAAATGGTAAAATTATGTATTTCAAAATTGTGGTCTAAATATGGGCTACTAATGGCAATATCACAAAAAGCAATTAAAATATTTATGAATAATCTGTTGTTTTGAAAATCACGCGGAATGGGAAAAATCGAAATTAAGAAAAACATCCAAATATTTGTTGAAAATGTGATCTCAACATTAGACCTCATGTCGTAGCCCATATTTAGACCATCGCGCTATTTTTCTTCTTCAATTTATTTTCGCTCTCTGTGGTACATATTTCACAAACAAATCATGGCATTATAAAAGTCCATGTACCGCTAATATCATACCCTATACAAAGCAGATGAGAATTCAGAAAACGCTGAGTTAAAACATACCTGCAAAAACTTTTCGGAGGTCGCAATTCTATAACAGCGTCCAAGGCCGAAACTAACCACCACTTTCTCTTGCGAATTGGCGCAGCAACCTTTGTCCTCGACAGGCAACCAGTTCCCATAGCCTCTGCCAGGCTGTACCACCCGGCAGCGCTGATAACTCCAAAACCCATATTTAAACCTTAGCCCATATTTAGACCTTCTCCTCTAGGGGTAAGTGATGACCCACGTAGGCACCTCACTTCCACGTAGTGCACCCTGGACAGCATTTTGCAGCCTAACGAGGCTATGGCGTCTGGTCCTACGGCCATTATAATCATATGTAGGGCTGTGTGTGGTGCTGTCCTGTGTTTTGTCCCATTTACAGCCTCAGCTCTTAACATGGGTAAGACTATTTTAGTTCTTTAACAATACAGTTACATTTTAGTTAAGGTAAGGGGCTGGACCCAGATCATGTGACGGATGCAAATAGCCTAAGTGCTGACGCACTCAAAATGTTAAATCCAATCAATCAATATGTGTGGAATGCCACTCATGGTATTAATAGCGGATGAAACAATCATGACGGATTTAGCTGCCGTTTTAAGTGCAGCAACGTGCTTGATTTTTCATCCAGAAAGGTATATCTCACCATCCTGGTGTTTGGAGCAAACTGCATGACACTAATACTAATAAAAATTTAAACAATCATCGATAAAACTTATCCTGGTGATAAGAATGCAACCGACACTTCGCCACAGATAAGGAATGCCATCCATGCAGTGTTGCCAAGTCCTCGCGTAGTCCGGAAGGCACAGACGATCCACTAATACACTTTAAGACGTGGACAGCCACCATTCAAAGAGGTACCAAAAGGTGATTAAAGGTTTCGGCCCAGACCCAGTTAGACATTGTACGCCACACTTGCTCTGACAACTTTTATTGCTGGAAGGTCTTTTCTCGAACTTCATTTTTCTCCTTCTCACTGTGGCAAGTTCCAGCAACTTAATTTTACTGACATCGCCTACTCACAAGCAGTGTTGCCGCACACTCATGGAGGTGTAAAAATTCCCTCTATCGTTCAATTTTTCCCTTCATTATAGGAAATAGAAATTTTAACAGAATAATGTAATATTAATGATTTAAATTTTAACTATCAATTACTATATTAACACTATTATTATTTCTAGTGAAATTTGACCTTCCCTAAAAAAAATACGTCAAATGCTGGAAAAGATGGCAAAATACGTATGTCTGCTAAATACAATGATATTTTCTGGACATGTCATTGCCTGTTGCCAACTCCTAACTTGAGAATAAAAAAATTAAATAACCAAAATACTATATGAGCTCTGACACTTTCAAATTTTCATGCACTACTGTTATTTTCCATAATTTTTCCCTTTATCAAAAATTTTGCGCAGAGGGAAATTTTCCTTCATCTGGCAACAGTGCTAACAAGGCGGGTGAGCAAGTCCGTCTGAGAATTTAAAATTTTCTTGTTTCGATAAGGATGCTACACACTTCGGATATCGTTCGCAAGCAGGAAATACATACTATTGATACCATAGAGACTGATTGGTTGATTGATTTACTTTATTTTACTTCGCTTTTTGTGCCATTATTGGCTAATTTCCGAAGATGGCGATTAGTGATGATGAAATTCAATGGACACTCCCAAACATCATGCCAAGGCCGGGATTCGAACCCGGGAGATACCATAGAGAGAAAGATACGAAAGGTAGAGAGAACGTGAACACACTGCACAGAAGGAAAGACGTAGAGTAGCATAGAGAAGAAAAGAGAGAAAGAGAGAGAGAAGGAGACAAAGATAAATGCAGAGGAGAGAGAGAGAAAGGGAAAGACACAGAGAGGAGAAAATTAAGAAATATAAATTAAAAGAAAAGAAAATTGTAGAAAAAAGTAGAGGGAAAGAGAAAAATAAAAAACTAAGCAGAGGGACAAACAGAGCTAAAGGCAGAGATTACACATTGGTTTCCATAGCAACAAAGCGACGTGTTGTCTCCACGACAACTCTAGCTTAGCAGCAATGGGGCGAGGGAAGCAATTCATGAGATAGGGTCGGTCGGCTGGGCCTCGCGTGACTGCGACACGTCACGTGTGCCCGTGTGCTTACCGTGCTCATTTTGCAAATGGCGGTGATTAATGTTTCACACTTTAATTCCGGACGTGGCTAAATGCCAATGTTTAACTTAGAGCGACAGCGACAATTAAAATCACGAGTTCCTGACACGTCCCGGGAAGAGAATTTCCAACAGCCTACGTCTCCCATTACGGAAAGGAGACAAGTTTCAACTTAAAACAATGGGATTTTTCTCTTTAAGGAACTGCCACTAGATATGAATAGTTGAGTTGAGTTGATTCCGTGCATATTGCAGGAACGTTCCCTTCGACTCGTATGACAGGAAGAAAGCCCGTAAGTTTCATCGCTGGCTGGTGCAGCTTCTACAATATGCAAGCCCCAAAATTTCATCCCCAAAAAGTTAATAAATTATTTTGCGGGAAAGTAGCGCAGAACTTGAATATTTTAATCAATTAGTCGTAAGAAAAAAACATTCCTCGGTGTTCAGATACGATTGGACATATTTCTGTCCACTGGTTTTCGAAAAAAATAGTGAATAGTAAATAATAATGTGTACGTTTCCAGGCTTGATGGAAAAAACACCTCTTCCTGAAAAGAGAAGGAGGTCGTTAACATAACAGGAAAAACTGGAGCTTGATAATACCCAAGGATTGCAAAAAGCTGAAAACGAAAAAGTATTCTTGAGACTATTGTTCTCTTCCGTTTGTCTCACCAGACACTAGGAAAACGAGAGGCGGGGTGAGGGTAGAAATTCATGCCGTAATAAAAATTTCAATCGAATCTCGCCCTCGTTATTTGCAAACCGGAACCTTCCCCCCAATCCGATTCTCAAACCGGAACCTTCCCCCCCAATCCGATTCTCAAACCGGAACCTTCCCCCCAACCAGATTCTCAAACCGGAACCTTCCCCCCAACCAGATTCTCAAACCGGAACCTTCCCCCCAACCAGATTCTCAAACCGGAACCTTCCCCCAACCAGATTCTCAAACCGGAACCTTCCCCCAACCAGATTCTCAAACCGGAACCTTCCACCAACCAGATTCTCAAACCGGAACCTTCCACCAACCAGATTCTCAAACCGGAACCTTCCACCAACCAGATTCTCAAACCGGAACCTTCCACCAACCAGATTCTCAAACCGGAACCTTCCACCAACCAGATTCTCAAACCGGAACCTTCCACCAACCAGATTCTCAAAACGGAACCTTCCCCCAACCAGATTCTCAAACCGGAACCTTTCCTTAATCCGATTCTCAAACCGGAACCTTTCCTTAATCCGATTCTCAAACCGTAACCCTCCCTCCAATCACATTCTCAAACCGGAACCCTCCCACAATCCGATTCTCAAACCGGAACCTTCCCCCAATCCGATTCTCAAACCGGAACCTTCCCCCAATCCGATTCTCAAACCGGAACCTTCCCCCAATCCGATTCTCAAACCGGAACCTTCCCCCAATCCGATTCTCAAACCGGAACCTTCCCCCAATCCGATTCTCAAACCGGAACCTTCCCAACCAGCTTCTCAAACCGGAACCTTCCCCAACCAGATTCTCAAACCGAAACCTTCCCCAATCAGACTCGCAAACCGGAACCTTCTTTAATTCGATTTGCAAACAAACTTCCCCTGATCCGATTCGCAACTGAAATCTTCAGACCACGATGCTATACTCTCCAACATACTTCACAACAATCAAATTCCCTATTCGGGATTCGTGACGGGAGCCACGAGCCTAAGACTTTCGATTAGCAGATTCGTTTTCGAAACATAGGGAGGGGTTGATACTGCGCATACGAATCTAGGAACATGCACTTTATTTCGGAGTGAAGGATTTGTTCCTTGAATCGCAAACGTAAGGTTTGGGACACTCGGATAGCCAGCCTCTATGGAGAGATGGCTAGCGTACCAGGAAACCTAGTTTCGAATCCTAGGTGCATGGGCGTTTCATGGTGTCTGTTCCTTCAAGTATTTCAAAAATTAACCATTCATCCTCGATGTCGTGACTAACCTAGGTAAGCAAAGAAACGTCATATAGAAACATAAAATTACAGATTTCCAACGACCGAGTTCAAGACATCTATACACACAAACATTCTTCAGTCCATAACGAAAACCTCCTCAGTCTTCATTCTCGACATTCTTCGACCCAATGCGGCAAAACAAGCCTTTGGACACCCCTGAATCTTCCTGACGAGATGTGGGCAACTCCCATTTTCGGTCCACGTGACCCTCGGGCCTGGCAAGAAGAAACCGGTCTACCTGGGCTGCATGCGAACCTGACCCCGCAATGACCCCTCGGGAGGAGGAATGACGAATAAAGCGAGAAGGTAATGAGCTGCCTTCGGAGCCACCTGCCGGCATTCATTGGAACTAGCTCTTCTCGGCCAATGGGAACGTCGATCGCTCTTATATATCGTTTTATTCGGAGTTTATCACGAAGTTGGCAAATGTATAAGAAGGTTTTTGTTTGTTGGGTTCGCATTCCGCTTGGGTGTACAACAGGTTTGTCTGGTAACCTTCACGTTCAATTACCCCATGCTAGATGTAAGTACTGCATGTGAGGACGTTTTATATCGTACGCTGTGAAGGGTTTTGCACATTGGACACAGCTTGACAGGATATACACTGACAACGATGCAAAAATGCTCTCAGATTTATACTTCAGAAGTAATTCTCGATGTTTTTGGGACCATTCTAAGTCTCTAGGTCTCTTTTATATTTTCCACTGTAGGCGACTGTAGTGCCAAAATCACCATACAAAAATTGAAATCACTCCTTCCACATTCCTCGAGACAATGACTCACCTCATCTAAATCAAAATGGCTTTATTATACGAAAAATTCGGATTTACCAAAAGGAGAGGGGGGGGGGGGGATGAGGTCTGCCTGATTACTAGACCTTGGATTTTAGGTTTTTAACCTATTTCTTGATGAAGTTTTATAGTGCCTAAATAAACCTATTTTAGGTTTAAGCGCCTAAATAAAGCCTCTTTTTAGGTTTTTATACATTTTTAAAGGTTTTACAGAATTTTTAAGACACACAGAGGCATTTGCTTTATTTGGCCACGAAAATTTTCAATGACGAACGTGTTTGTAACGTACTCTCAGTCGATTTCCCTTCCTCCAAGTCCATGGTGATTTCTCAAAGCTCTAAACAAAGCAAAATGTCTGGTGCCACTGTTACCTGTACAATTCAAATTGGTCTGATCTGTGTGTCTAGCTCACTTTCGTGCTTTTGTGGCATTCATGACTTGCAAACTAACATTTCAGCATTGAAGTTTGCACCACTGACTATGTTTTTGTTGAAAGATTATTTTCAGCATATAAGATGATCCTCATAGACAAAATTGCGGAGTTTGACTGTGGATAGTATGAAAAAAGATTGTTGCCTCACTGTACGGCGAAGAGTGGATTTTAATAGCAAATTTCCAATGTTAAGTTCTCAAATTTCCAATGTTAAGTTCTGTCATCGCCGTAGGGTTAGGCAACACACGTAACGTTATGCACGATGGTGCGTATTTCAGAATATAGGTGCCCCATTTTCATTGCCGGTGACTACCTGATCAGCATTTTCAAGAATTTTGATCTATTTTAGGATTTTTCGAACCTACTCTAGGATTTTTAGAGCCTATTTTAGAAACCTAAAAGCACACTTTTTAGAACCTACAATCCGAGGTCTAGTGATTCCATAGCCTATACATTTACTCACAATGTTGTTCATTCAGGGCAAACGTATCCACAGAGTCGGATCAGCTAAAGAGGATTTACATAAGGATCAGGAGTTTTGGGACAACGTGATCTTGTCCGATAAAACCAAAATAAACCTGCACAGTGTGACCAGAGCGTGAAGGAAGGCAAATACGCAGGACAATTTTGCCAATGCAACTCCTACGGTAAAACATGGTGGAGGATCCATTATGATCCGGGCCTGTATGTCGACTAAAGGAGTTGGGGAAAATTCAAGTCACTGGTGGAATCATGGACAAACATGTCTGTAATAATATCGTACAGAATAACGTGAAACAAAGTGCCACGTGTGTTCACGTTCCAGCAGTATAACGACAGCAAACATACTGCTCAACTCAACAGGGGCTGCTTGATTTTGAATGTACCAAAACAGTTGAAAACACTAGTTCAAAGTTCAGATCTGAATCAAATTGAGCATTTATGGACATTTTTGAAGAAACGTGTCCATAAACATGAGTGGAAGTGAAAAGAAGATCTGAAGAGGGCCGTCGCTTTAGAGTGTGAGGGAATCAGTCCAGACACCTACAAGCCCTTGGTCGCTTCTATGCACAGGGGATGACAAACAGTTATTAAGGCCAAGGGTTATGCACCTGGCTATTAAATTGTCTCATTTTGTAACATTTTTAAGTTTTCATTGCAACTGTACGAACAGAGATGTGACATCAAAATAGCGTGTTGTTACAAACAGTATTTGTTTTTTGTTTCTTTTTTGTATTTGGGTATGATTCTGTATGCTTGGGTTTCTTCCATGGTTCTGTGTAGTTTAAAATAGCCAATAAGGTTTGAACTTTCAGCCCTCCCCCATGCGACGCGGGAGGAAGTATAAATATGGCCTCTGACAGAGGACAGGGAGTGTGTTTATGAACTGGATAGCAGAAGGAAGAGCGATCTTCGGGCTCCAGTGGACTCCCATGAAAAAAAGCATTCCGAGGCAGTTCTGCCGATGCTTAGCTTCCACTTGGCAGTTCTGCCGTGGGGCTCAAGTTAGAGGAATGTAAATGATGTAAATTAGAGAATTATTGGAAGAATCCGAGCCTTGTTTTGTTGAATTGTAAATAAATGCATAAAGACCATTTCTGCGAGTTTTCAGCAATAACCCTGCAACATTAATTCAGTAAGTTCTTGCCTGTGATTGATTCTTTGGTTCCGAGCGCTCTGGTGAGGAACGGGATGGGAACCCAGGACTAACGAGCCTATTTAGTTGTTTATTTGGGTTTTTCCTACCAGAAGCGGCCCGGTAAGCGTGGAGTGTTGCGGAACAGTGTTTGTGCTAAAATGTATGTTTTCTTTCGTTATTAATAAATTTTATGGGGGGAACAAACAGTGTAAATAAATCACCAGACGTGTTATAACTACATGTATGGAGAATCTCTAATGTACTAATGCTTATTGTAATTTTCGCTTTCGTTTACTTCTCACACTTCATCTGTACGAACAACATTGTGAGTAACTGTAAAATATGTGTACTGTGCGAATGAAGCTTTTTGCTTTGGGGATACCTACTGGCATATTTGTGATTCCATTTCGGTAGGTAGAATTTTTGGGGTATGCAAGTTGTTAAATTAACAGTCAGTAAACTGTTGCCTGGCGGTTCTAAGTGTATTAGAACATCATTAAACCTTGTGATAACTTTTAAACGTAATTTAGAAACACGTAGAACATGTTTACATTCAAGAAAAACCCAAACTCATATCGAAAACTTGGCCATATTTCTATTTCCAAGATCAAACTTATAAGATCCTTCTAAACTACCTACAAGTTTCTCGTGAACACGTTAATACATGATAAATATCAGAACTATGCCACGGAAACAACAAGCCTGCTGTTGTTTCGGCTCAGTGAAGTCGATCACTCCTTTAATCCACAAGGTGCACACTTTTCGAGAGGGGAGTATTTGATGACAGGCCCATTAATGGACATAGTTAAGAAATGGTATACTCCATGCTTTCAAATCCATTTTCATTGAGGGGGTATAAAAATTAAAAACATCCATGTCAGACATAAATGATTTTATTTTGCCCGGGACACGATTCTTTTGATTCATTTGCACACTGGATATGTGCAAAAACAGGGTGTCTACGAAATAACAAATCCAAAATTATTGACTTTTCAAATGACTTGTTCTTGACATTTATTTCCTCTTTCTGGACCCTTCCCCCCTTTTTTCTTAACATTAATTTAATCGTCCCCTACTTAGTAGGTGGAAATTAAGAAAATATATATTTTTTATTCAATGAAAAACTCATATCAACAAAGCCGGTGAAGATGAAATCTGAAGCTGTACTTTAACAACACTTGCTTCAATTTTGCATGTAAAAATTAATGCTTCAGACTTCATCCTGGATGGGGAATGGCCACATTATTTAATATTTTTTACAAAATTTTATGCATACGAGAATGTAATTCTTAAGAAACAAATTGAACAAATCTTAACCACAACAATAAAATTTTAGATTTCCAAAATATTCAATTTTATCAAATTCCAGTACAGGCATATAACAATGTAAATTCCCTATGCTGTAAATATTGCAAGAATTCTTGACCACAAGCATAATTTCTTGGCTTTTTCTTGACATACTTGATTTCTTAACTTTTTCTTGACCTTCTTGACTGGTAGACACCCGCAAAAACGTATATTTATTGTTTGTTTTAATGGAGGTTCTAAAAACATTTTTGCATTTATTTCGAGATTGGAGACAAGACTGTCAAGACTGGAACAATTCCAAAACAGGTAACTGTAGCATTCCACCCATTATTATTTGAAATATTTGGGTACCTCCGTAGTTAATCTAGCGTTAACTTAAAGAAAATTAATATTTACGTGAGTGAAAAAAAAATCCAGTGAGGTCTATACCGGACACATTCTAACAAATAGCAACAACAATAGGGTCGAGTACATCATCTTCGACAACAATAGTAATAATTGCGTGGAAACCTTTACATATATACGAAAGAAAAAATCGATACACATCAAAGAACAAAGAATAAGGTAAGGATTGTGCAAACTCTTTGTGTACGTTATAATGTCTACGTGTATAGATATGTAATTTGTGAATATTTAACGTTTTGGACTGTTATTTTTACATGATTTTCTATTTGAAATTATGACGAGATAGGTAATCTTATCACAAATACAAAACAAAACTATATTTGTCTGGCATGCCCAAAACTACATATTATTATCATGATGAATTATTTGATCTTTTAACCATTGTACCTCGTCTATCTATGCAAACATTTCAGACTTGATTCTGTCTCAGTTTTCTGGGCTGTGTACTGTTTCTATGTGGTCATTGGTCGGCGTCAATATGAGAAGTCAGAGCGCAAAGCTGAAAAAGAAATGCCTGGGAGGAATATGTAGCGGTTACCAATTCTCCACCATCTCAGGGTGAGCAGGTTGACATTTAAAGTAGTGTCGCTTACGTGCAACTGTCGGACACTGAATGGAGCGAATGGTTCTCCCAGTGCGTGTGCTGCACTCGCCGTTCCTAGATTGTACGTTCACTGGCCAAAGGGTTGGAGACATGCACTCATGTATAATACCAACAGCACAAGTGCATTTTCCCAATTTTTGTAAGTTTAAAGTTCGCCATCTTGAAACTCAATGACCAGTTTTGGTGAATTCAATTCCAAGTCCGTTTTCAAAGATATCTAGTTACTGGCTTCACAAATTGTTGACTTGGACCTTCTCGCACTATGAGTTTCGTTCCATCATGTCTAAAAATGTATTGTGTGCAGCTATGAGAAAATATCATCAGTAACAAATATATGTGTAAGACGTGGTCTCCAGACACCAGATTCGACCTAATCGAATCTGTGCAGGTGAAATACGCACAGAGATGATGGACAGCCTAGAAATGCATAGTACTTGGGAGTGAGTAGTGTGTTTTGTGGTATTATAAACTCGATAAAGTATGAACCCCCCTCAAGCAGATTTGGCTACACTTAAAACTAGCTCAACATGCCCATATGAGGTTTTTGCTCAAGTGTGGAACCCTGTCTAATCCAAGATTTTTGTAAAAATGCCCTCAAAAATTTCCTGAGAAAGTATGACCCCCCTCAGATTGATGAGGCTACACTTATAAAAGGCACTTCTGTGAGATTGTTGTCCATAATCCTGTCAAAAATATGCCCCTCTTGATATTTTTTTTGGATACGCTTAAAACTAGGCCCCACACACACACACACACACACACACACACACACACACCCATATTTACTTCCGGTTTAAGTTCAATTGGCACCAGGCTCAACTTGCATATTTAGTATTAAGATAATGTAATTCTTCTAGAATTGCTCCGTGACTCTCTCATTTCTTACATCATAAACATATGATTTTTCACCTATGAGAATAACACTACATATGGTGTCATCAGGTAATGCCTCATGGAATTCACAGATAATTTTAATGTTTGTCCTGTCATTAACCACAACTTGTTTCCTTATGTCATCATGTAATTTGAGTTTCAATATTGAATTTTGGCTGGTGAGATGGAATACACCCATGATGTTTTAAATACCACAAGGCTTTTTGAAAATCTTCAATTGATGGTTTATTTATTTGAGACATATATCTAAGAACAGATAAACACAAATGTCCGCAATTAACATCTTTGAAATTTTGAACACGGGCATTATTGTAATAAAGATTAGATGAATTTAGATATTTTATTAAATTTTCAGGTGGAACACCTCCAAATGAATCAAACACAAATGCCTCATCTTTTAAATATTTAAGATAACAGATCCAGTGAGTGCCCTGATTTTTGTACTTACCCAAATTAACAATGCCACACTCTTTGTTGAGTGGTTGTTCTGGCAAAGAATCAGACATGTACACACCTCTAAAATGTTTGATGCCCAGTGGCTTGATTAAAGCTTCAATATCTTGGTTTGTAAGCGGCTCTTGTTTTTTTTAAACTTATTCATGGCTCTCTTAACACCTTTGCCTTGTTTCTCAATGGCCAGGTTATGGCGCCTCTGCTCATCTAATTCTGCCCTATTCTTCTTGGCATCTATTACTGTTTTTGCTATGGCGGCTGATCCCCCGGCCAAGCTCCCCACAGCCCCGAGAGCAGCTAAGATGGCAGGGATGGTAAATATAAATCCCCCCACATGTGATTTTTTTCTTGATTGCTGTAATTTTTTTAATTGGGGGGTACTAAGTAACAATTTCATACCATGTCCCTTTGCAAGACAAGAATCTTTTTTCTTGCGCTGCTTTTTGGTTAAAAGACTGTCAATAGTTTTAAGAGATTTGAGACCTGCATAAGGTATTTGATACATAACACCCTTGGCATTCATTGTAGGTTTATTATATACATATTCACAGCCCCCACCCCAGTTTTTGTTTGGTGCTCATAGCTATGGTAGTTCCCAATGCTGCTATTTTTTCACTCAAAGAAGCATCTTTGCTTACAAATCTACCAAATGCAGCCTCTTCTAATTTCTTGTCTGCAACATGTCTCTTGTCAAGATCAGAATGTGTGTTGTATGCTATGTCATGGTCTCTACAAGCAGCATCTAGGGGATTAACACCAGGATCACCTCTGTTTAATCTATGATCCAATTTTGTGCCTGGACCACAATACTGATAACCTGGAATGTGTAGTTCAAATGGCAGCTTGTTTATAATGTCATTAACAAGGCCCCGACCCTCAGAAATATTCCAAAATTTAGGTGGTAGAGTATTAATAATTTTTATGAGATATCCAATCCCCTTAGTGTCATTCACTATAAAATTAGACAATTTGGTGCTTATCATGTCCATAATTCCAACCTTTTCATTGTAAAAATTGTGGTTCCCAGCATTTTCCTCCCCAGCTATCACCAATAACCTATCTACAAGTTTCCTGACATCATCAACCCACACAAATTCTTTAGGCAGGGTGTTGTATTGTTTGATTCCACTGTCAGTCTTGATCTGTGACCATATGGGCTTGATTAAATTATTGTATTTTGCCCGACTGCTCGACTTGACTCTTTTTTTGTGTGGGATCATTGTTCTGGTATAGAGCATCTGATTTTATTAATATTTCTTTGTAATATTCATAATCTTGATCTGTATAGCTGCCAGGTCTCTTCCTAGTCATCAGTTCCCACAATCCAGGTGTGCCGGGGTACTTAACAAAAGCACCTTTTTCTCCAAGACGAGATTCTGAATATACAATCAGATCATCTCCCATAAATGTTACTCTGAAATTGCCAATTCTATGTATGATGCTACCATCAAGCTCTGTGTCAGCATATAAGCCAAACACCTCATCTTTTTTTGTCTTTAGGTGTGGTTAAATATTTTTGAGCAAGAAGACCCAATTCAATAGGATCCTGAGTAGCTTCAATTCTTCTAGGAGCAATAGGACTAGGTGTATGAATACTGGAAAGTGGGGTGAATGGATAATCTAATATGTTCCTAGCAGCTACAGGTACAAGCTCTGTGATCAAATTTTGATTTTGCTCTGTAACAGTTTTGATATTTTTACCTAATTCACCAATAGCATCAATTATGGGCTGTTCTGTTTGTTTGTGTTTTTCATAAATTCCTCGGTTCTCTGATTTCCATCCCTTAAATCTTTTTACAAGATAATCTCTTAATTTAAGATCATCAATGATTGGCCTTTTCATGGTTATTTATATATGTTTCAATGTCTAGAAAATTGTTAATTTTATTTCTATATTTTCCCGTATTAGGTGTTCTTGTCATATCAATTGTGACAAACCCATAACTGTCCTGGTTCCAGCACCTACTGCAAAACTTGGAAAAATCATTGTAGCTCAAGTCCCCACCTACATATTCATCATGTATGTGTTTGAGGTTGGTATGATCTTGATGAAACACACATATAAAATTGCTGTTGTCTCGGATCAGCTGCTTGGGTATTTTTGAAAAAGTCTGTGCAAGGTAGAAGCAATCAATGTTTTTGTGTCGGCCATGTGTAAAAAATTTCTAACCTTGTTTTGATTATCCAGTATAATGTCATCAAACACAACAACAGAATTATCGAGACATTCATGGAGTGGCTTAACATCTGATTCAAAAGTGGCAATATCCAATCCATCATAAAGCTTCATCAGCTGCTGATATTTTAATTGTTCCAAGCTCTTAGAGAAGATATACAAGTGCCTATTTTTCCAGTCTAACCAGTTGGGTGCCAATAAAAAATTATCAATCATTAGTGTAGTTTTACCACAAGCCGATGGCCCAACAATAAGACATCTAATATTATCAGGCAGCAAGTTGCCATTTCTCTTATTCTGCTGTTCAGGTTCTGGCAGCCTCTTTATAACATCCCAGGTGTTCATATTATTATTTTGTCTGCATCGATTCAGCTGTGTTCTGGGAGTCCTAGCCATTTGACAAGTAACTTGTTGCCTTTTCTGCGGATGATTTTTTCTATGAGATATGTGTCAGGCTGTTTAGTTTTGTTGAGCTCTTCTTCATAGAACCTGCCTTTGAGAATTTCTCCTCGGTGGTCTTTTATTATATATGTGTTAAGGGTCCCAGGTTTAATTTGAACCACTGTAAATAATTCAGTGCTCCAGTTTCTTGTAAAGCCTCTTTTGAATAAATGCTTATATTTGCTAATTCTTACTTGATCACCCACCCTGTATTTGGCCTTTCTTATTGTTGGCCGATATTTAGGATAATATACAGTTCTGATCAATTTTTGCTCATCAGATGAAGTTACTTCAGAGGGTTTCATGTTGATTGTGGAATGGACCGAGTTGTTATATTTATGTAGAAGTTCTGGAAGAATATTAATCCATTTATAATTACCTTGAAGTGTAAATTGTTTATACATAAGATTTTTTAAGGTTCTGTTGAATCTCTCTACAATTGAGGCCTTGAGGTCACTGTAACTCGAGTAATGTTGTATTGCCTGGCTTTTAATAAATTGTTGAAACACTGAATTATAAAATTCTTTGCCATTATCTGTTTGCAAATAGCGCGGTGATCTTCCACTCTGATTGATGATTGTTCTAAAAGCTTCTGTAACACATTTTCCAGTCTTGGATTTGAGTGGCACAGCCCAGGCAAATTTTGAAAATGTGTCTATTACAGTGAGTAGATACTTGTAGCCCTTGTTGATTTTGTCTAAGTTTTTCAGCTGTCCACTTGCCATTTCAATCAAGTCGCTCTGCCATAAATCATCTATGCTTTTTGTGACTACTGGGAGTCTCTTAAAATTATGTCTGGCCTGTCTGTGTAATTCATCAACAATAATTTGTCTAGACATAATATGTAAACAAGAATATTGCAACTATGGGGTGTTCAGCAGCTGATACTGCAGGATTTTCTAAATATAATTTGTCCCCTATTTGTATTTTAAATTCCAGAGAGCCATCATCTTCAACATATGCTGTTTCCAATGTATTGGGATCTGTAAAATCCTCCAATTCTACACTGGTGATTTTCACTTTGTTATCAGCATTTGTTATTGATAAGGTGGGGTAGTGGTGTGCCTGTGGTTGAAGCCAATATTTGATCTTGATAGGTCTCAATGTGCCCCCAACAAAAAATTGGTAATAAAATTGTGCAGGGGACAGCATATATATTTTGCCACCTGGTGTAAATGGAGAATCATATTCTTTGTTGGGGATGCTGTACAATTCAAGAATTACTGTATGTTTAGGATTTTCAATTATGCCTGTTATTTCCTTTTCTGCTGTGAGCAATCTGCTTGTTACAGATTCAAGATGCTCATTGATAGTCCTAACAACATCATCATGGCCTGGCTTGATTTTTATGTCCACAACAAGTTTCTTGTATTGTTGCACAATTTCTTGTAGCTGGGTGGCAAAAACAGATAGAGCATTTGCTTGATTGGATTCCATGGTCCCTAGCTGTTGCTTGATATTAGCTACAATTTGTTGCAAATTTTCAACAACTGCCAATTTTGAATTTTGAGCAGTAAGATCATGGACCTGTCTTCTGATATCCTCAAACAGGGCATGCAATTCATTAATATGTTGATTAGTTGGTAGAGTGGCCACTGTCTGAGTGAGATGTTTGATCTCTGCCTGGATATTCTTGATATCTTCTGATTTCAACATCCTATTCACTGCCCTCTTAATATTTTTAAGTTCCTGTGATGTAGGCAGATTTCATACTGTATTTTGCAAAGATTCAAGTGCCAATTTCACATTGTTTAATTCAGAAGCATCAGCCACATTTTGCATAGCATCTTGGAGCAGGGCTATATCTGCCTGAGAGGGTGTTGATTGTTGTAAAATTTCAAGTTTTGTTTGAATATCATCGATCAAATGATGAAAATGGGATAGCTCAGATTCAGTGTTGAGGTTTTCAAGCTTTGTGATTTGGTGCTGGACACTGACAAGGGTATCTACAATCCCAGGCAATCGGGATTCTAGTACATTTGTCAAATCACTTTGCACTGCTGCTATTGTACCTTCAAGATGGGTTATGGAACTTTGAATTTTTCCAAAATCTTCATATGTTTCAAGTTGCAGCTTAATATTTGCTACACTCCGAGTTATTGCATTCAAAGCATCAGAAGATGGCAAATTGTTCATAAAATTTTCAAGTGTCTCAATTTTTTCTTTAACCTCGGCTATGGCATTGTTCAGAGGATCCAGATTAGGTATTTGGAGTGACTGAATCTGTTCCTTTAGAGTGGAAATCACTAGATCAAAATCTTCTTGTGATTTTATGCTTTTGACAATTGTTTGGAGCTGTGCCTGGACATTATTTATTTGCTCTTCCAATTGTTGTTTCAATTGCTCAGAATTGGTGGCCTGGGTCTTAAATTTGGCTTGAAGAGCTGCTACAGCCTCTTCTAAACTTTGAAAATTATCCAATGTGGCCAAATCAGTATATTTCTGAAGCAACAATTTGAGTTCAGAATCAATTTTAAGAAGAGGGTCCATGCATTGTGATTGTACATTTGTAATTTCTAATTGAAGACTGGCATTGAGTGTAGTTTGTGAAGCTTGTAAATCACTTCTTAATTTCTTGACTCCGACATCAAGCATCAAAATCTCATCACTGTGATCTTCATATCTTGTATGGCCAAATATATCATTAGGCATTTTTGTTTTAGCGGTTATTTATTATTGAATATCTGATTCTTAATTCTATAAAAAAGGGTATAAGCTTGTCATATGATCCCGGGACCTCAATATATAAGCAGTCACCAGCAGAAACAGTATAAACAGTGCCGGAAATCATGTTTGAGTGCTTAATTCTGTAAATATTTCTCCCTACTGAAATTTTAACATCACCCTCAGGAGTTGTAATAAATTGTAATTGCCCACCTACAGGTAATTGGTAATGATTTAAATTATTGTTAAATATGTACAATATTTTGCCTGTTTTATCATCAACATCTGTAAGTATGCTGTTCAGATGAATAATTAACAAGGCACTCAGTTTAGATATTATATCAGAAGAGTATTGTGGTGCCGGCAGATCCATAATAGCTTGTTTTTTAAACCCAAATAAGTTCATAGGCATGTTTATTTATTTCAAATCATGCTCTGTAATTGGGCATTGATCCCCATTTTTCAAATCACAATGACCCCATGGTAGAGTATGTATGCCACATGATAAAATACATCTCTTATCATCATGTGGGTCCAGAGCCACTTTTCTTACAATATTGCTAGTCAATAAGTGATCCACACTCTGAATTCTGGATTCTGATGTTCTGATGGTGCTACATGATTTGAGGCAATTTTTGTAATCCTCAAATTCAAGCTCTTTGTCAACAGTCACTCTGCCAATGCCCTTGGCCTTTTTGGCAACAGCACCACTACATGTCTCAAAACTGTACATCTTGGCCCTTAACCCAGCAAATGCCGCAATAACATCACCAAGTGTCTCATCTTTTAACTTGCCAGGCACCTTTTTGTTGTGAGGTTGAATCTTTGTATGTTAACTGGTATCAAAATATTCAAGCAATGCAGGCTGTGCTATATCTTGATAAACATCTTCTGTTTGAATATCAATAACAAAACTATCCGTGTCCATGTACATCAATTTTACACAATTACCATAAAAAGGTTTCAACACATCATAATAGAGCTTTAACATATGTAATTTGGCCAATTCCAATATCACAGCCCCTACATAAATAGGTTTATCAAACTTAATCTTTGTTTTTTTCATGTTGAAAAGTGCCATATTTTCATCATAAATTCTTCTATAATTGAAATTAGGCTTTGCAACCAATTTTTTGCTCAGGCTGGGGTCAGTAATTATTTTAACATCGGTATGTTTTCTGACATTTTCAATTGTTTTGCCATATACAGAATTGACCATCAATTTAAACAAGGCCTTATCAAATTGGCTCTTTGCAGATGTTCGAAGCTCTGTATTTGTATTAATGTATGGTTTCAACCATCTTGAGTGCCTGAACCTCAAAACTTTGCCAATTTTGGTCACTTGAACACCATGATGCATCAGGAACTGGAGGTTTTTGTAATATATGACATAACCCTGTTTCGGCTCCAGAGTCATCATCAATTTCTTCTGTTTAGAGCCAGGTGAGCACTGAACCTCAGGAATTGGGGGCAGATCAGAAAATTTGTTGTGTAAATCATCAGGAATTGTCAGATCAACCTCTAAGAAGAGGCCATAGTTACTGTCATCAAAATCCTTAAGATCTTCAATATTGAAATCTTCAACCCATTCAAGCCCTGAATATGGCAGTTTATCCATCATAGCGTAACCATAGAGGCTGTTGGCATCTACATACAGTATATAATTTGATGGCAATGCTGGATTATAATCAGGAATATATTTGTTATTAGCTCTGGCATATCTCTGAGAGCATTGCACCATGCCCCCTCTTATACATTGCTCCATAAACAGATACATGTCCTGATCTTGAATCAGTTCCAAATGCATTTTAGTGTTTAAAAACATTGCAGCCCATGCTAGGCCCGGGGCACTGTAAAAATATATTGGATCCAGTTCATAATTTTGCATGGAAGATTTTCTGAATGCCTGCAATATATCAGCTAAGAGGGTCACATCAAGTTTCAAATATGCCATGTGATAATCACCAAATGTCTGGCATTTTAAATTGTTCCACATCAACTGGGCATGGTGATAATCATCATCACTGATTCCAGATCCTCTGATTTTGCTGTAAAACTGTTGTTTTGGTGGCAAAAAACACTCATCAAATTTAGAAAAATCTGTAACATAGTCATATGGATATACACCCTTCCGCCTAATTAATTTCAGGTCCTGATTTGGAAACAAAGCACATGTGATTTTGAATTGATCATCAGATAATTGAGTGGCCAGTGTAGCCAGGCTAGCCGATAAAATTCTGTAATAATCAAGAAATCTTATGTGAATAGGAACACCATTAACTTTAATTATTTTGCTAATAGCAATATATTTCTCATCATTTTCAGCTAAAATATTTAAATTCTGCTTGTCAAACCCCTCATATCTGATCAGATGATGAAAATCATAATTGGATGCTCCATGGCAAAATATAGGGACAAATTTTGGTCTCTGGATCTTAATATTACAGCTATTACACAGGGCCATTTTGAATTTACCATCTGTATGAGAATGGTGTTTCACCTTGATTTTTGTATCTGAAAATTCAGAATCACATACCGGGCATTTTTCTGCATTGTTGAAATCTTCAATCTGTTTCTCTGTTAAAGGCAACATAGGTTTTGATTTTAATAAGACATTAGATGCTATGTCATGGCACTCATTTTCTATTCTATGTGCAAATTTTTTGATGGCATCTGCTCCCATGTATGAATATTCTTTACTAACAACACCATTCTGTACAATCACATAATAAAAGCTGGAAGGTTCATGTAGCTGGTATGGTGTAATTGAAGATTCTTCAGGATCTGGATTGCAGAATGCAAGAGGTTTGAGATTTGATTCAAAATCACAGACTATATATGCTGGGTGTTCCAACAAGGCTTCAAAATTTTTGGATTTTGCATTTTCACTTGGCATTGGCATCACCATATGAACAGGTTTATAGTTGCCACAGTATTTCAGATGCTCAATTAACTTATTTTTTGCAATTTCTGCATTCTCTTCACAAACACCATTCACCATTTTTCTACCATCAAATGCACTTAAACATCTTCTGCACAACTTGAATATTGTATTGGATTTGTCTAGTTGTGTTCTCACTAAAGCTTCAAGATTATGTATCAGAGTGTAATGATATGTGCCATCCCCTTCAATTAAGAGCAAATCAATCGGAACAGCAGAATCATCATCAAATATACTGATTCTGAGAGGTTCTATCAAGCAATTGCCACGGCCAGTGGAACAAATAAAAACATTAATAGATAATTGTTTGCTATTAATATCCCTGGCCTTTTTTTCAAATTTATCAATATTCTGAACAGACATTGGATATTCTAAACCCTCCATTGCTTCATTAAAAATATGTTCATGTTGTTTGTAATAATTTATTCTCTGAGGATTCCTTGAAACTGGAAACAAAGCAGCTAAAATACACCACAAAAAGCATTTCTGGTCGGTATTTTCAATATTAACCACGGCTCTTTTGATTTTAATATTGGCCGGTAATGGCAGATATGTAGATCCTTGTAATGGGCTGAATTCAGAAATATTAACATATAACTTGTGTGGAGAACCGCATAGGCTCCATCCAGACTCTTTTGCTGCAAATTCAGAGTGTTTAATATTCAATTGATCTATCAAACTGCTTATTATTTTGTCTGAATTTGTATTTGAATATACCGATACAGTTTCTGTTATGTGGTGGGCTGTGTAAATTTTGTGCCATTTGGCTTCTTATATTGTGTAAACAATTTGAGAGACAGCTTATAAGAGCCATTTTGTGCATTTAGAATTGCCTCCACATCAGGATTTATAGTGTTCAAAAAATTCTTAATACCACATCTTGGCTCTGATACAAACCGATAATCTCTTAATTGGCCATTAAAACTGCTATGGATAGGTGGTGCATAGCGTGGCTGTTTTGCAGGTCCAGCATTAACAGGTACTTCATGCTTCCTTTTCAGACCAGATGTAGATGGTTGTGAGGGCAATGTTGATGACTGTGCAGAGCAAGTATTTTTATGTGTATATGTGAAGTATTGCATGTTATATTTTCTATGGCATTTAGGGCATATTTTTGTGGGAGTTCTGCATTTGTCTGGATTACAAATCTTTTGGTGCTTAGCCCAATTGGGGCTAGATATATTCTTATTGCATTGATTACAATATTTTTGACTTGGCATTTTTGTTGTTGTTTATTATATACAATTTCTTGGGATTCAAATCAAAATTCTATGCTTAATAATAAATATCAGTTGGGTTCAGCAGTGTGATTTGTGTGTGTATATATGTGTGTGGCAAAGGCAAAGCATTAGTGAAAACAGATTTGGGAGTAATGTACCGTAATGCGTTACTTGGCAAAAGGTGTCGCTGGCTGTTTAGATGATGACGCACCTGGATGTATATAATTTACTGTTCTCTAAAGTTGGTGATACTTCTTGAACTTTGTGTTAATTATTATCTCCGTATAAATGTAGCTGCGACTGTTTACATGATATGAATACTTTTAAACAATAACCTCAGACTTATGTAATCTGTTTTGTAACAGCATACGCATAAGTAATCAACTGATAAACATAATTGCAGTGTACTTACCCTCACGGGAAGTAGCATGAGTTGTTGAATTGAAAGTGAAGACGAGCTCTGTGCCGCCATCTCCATGTCAACGCTGGAACGATTCGAGCGCTGCTCCGCAGTGAACACGCTATCGTGCGATACGCTGAGACCAGAGTTGCATGGGATAGGACCATTACCACTCCTGAAAAAATAATAAGATAGAAGTGTTTAATATTCTTCACTAGCAGCATAAAAAAACATTAAAAAATTTAAAATATGATGATGGAATAAATATTTCTATGAAAATGTATGTCAAGGTAAATAGAACGGCGAATTTCAACCCAGCTTCCATAATTGTTATGATTTTGCATGTTATGAAAGGGCTGACCATTGATTCGTTAACAAAGTAAATTCCAATAACTGCTATCAAAAGGAATAATTACAAATGTTCTGGTGATTCAATGTATGTACTAGATTTTTATTGTCAAACTCACATCGCTAACTTAAATAACAATTCAAGAAAGTTGAATTGAAAATTGAAAGTCTTCCAATTTCTTTTAGGAACTTGCCAAATACTCTCTCTTTCTTTCATTCTTCATGTGTCCTACTTCCATTCATTGTCTATCTTCCCTCTTTATCCACATGTCTTTCTTTCCGTGTGTTTCCTTATCTCTCTATTTCTCGCTCCCTATTTTCTACCTCATTTATCAATTTCCCTCTCATTCTCTCACTCTCGCCCTCTCTATCCTCACAATTTGCCTACATCTCTCTTACATTACATCCTCTGCTCCAGGGAGGTGCAGTCTGGCGTTCGGAAAAGTTCGGAACCATTCGTGAACCTCCATGGATGACGTCAGCCACGGGACATCTCAAAGACGAGCACCAGCACCAGCAACGGCATAGGAATTCATATATACTTCTTCCGTGTTTTTGGAAATAAATTTGTCTTAAAAATCGAATGAATGTTCTAGCGTGTGTGTGTGTAAGTAAATGTATATGTTTAGAGCAGACTATATCTAGTAAACTGTGTCGCCGAAGGTTAACTATCAATATAATTAACATGTAATGAAAAGCGGGAAAGCCGGCTTGGGGGTGGAGCAGAGGTCTATTCAGAATTTTCTCTTTTAGGGGTGTAAGTTCGTGTTTATGGGGGTGAAAAGGTATACTTAGAGCCAAAATAACCACAAAGTTGTCCTTTTTTAAAAACTGTGTGGAGTGTTAGGGTGAAGTTGGTGAAAAAATCACTGGGGCCGAGACATTATAACATCAAAATACCAAAATGTAAATACAAATGAGAGAAAATATACTACCATGCACAAGTTAAATTTAATTGATAAATGTGACTTACCATGTCCAGGAAAGAAGCATTAACAAAACGCCAGGAAATACACAAAAAGCACACACACTGCACTGCGCACATGTAGCAAACACAAATAATCCAAACACTATTGTTATTTCACTTCACACTCTGTTCACGCTTCATTTGAGAGTCTGGCTTTTTATATCCCGTGAAGCGTCAACACACACAAAATATTGAGTACATGTTTCTCATTTGTTCTCAAAGTCAAATATACATTAATGTAAATTAGATCACAAGTTTCCGCTCCAAAGTCAGTCATGCCTGACTACAGGTTGGCATTAATTAGATAACAACCATTTTTTACCTTTCTTGAGCAGACTTCGATTGTGTTTAATTTTCGAATTTAAATGCCTGATACGAATGTATGTCCGAGTTTTGACAAATAAATCTATAATTTCCTTCTTTATCATTGCAAACCTGAAAAGTAATAATTTCCTCATTGTTTTCATTACTCCACATTCCCTGCTTAAATCACCGGGAGGATTGTATAAACAAAATGTATTTTCCATTTCTTCAATGATTTGGAAAAATTCTTCAGTAGGTTTATACAGTCCACCACGCGACACTATGTCAACCCATTTTTCCTCTTTTTGACGAACGGGAGGAAGACTATCCGTACGAGAACCCAAATCTTTAAATGCCGACACTTTTGCGCAATGAAACCTGCGATATAATATAAACCTTCCTTGGAACAGTCGTGGGCTTCGTTGTCACTGCACTCTGTTGGAAACTGGAGTTCACTGCCATCGGTGTTATCCTTCGTCTTTGATTCGCCTTCCTCTTTGTCAAGTAAAAGGTCAGACACCATCGTACTAAAAACACTATTGTATGTCCTACTGTGTAATTCATCATTCTCGCACTGATCCCTGGTTGGCATTTTTAGGGGAAGTTGTTCTATATTCACTCCTAAGTCGGTTTTTAAATTCTGTAGGGAGAGGGTGATCATAGAAACCTCCCATGCCACGAAGACGCGAGAAAAGATTTTCAATTACATCCTGATTCAACCTTGCAGTCAGTAAAAAATTCATATTGTGTTTCTGTTTCATATCCTGATAGAGCCCAAATAATGCGTTGATAGATTGTATCATTCCTTGCTGAAAAGGCAACAATCTTCCATGTCCTTTCACGCGAACACTTTCGATGACCTGCTTCATTTCATTTAATACCTTGGTTTGATGTCCAAGATGCACCCCAAAAGCACTTTTTAATTTCACATCAAAATTCTCTTTAACATACGAATTCATTATGTCAAACCAGTTGTTTATTAATGCAAAAAATTCTGCACTTTCAACTTCATTTGGGAATAAATAACATATAGCACTGCTTGTCCTTCTAGAAAATAACTGAGCGGCATAGAATACTCTTTGTCTCTCGCGACCTGATACGCAAATGTGTGCATCCGTTATCGATAAAGGCAAATGAAGTTCACTTTCATTTTTATCTAACACTGACTGTATGATTTTTTTTGTTACGACATTCTGCGATGGCAAGACTAAACCTTTATCAATAAAATGGTTTCTTAGCAATTTAAGCATGTGTGGAGTATCTGCAAATACCCAAATGTTCCGTCCCTTATCATTCGGATTCACAAAAGAAGGATGACTCGAAGCGACACCTAATTCTCGCCAAACCCTTATATTTCCACCTCCCAAGTCGGAAACACACGCAACAACTTCATAGCCCGCACTTTGCACTGCTGATATTACTAAATATAAGATCTCCTTAGTCATTTGTGTGTCGAAGTTGTAGTATACAGTTTGTTTCCATGGGGCGTACAATCCGCGAACCAGAATGACCTGTAAAAAAAAAAATACTTTCTAAAATCTTGTCAATATCCGAGCAATAATTACGGTATTAATACTTGATAATAATCTCATTATGAACTACTAATAAATTTAGTACTTCATCCTGATAACACAGTCTATCGAGATGTGTCTTTCCAAATTTTAATATGTATTTTTCATTCTTAATTATGCTATGTAACACTATTTTAAGGACTTGAAAGTAGTTTACTTCTATTAGAAAAACTTCAGTCAAAAAATTAACGCTGAGTTTTGGTGAACACACCCTAGCAATTTTATTCATATTTTACCTTATATCTTTTCACATTTCCAACACAGTAAGAATACATACGCGCGCACACGCTAATGCAAGATAGAAAAAGATGAAGGTTGCAGAGGAAAAACTCCGCAGTCAATGATGAATGATTTGGATTGATTTGGTGTTTTAAGTCCACTTTATGCACAGTAAGTAGTGTTGCCCACGGGACGAGACGGGATAGGCTTTTAAAAATTCGAGACGAGACGAGATTGATCATGTGTTCCAAGACAAACTAATATTTTCGAGACGAGACAGCATTTCACAGCATTTCCACGAGACGAGACAGGCCAAAGTCTCGTCTCGTGGGCAACACTAACAGTAAGGCTAATCGGGACTGGACCTACAGTTTAAAGTGGGATCTAACCATTATGTGCCTCCACCGGGAATCAAACCAGGGACACCTTGATTGAAAAGTGACGACGCCAAAACTGCGCCATCGGAAAGGCTCTCAATGATGAATGAATGAAAATGATTACTTGCTCATTCGTTATGCTAGAATTGGACATCTGTTACGTTCTAACATTATATAAATAACTTGTTAATTCTACTAGCAAGTAAAGTAATAAATTATTTACCTGTGCATTCTTGAACGGTCCCATGACAGTGTCACTCTCAGCATCATACGCAACTTTGGAGTATATATTCATTTCGTCGAAGCATAATACGCAGCACTTTTGGTGTGGTTGAAGTGATTCGCCATAACTCTTCATAACATCAATAACACTTTTCAGAAGGCCTGGTCTACACTTGAAACTTTTTGTCCAGTGACGCAAAGTGGAAATGCTTGGAAGAGGGATTTTCATGTTTTTCCTCATGTAGGTGTAAGCTTTTCTTGATACATGCCTAAGTGCTAATGCACTTACAATATCAGTTCTCGACCACAGTTTCGGCGGTCTGCTTTTGTGGCTAAGAAGACATTCGATTTGGTTGGAGGAAAATACTGGTTGAAGAATTTCCCTTACTTTCTTAGACACGTTGAAAGCAGATTGCTTTGATTTGTGAAGTTTTACTAACTGTTGCCTCAAACTTTTATTGCTAATTTGTAAATTCTTCACTTTATGTAATAAACGATTGCATTGTTTCTTTACTTTGTTTACTTTTTTAGCACTTTCATCCTGTAGTGACTGCAGTTTCTTTATTTGTTCTTCAGCACATTTTAATTTCTTTGTCAGCGTTTCCAACTCACTATCTTGTTGCAGATTGGATATATTTCCAGTACTCAAAGTCTCTGAATTATGTGCCATGCAAATTCTTTTGCGAGGAGACAACTCTTCAAGTTTTTCCACTGTTCGCTTTCTAATCTGACGTTTATTGGCACGTCCACTTCGATCAATTATGTCATTTGGCTGTTGCACACTACTACAATTCACCACACAACCAGGCAAATTTAAACTTGGTACAGCGTTTTTATTAAGTTGCGGTCTACAGGCAATGCTCAGCAGTTCTGCTTTTAAGTTCCGTTCGTAATCAGCAGCCAGAAAATGCGATGAGCACACTGTCGCTGTTTTGGTGTTAACAGGATCTAACCTCTTACACTTTGAAACCCATATCTTGCACGTAATCGGATCCTTTGGGAACGAAAAGTAGCTTACACCAACAGTATTTCTTGCGTTGTTCGGGCACAAAGCAACAGCACAATTGCGCGGCATCTTCCTTAAATGTTATTGTTGTTGCAAAAAAAAAAAAAAAAAAAATCTCCACTATCACACAAGCTACAGAAAAAGGAAAAACAAGGCACTTTCACACTCTCTCGCACAAATGCAGATCCTATAACAAGCGGAAAGGTCAGTGACAGAGTCCCCCCTGTCCCGTGAGTGACGTCAGGGTTGGGACCGCCCACGACCCTCTTTTTTCAGCTTCGGGAGGGAAGACTGCGCTACTTTCTCAACTATATATATACTTACTTTGCTCTGCTCTACATTTCTCACTCACTCTCGAATACTATCATTCTCTACTCATCTCCCTCCCTCCTATTATCTCTTATTCTCTACTCATCTCGCTCCCTCCTTCTATCTTTTATTTTCTACTCAACTCCCTCCTTTCTACTATCCTTTATTCTCTACTCATCTCCCTCCTACTATCTCTCATTCACTAATCATCTCCCTTCTGTTACCTCTCATTCACTACTCATCTCCCTCCTGTTATCTCGCAGTCTCGACTCTTCTCCCTCCTGTAATTTCTAAGTCTCAACTCATCTCCTTCCTGTAATCTCTCAGTCTCGACTCATCTCCCTCCTGTAATCTCTCAGTCTCGACTCATATCCCTCCTGTAATCTCTCAGTCTCGACTCATCTCCCTCCTGTAATCTCTCAGTCTCGACTCATCTCCCTCCTGTAATCTCTCAGTCTCGACTCATTTCTCTCTCTCCTGTTATCTCTCGTTCTCCACTCATGTCCCTCGTTTTATCTCTCATTCTCCACTCATGTCCCTACTGTTATCTCTCATTCTCCACTCATGTCCCTCCTGTTATCTCTCATTCTCCACTCATGTCCCTCCTGTTATCTCTCATTATCTACTCATCTCTCTTATCTCTCATTCTCTACTCATCTCCCTCCCTCTGAGATATCTTCCTCCTTCTGAAACTCATATTCTCTTCTAATTTCTACTTCTGTCCCCTATTCTCTTATCTCCCTATTGTTGTCTACTCGTCTCCCTTCTATTCTCTTGCTCTACTTATCTCCCTCCTATTCTCTCATCTCTACTTATCCCTCATTGTGTTCTTTCTATCTCGTTTCTCTCTCGTATTCTCTAATTCTGCCTATGTGTGCGCAACTACGTATCTCCTACAATTTTCTACTTCAATCCGTCATTCAATATTGTTCACTTCACCTCTCCCTCTTTCCTGTCTCTCTCCCCAATTCTCTATTTCTCTCTCTCTCTCTTTCTCATTCTTCTATTTCTCTCATACTCTGATTCTCTCTCACCCCTAGATTTCTCCCCCCAAATTCTCTATGTCTTTATCTGTCTCCTTTTCCTCTTTCTGCCGCTCCCCTAATCCATTACTTCTCTTCTTTAACCCCTCATCCAGAAATCGAACCCAGGATCCGCTCCGCAACAGAAGCCGTCCAATTCAGACTGACAGGCGCCTCATCTCCTTTGCACATTCTGTGACAATTCCTTCGGGCGAACGAATTACAACAATAACAACACAACAACCACGTTCAGCAGCCACCGTGACAATGAATAATGGATTTTAAGTAGCGTGCCTACAGCCAGGCAGCATGAATGAATACAAGCAAGGTCCTGCACACTCATTGTAGCAGTCATTTGGAAGGCCACAGGCTCCTCTTTCTCTTTCATTACAATGGGTAAATAGCAATCAACTCAAATGTCAACATCGTTCAAGTGGTGAGGCAGTCGTGATTTGAGGAGACTTCTGGAAAGACACGAAGACTGCAGACTCACTCTGAAGCTTATGGTTAGCAAAACGCAAAAAAAATGTTTTCCACTTGGTGCAAAGATAACAAAAATAGCCTAGATACGGAGACTGTAGTGTTAAAATAGGGACGAGAAGAAGACCAGATTGTTTGAGACTTGTCGAGGCGAAATCGTCAGTTGATAGTAGAATTCCGTTTTGTTTGAGTTTGTCTGAAGTTTACGTACAGAAAGGTTAATCGGGATTGAACCTACTGTTCAAAGTGGAATCCGAACCACTACGAGCCTCCACCGCCCATCGAACCTGGGACCCCTTGATCACGATGTTACCACTGCATCCTTTGCTTGCAATTGGTCACTAATCGCCTCACCAAAAAAGCTGGGTGTTTTTATTTGTTGTATTTTAGAAATATCCATTCACTTGAAATGTCCGAAATGTTTCGGGACGCAAGTAATCGAGCTAATTGCTTAGTTAAAAGTAAATACTGTTATTAGCAAATAACCATGCAACAGCAATTGCACTGGATTGTTCGCCGGCTTGGTCACCCAGCATGTTGCGAGTTCGACCTCATAATGTCGCCACCGAAATTTTCGTGTTCATCTAATTGCCGCGATTATTCAAAAACAGAAGAAAGGCGACGTAAAATAAGGGCATTTACACATCCAAATGTATTTAGCCTTTACTGAAAAGGAGGACGTACCTTGAAGATTTAACCGCCAAAACTGGCGACTACATTTCGAGTAAATTGCGACTTGCAAACATTAATTTCGAATGCTGATATGTGTCTTCTCTATAACAGGGAACAGTCAATCAAAGAGTACGTACAATTTATTTTAAAATAACAAGACAAGCATAAGCTGGGAAAACCCACGACCCTCTTCTACCAAAACGAAATTCTAAATAAGGCAGTGACAACGGGATGCGAAATTATTCAATAGTGCATTTCCAACAGTCACATCTCCAGTTATCCAAGGTCTATTTTGAGAGAACGTGCAATTCAACAACACTAATGGAGTCTTAAGAAAAGTGGTAAGGCATGCGAGTTAATAATTTATATTGACTCCTGGTTGCCAGGTGTATCTGAAGGAAAATGCAACGAAAAAACACCGAAACAGATTTCTCCATACATGGAGAAGGCACAAGAGCACATTCGCGCCAGGAACATTAATCAAAATGCTAGTCCCCTCACAAGATTCACTATCATCTGATTATGCTAAATTTCTGTGCACATCTTGTCCTCTTTTTTTGCTTCCTCTGTTCGGTGGGCCACTGTTTCAGACGTCACGTATATCGCTCTCAGCAAAACATGTTTCGCCAGAGTTACGAGTGGATGGATACATTCACTCCATGTGCGAACAGGCTTCTCTGGAATTCCAGACGAATTCTTGAGCAGGTCGCAAATTATACGGACAATAGCCTAACCTTGATGTACATTTAATGACTGCCAAGGTCGTGCAAGTGAACTTCTGCAAGCAGTGTCAACAATCTTGAGGCTTCTTTCATTAGGATCTCTTCTCACGTGCAAACGAACCACTTGCTGAAATCACCTGCAGAGAAACTCGGATATGGCCAATACAGACACTCGAAGTTGAGGCGAAGTACACATCGAACGGTAGGTTCACTCCGTCCACCAAAGGTGAGTGGCGCCACTAGTTTCACATTAAATAATTTGGACCGCATAGCGGTTGGTGCTACTGGATGGCCCCGTAGGAAGATTGATCTTTTCGAATCGTTGTGCGAATATAGAAATTGTCTTTCTATTGGTGCTTATATATTTTACCATTGCTTCCGACAATTGAGTTGAATACAGCAGATTTTATAACAGAAATTGAGAGATATCCTAGGACAGGGAACAGTAAAAGTAAATATTACAGCAAAAATATCTAAAATACATAAGAAGCAGCAATAACAAAAAAATTACATCTGATTCCCTCCTTTTGTACTTTTTCATCAGTAGAAATAAAAAGCACCATATTTGAGCAAATATGCTCAAATTTGCAACTGAATGAATCCAAGGATGTACAGTATGTAACATTGTTATTCGTACACATAGAATTTCCGAGGGAAAAATGTCATATCTACTAGTAAATATAATCATTTTCATATGTACCTGGAAATTAATGTTAATGAAGGTTTCACCAACAAATGTCAATAAAAATGTATGTTCAAAGTGTATAAACAGTATAATTTGTGTGAAAAGATAAAAACACGCTGTTTCATGCAACATTGCTATTCGTACAGGCAAGAGTTTCAATCTTCCTCGCATACAGCGCCACCGCTATTCGGACGATTTCGTGCAGTTTGCAACTTCGTAACAAGTTTGAACATGCAAGCGTGCTCCCCGTCAAGCGGAATGCTGGCGTAGGTATTGTTGTAAGCCTATCGTCTATCTATCGGCGTGTTCGAAATGGGCAAGGTGAAGGAACTTAGTTCCTATCTGAAGGATGTTATTATAAATTTGGCCCTTACAGGTTATTCGTTAAGAAAAATTGGACACACAGTCAATAAATCACACTCCACAGTTCAATACATAGTAAACAAATTTTGAGAGGAAGGTTCAACACAGAATGTGCCGAGAAAACCAAAAGAGAGACGGTTGAATAAACGTGATGAACGTTTTATTTTAAAAAGAGTGCGAGAAAACCCCAGACTAAGTATCCCTCAGTTATGACCGTTAGTAGAAAATGTTGCTGGCAAGATGATGTCCGATCAAACTGTCCGATGTGCCTTGTGGAAGCATGGATATCATGGTAGAATACCACGAAAGAGGCCGTATATAAATAAGGTGAATCGCAGGAATGGACTTTCATTCGCGAAAGAGCACATCCACAAGGACCAGGAATTTTGGAATAGTGTCATATGGTCAGACGAGTCCAAGATGGGTCAGAAGGGATAAATAGGGTCTGGAAAAAATCAAAGACAATGATCACATTAACACAGTTCCAACAGTGAAACGCGGTGGTGGGTCATTAATGATTTGGGGCTGTATGTCGTCCAAAGATGTTGGTACCATCCAGTTTATTGATGACATCATGGATGCGTATGTCTATTTGGACATATTGAAGATCAATGTAAAGCAGAGTGCCCAAAAAATGGACATGCCGCCTATCTACAGATTCCAACAACACAATGACAGTAAGCATAAGTTAACATGAATTAGCTAATATGGAATGTGCCCAACCTACTACAAACACCAGCTCAAAGTCTAGGTTTAATCCCATTGAGCATTTATGGGCAATTTTGAAGAGGCGAGTCCATAAAGCTAGCGTCAAGACCAAACAAGAGTTGAGAACTGTTGTGCAAGCCGAGTGGAATAGAATAAGCTCTGAACCATGTCTGAAACTGGTTAATTCTATGAAGAACAGGTGTCAAGCAGTAATTAAAGCCAAAGGATACGCATCAAAGTATTAGAACTGTCAGTCAATTTGCTCTGAATATACTTTTTTCTTTTATATTATTAAGTGTACGAATAGAAAAGTTGTACAAAAAATGGCATGTTTCTCTTTCAGTTTCATTTAATTTATTATTGTCATTGGTTAAACAGAATTTGGGTAAGATTTTATGTTCCTAATGATATTAGTTATTGAATTGTAAAGAAACAATTTCAAAAGAGTGTATTTCCTTTCAGATATTAAAGCATTTTCTTTGAAAATCCGTATGTACGAATAAGAATGTTGCATACTGTATTTAGAAGACGTCCGGTTCTCCCCCCACCCTCTTCCCTCGAAGAACTAAAATTAAATAGGTTTTTAGCTTAATAGACTTAAATGGTGTATCACCAGTAAAATTTAATGATAAAAATACTTATGTGCAGTTCATTATATAATATGAAGTTTGTTTATTTTTCGTCGTATCTGCCTGCATAAAGATAGGATTCGATTCTTATGAACTTTTTGTACTTAGAGTGTGAACGAAAATTATTGCATAATAATATCCATCAGCTCGAAGTTTATTTATTATGTTATCGTTAAGGTTGAAATATTACGAATAATAATAATAATATGCTGCATTATTATTATTATTATTATTATTATTATGTAACACACTTGGTCAGCGTGAAAGAACCGTTAACGAAATATATTTCTAGATGCGTTCCTCAAAGGATCACTTCACACGGGGTCATTGACTAGTTCTTGCACTAAGTGGGGTAGTGCACTGTGAACTGTTTGTCGAGAATGTGAAGCGATAGTGACTCCCCCCTTAGCGGCATGTCGTAGATTTGCAAACAAAATAACGATTTAGCCACAGTTGCAACTCAAGATCCTTGCGATGATGACTAACATTACAGACATCGTCAGTCAAAACGAACATGTTTAATGTTATCGGAAGTAGAATGACATTTGTTATCTAGTTTTTTGTTTCATAATGACTATGCGATCTCGCCAATTCTCAACATTGAGGGTAATATCATTACTTGGGGCGAAATGTTCACAAGCAAATTCTTATATTAATCTTTAATCTCACAATTTCTATGATGCGAGTTCCACTTTCTGTGTATTATTAAACAAGCAAATGAAAACTGAGGTAAATTGGCAGTAAAGAAAATGAAATTAAGCGAGGTGTGTCTTGTTTGAGGGCCGAGGGGGCTCTGACTTGTGTGAATGAAAAGACGAGCAAAATATAACTTGTTGCACTAAGCGAGAGAGAAATCTATCTTACTGCACGAAAACAACTGGAGATACGTGCCCTACTGCGTGTTTAAAATGGGACTGAGTGAAAATTATACTTTGGCCCATACAGTCTTGGGAATATCGTTTCGAATCTAAGCAACGGATGACTGCGCTGAAAGGTTTGACTTACTTACAGTACACGCTAAATACATCCCTGGTGTCAACAATTATTCAATAACATCCTTGGCAGATGTGAAGAGCCTGCAGAATGCCCATAATTGTGGTCACAAACACCAAAATCCACAACACTATTTAAGTTAATAGTTCACGCCAAAACACACCGAAAACCGTTCTACACACCTTGAATAAAGCGGAAACTTATCGACTAGTCAACATAAGATTAGACAAGGAACAGAGATAAGGAAATGGAACGTCGAAAGAAAGTTGATTTGGTCCAACTGCAAGGAACGTTCTCTTAGATGCAGTTAACAGGTGGAAATTGGAATCAAACTTTACCCTGTTCTTCACCAGGGAATCATAATAGCAATGAAATAGTATGTTGTTATATCAGGTCGCTTTTTTGGGGAATCAAGTCCTCTGCGCAAGTGAAGGTACCAGCCGTTTGCAGCACCGCGCACTGCCTTGTTCCGTCCACTTTCCTTCTCATTCTATAAAGGAGCCGCCGTACCAACCGGTGTCCAAACACAGCTCAGAACGGTTATTTCGACAAAACCCTGTTTCCCTAATGGCTGCTTTGGGGAGGAGGAATTTTAACGTTGTCACTTCTTAAAGCGGTGGGCGTAATTGGATGTTTGACCGCGAGTTCCAGGTAAACGCGGCAACAGAGGGGGCACTGCCATAAATGCACTAGCAACAGCACAGAGAAGTAACGAGACGATCGATCCTGCGCTCAGGGTAAGACCGTTGCCTGGAGGGGGGAAGGGGGCGACTGCCCGGGGCGCCAAACTTGGGCGTCCCCCTTGATCACAGCCTTATATCTGATTACATAAGCGTGGCTCTTTGTTTCAGTTTATTTTTAAGTCCACTTTATGCACAGTAAGGCTAATCGGGACTTTAGCTACAGTTTAAAGCGGGATCCGAACCACTATGTGCCTCCACCGGGCACTATTTTAAAGAGAGTTGGGTTTATTTGTTGACAAGAATTAATTCAAGTTACTTCTGCATAAAATAATAAGGATATTGCAAAATCATGTAGCAACTCAATATACTCGTAAGAGGTTATTTTGATGTAATTAACCCATTATGTAGGTATTGAATAAACAGTAACGTTTAAAGTATTCAAAAAATGAGGCTATTATTTTTCGCCATTATGGAACGAAGTGGAAAGTAAGAGTTAATGGGGGCCGTCACAAATACACCTCACCCGGGTGAAAATTTTATCTTGAGCCGCCTCTGATGTTGCATCCAGTTTTTGTAAATTAACCATTAAATTTCATCGATAAAATATCGTAAATTTGACCGTAGGCCTGAACCATTGAGGCTCTCGTGAATCGAACCCAGTACCGGCCGCACTAAAGGTACGAGTCGCAGAAATTTCACTACAAAAATCAAGTAGATTCTCATTAGTTCTCTCCAGAAATCAATATTTACATTTAATTGTTCTAGAATGACATGAAAATTTGGAATGTACGAAGGATGAATGTGTATACTTGCTTATTTTATCAGGTGACGCACACTTCTATGATTATGCCGAAAGCAAAACATTCAAATTTATCAGCCTCCGGGAATGGTAAGCCACACTGGTTTCTCTGTCACGTTCTGAGTCAGGCCAAATGCGATAAAACGACTTTCACTTCTCAAAACTGCGCCATATGACACGTTCGAATCACTCCAACCTTCTAAACAGGAAAAGGGAGTCATTCCTAAGGAGCGAATCACATCTCCCTACTCTTGCTACAGGCTCTGTTGGCTTTGCCCTGTTTCAATATTAAATTAACTCGATGTCTCTCGCTTCTTCGAGCCAAATAGGCTACCTATTTGCAGTAGAAAATAGGATAAGAAATTACAAATATCCAAACAGCGTGGAAAGAAATCAACATGAGAATTTCCCTGAGGGCGCTGCGTGCAATTCAAAACAGATCTAATCTTTCAAATTTACGTTGTATATTCAGATGAGGAATTTTTTAACAAAGTTGTTGCTGCAATAGGTTTAAGGACCAGCCCGAGACACTCAACTCTCCGTTCACAGTACACACCAGTATTGTTATTATTATTATTATTATTATTATTATTGTCAGTGTTTTTTTTTCTGGCGGTACCGGCACCTTTTTATAGGTGAGAATAAAAACTAGTAACGTTTTGTTTATACATAAAGAAGAAAATAAATAGAGAAGCGAGAGAGAAGGAAAGAAATTTAGAAGAAAAACAGGCAGACAGAGAAAGAAGAGGAATAACAGATCATTAATAGAGAGAAAGAATAAAGAAGAAACAGACAGAAAATGGGAAGGAAAACAAAAGAGTTGCAAATAAAGTGGAGGGAGGGAGGAGAAACACGCATATTTTGTTATCCCAAATGGTTCAAGCGAACACAACTTCAAGAGTACCGGAAACTTTCTTCCTAGGAAAAAAGCACTGATTATTATAACAACAATAACAAGGGCAGGATTTATATATTCAGGGTCCTAGACTAACAAAATCCTGAGCTGCCCACTCTCGCATATATTTATGTGGGGAATTACATCATATGTTCTTTACAATTGTTAGATCATATTTCGCCATGTGTTCTTTATCATACGTCTTCTTCCCAGTGTAGGCATTGGTCTACATTATTACAGGCTAACAAAGCTCTGGAACCTTGAACCACAACGAGTATAATCCTTGTGGATTCTGTGTCGTGTTGATGTACGTTTGCCCTCTCATTCATTTCATCCAATCACCTTTCATCCTGGTCGGCATTAGCTAAAAGTGACACAACCGAACCAATCACCAATTCGTTGATTTCCATCCCCCAGTTCAGAATGCGGGGATAACTGCACAATATTTTAATTGGCAACACTACTTTCAGAGCACCCTGTACTGGAAACAACTTTGCCTTCGTAATGGGTGAAAATTCTCTGCCCCTGACGTGGTATTAGATTTGATTGTTGACGAACGTTAGGTCTTCCCTATGCCATTATAAAGTATGCAGAATTAGTGATTGAACTTCACAATACTTCCGTGGGCAGATAATGATGAAAATAATTAATTTACCACTTTTACCTGTGGCATATTGAGATACTGTGCATTCATGTTGGTAAGTTAAACCTCTAGTCGTGTTTCTTTCTCAGAAGTTTTAGAACTGAATGTTTAAATGCTTACTTAATCACTGAATAATTACCTTGCCAGATTTTTATGGTTAATGTGATGGCTCACGTACAAAAAACTATTGTGCTGCCATCTCTGGACTTAAAATGATAACCTGCAAGAGGTCCTGAGGAAGAGGCGGGGAGAAAATAAGTCTTCATTCTAATCAAATGTTACACAATATTCATATTCCCTCTGTGCTTTTCGAAACCTTCTTTCTCTCTAGTTTCGATCGTCTTTCTTATATACATCGGCCTTTTCTAGCTCTTTATCAGGTTTCTTCCTTCACTTTTTTGCCATCCATCTTTCATGTCATCGTACAGCACAGCGACGCTGACAAAAGAACGGATAGTTGAAAGGGGGTGGGAATATTTTCTGAGACATATTTATTATATTATAAATTCCACATAAAATGTCTTGGGATAAAATATAATTTATTTATCAATTTTTTCTTGTTTTCTTGGGAGCAGTAAGGTTTGATTAATTGTTTTGTTCTATTTTACTTCACTATTCTGCCTCTTTTAGCTAATCGTGAAGATGAGGAAAGTGATAAGATGGAATTGGTGAAAACACATGGACAGGTCAACACGGTCTGGCTGAGTCCGGACGCATTCACCAAGCTTTCTGAAACTCGGAAAATATGCGAACTACAGGCTTCCCCGTAACTTGAACTAGCGACACTAGCGCCACTGCTCCCACGTCAGGGTTTCAAATGTCTTGGTGGTTCTACGTGGAGAGAAGTTGTACTTCTTCAGAAAGAGAGTGGCCCCTTCCAACTTTGTACTGGCTGACAATGTAAGCAATATGCATTTATTTAGCTAAGTGAGCCGCTTGCTTAATGAAAATTGCCCTTTTTAACAATTGATTGATTTAGTTCATTTTACTTCCCTTTTCTGCAACTTAGTTTAATCGGGAAGATGAGGATGAATGGTGATAAAATGAGATGAACAAATGGATGATCACAAGCACATAAGGACAGTACACAACGGAGGATTATACTGACCGTGAGTTCAGACGCCAGAGCCTCGCCAGTCTGCAAAATGCAGTGCAGGGTGTACTACGTGGAAGGAAGGTTGACATTATACCCCTGATACCCTTGCCCTTTTTTCACACTTGTTAAGTCCATATTTAATTGCATATTTCAATTAGGATAAATAAATATTTACATACCTAGTAGTGTTGGGAGATAACATCGTCCAGACGATATATCGCCATACTGAAAAAATATCATCCAGGCGATATTAACTAGACGATATATCGTCACGATATTTTGGCGATATATATATATATATAGTGGCAGAAAAGCGAATTAAAATAAACAAATCAATCAATCATGGAGATATTTTAGAATGAGTAATCTTGAATTTCAGTCCGTCCATTATTTGTTGGTTGGTTGGTTGATTTGGTGTTTTAAGTCCACTTTATGCATAGTAAGGCTAATCGGGACTGGACCTACAGTTTAAAGAGGGATCCGAACCACTATGTGCCTCCACCGGGTATCGAACCCGGGACCCCTTGATTACAAGACGATGACGCTACCACGGCGCCATCGGGAAGGCCGTCCATTATTTGTCTTGGCTTACAACATCGCAAGGATCATTAATGTTTTGGATTTTGCTCAGGCAAGACTCCCAAGTTGTTGTTTTCAAGTCGTCTCTCTTAACGAGGAATGCTAGTTGCAATCCTGCCACGCGCCCCTGGTAGTTATGTCAGAGCAAGCGTTTGCTGTGTTGGGTTGCATAAGTACAGGATAGATTTTAAGCGCTTATACTGTAGCTCGGAAACTAAGCGTTTTCTAGGTAAACTTTATAGGGAAAAGTTACTTGTTTTTATGATATCTACCAGCACCCAAGCGTTGTTGAAACAGTTTTGCGTCAGCTTGTATATCGTGTTGGCTATATATTTGACGATATATATTGTGTCTGCGATATATCGTCGCGATATCTTGGCGATATATATCGTGTCAGCGATATATCGTTACGATATTTGGCGATATATATAGCCGATATCACAATACGGAAAAATATCGTATCGTGTTACGATATTTTCTTGACAATAGGCCTATATGGCGATATAAAATTTCCGATATCGTCCATTCCTAATACTTACCACCGTTTAGTGCATATAAGTCCGTTCCAATATCATAAGTTATAATAAGTTTGCAAGCATCTACTTAACCACGTACCTCCTCCTGACTGGCTCCTCGCCACCAAGTAGCTCGCTGGTGGAGCGACTGAAGTGCGTGTCCAATGCAGCGGCGGTCGCTGGATCTATCCCGGGGTCTTCTTCCGGGGCGCTGTCGGCGTGGCGAACTTTCCGCCGGAAGATCCGGCGAAGGCCACGGAAAGGGTGGAACCGCCTTTTCTTCGGTTCTGCGAATACAAAGAAAGAAACTTCACGTAAACTTGACAAACGACACTCCTTTCATTTCAAAAATAAAACTTCCATGCAGAATATACAGCTACAAAGGACAATAAGGAGAAAACAGAAGCCACTTGGTTTATTATCGCTGGCTTTGTTAGGTTTGGGATGCCTATTACAGCTCGTAATATCTCCTCTTAATGTATTTTGCCGGCGACGTTAGTGTGTGTGAAAAGTCAACGCTACTTCAGCAGCAGAACCTGTTTCTATTATCCCTTCCATCCCTACTTTGCAAGTGGACTCGCCCAGTCTGCGCATGCGCACTTTCATCGATGGTCTCTCTCAGAAAGCAGAAGGGCCATACGAACAGAAATTTTGTCGTCCTTACAGTAACGGCGATTAGGGCCCGGCGGGAGAGGGGGGGAGGGGTTCAACGTACCACAGTCCTATTGAAGTACCTTTGTTCTGACCAGTGATAATTTTGTACATTCAACAATGTATGATTCGATTGAAATAAATTTAATTGTTGCTACACCTTGTTTCTTTTGTAACCGTCACCTTATACGGGGCCAAGCCCATTACCGTAACTAACATCAACACTTGTCTCTGAGGAGTAAACTTTCCTTACCCATGTTAAAAGCTGACACTGTAAAGGAACACTCGGCATATAAATAAGGACAAAACACAGGACACCACAGTCCTGCAGAGGATTATACTTGCCGTAGGTCTAGACAGCAACGCTTCGTTGGCCTGCAATATGCAGTTATCGGGTTTACTACGGGGAAGCAAGGATGCATTTTGGGTGTCTTAACAGAAGGTCACACCTTACACGCCCACAAAAAGGTATACAGTTTCAAATTTTCAAAAACCTTGAAAAGTGACGGAAGTTTGGATAAAATGTACAAACTTTCCTAAATCTAAATTATTCATCCTCATCGTCGCGATTAGCCAAAAGAGAGATAATAACGAAGATACAAAGACTGTATACATATTTGTGACGTCTAAACTTATTTAGACGGAATCGGAATTTTATCCTCAATGAATCGAAACAAAATGTATAAGGTAGACATGGGTTTGGTATATCTGAAGAAGTGGCATAGTAAGTATGAGTAACTTTGGGTTAGATCAATTTTCCAAGATATCAAACCAAAATCTTGAACGAGACCTAGTTCCTTGGACACTATCTCTTCCCTACATCTCTGGCATTCTCAACAATAGCAAGAGACTTATTTCTTGTGGCTCTGATGAACACACATGTTTATGAATGTTTCCTTGCATTTGCATAAGCTCTTAGCATTGCTACTTTTCAGGAGTGTGTAAAAAACTCGCGGTGCCGATAAATTCTGCATAATTTCTGGGATCAAACAAGTTACCAGTCCAGTAGACACGCTTCAGAAAAGCAGCTGAGAGCACAGTACTGCAGAAACTAATTCTGGTAAAATTATCAACTTACCTGGTCGAGGGAGACTACAGCAAGCAGAAGACTTTGACACCATATCCTAGCTTCTCTTGCACTAATCACTTCGCATATGCTACTCTCACACGTTGCTATGGAAGAGCTCGTGAAACAATACCCTAAGCACCTGAGAGGGCGCAAAGTGCATTCCAGTTTCCATGTTCCTCGACTGTGAAAACATTTACCTTCGTTCTGCATCTTCGTGCTTGCAATTAATCCTGTGTTCGATTGAGGAAAACCGCGACGCTTTCTGTTGACACATGTGCTCCATGCAGACAACGGTTCGAAATGCCTTCTTCACGAACACCAGCAGAAAGTTTCACTCGGTGTCAGGTCAAGAAACGAACAGCACCCGAGAAGTTTAATCAATGTTTTTTTGGGCTATTTTGTAGTACAATGATGCACTGTAGCAGGTACTGATCCTGTCGCCAGATTCGGGATTTAATACACAACTTGAAAGACTTCCATTATCCCAGTGTGGTGCAACTGAAGAAACTGTACAAAGGAACTCGCACACGACACTGCCCAGCAGGATTCAAACCTGCAACCTCCCTAAATCGAATTAACTTCGGTGCTGTGCTTTGGGCTCCGACTGCGGACGGCATGGGTTCGAGTCCACCTGGATTCAGTCTATGGGTTCTCGGCCTGTGTATAGGACCGGTGGCAACCCACCCGTGAGCAAATTGGGGAGCTAAGAGCGAGTAGCGTAACTCGGTCACGGATACCTCATAAAAAGGCTGGGGGTTCGATGTGCTTGAATAACTCCACACCTCTGTGGGAGGGAGATCGGTCTAGGTCCTTCAAGGGCTGTCGAGCCACGGGTTATTATCGTATCGTACCCAAGGTATTGGGCAAGAAGTATAAAGTCTTAGCACAGCAGGTATTAGAGAAAGGAATGCTGAATAAGTAATCAGGCAAAGGTCGGGTGATTGACTTGGAAGGCGTATGTGGCATGAGTGTTGGAATTGTCAGGAGGTGTGATCAGTTGGCGAGAATAGGAGAGAGAGTAAGGTCTGCGGATTGTGAGAGAGGAGCAAAGTGGAGAACGATTATTGGACGATGGTGTGTGATAGATTCGATGTTTGACAGGGAGGTCAGACAAGTGATAGTTGAGAGGACAAGCTAGGAACAATCTCCATATATTTGTAAGGCAAGTAATATCCTTTCTTGACCAATCCATATCGGTTCAGTCATGGAGAGTATAAAACCCATATCCAATCTAAGCTAATTTCTATCGCCATTCCTTTAAAGGTAACCTCTTGCATTTATCACATTTAGGCCAAGCGAGTGATAACCATCTGAGAGATGAATGAGAAATAACTGCATCACCCAATTCAATCTAGAGGTTCTTGGTTCGATCCCAAACGCAGCATGGGAGTTGCGTTACGTGGTGGAGGCTGCTTAGGGCTTCTCATCCATTTTTTTGCAAATGCGATGAGAAAACACTGCAGTACGTGAAATACTTCGATTTTCATCTATTTCATCCCGAAATATGATGAAAATAATAGAGCCTTCTAGCTTTTCAAATTACGTACGTGCGATATGGCGCCGGAATTTTCACTTGTTAGCGCTTCACGTTGTGTTAATTATCAATTATTACCAAATATCAAGAAAAGAAAGCAAAAGGTAGGCCTAGCAATATGCTACGCAGTAAGGCGCAAATATATAAGGGTAGAGTTTCAACTAGGTTATTCGGCGATTGGTTTGTGGAAAAATGGGAATTAACATTAGGATGTTGCATAAAGGTTGGTTAAATATTTTAAAGATGTGTTCGGTACTGTCGTCACTCTGTTACGCGATTGTTGAACCTAACTTATCAAATTTCCGGGAGAGTAAACAATTGAATTGCTGATAATGTCCTGTCAAAGCCACGGGGGGATGAGACAAGAAAACAAGCAACTTAGTGCTAATTTTAAGCTAATCCAGCATTTTTCCTGCGCATAGGCTAATCATAGAATCATGGCGCAATCTAGATTTATCTACCCCGATATTCTCGAAACTATCCAGTTTCAAGGTAACATTCACGAGGATGTATTAAAATTCATTGACAAATTTGAAAGTTTAGCTATTCTTAATGAGTGGAATGACTTAAAGAAAAGGCAAATGCTACCGGCATTTTTGAGTGATTCAGCATTGGAATGGTTCAATACTTGGAGTCGAACTCAGGAAGCACAGGATATAGATTTTGTAACTTTAAAAACTAAAATTGTGGAAGAATTTACGGAACCGGGGGACACTTTTCAATTAGAGGAACAAATCAGATTACGCTTCCATCAGGAAAATGAACCTGTTTCAAAATATGTGAGAGAAAAACAGTTATTGTTATTAAAATTAGATCCTGCCATGGACATTAGTGAGCAAATTTAGCAAATAAGCGGGGGTTTACAACCTAACTTTATGAAAGAAGTTTATAACAGGGAATATGATTCAGTGCATGAAATGTTACGAGACCTGAAAAATGTTGAACAATTCAAATATCTTGTGCAAAAACGTAAAATTCTAGAAACTGAATGTGAGACAATGAAAGCTCTGTCGTATTCTGAATCGAGTCGAGCCTACATGCCGACTCAGCAAGCTATCACGTTGCAGCGCACGGTCAATGGTCATGTTGACATAAGTTATTCTCAGGCTAATCGGGAGATCGAGGAAAGATTAAATGCACTGCAACAAGACCTTGATCAATTACAGTCGAACATGGGACTCCATGAGTCAGATTTAGTTTCGCAATTTCAGAATCTTGAGGCTAAAGTAAATGCACTTGCAGAACATCGGAAAAAACATTCATTCACTGAGTCATCATTCTCATATACAGTTAGAGAAAATGAACATAGAGATAGAAACAATAGGAGAACCTATTATCATAATAGTAATCATAGAGCTCAGAATAGAAATACTTGGCATAACAACCACAATAATAATCTCGACACACAGTCGCAAAGCTCGCATAGGGGGCGATGCCGCAATGGCGGTAACCCTCGATTTCAGAGCTCGCATTTTTCATCTTCATCGCCGCGAACATTTTTGGAGCAACAACAGGGACGCGAAGATCCAAATAACCATGCTAATCAGGTTGTAAATACAAATCATTCTACTTTTTGTCGGAACAGAAGCAATTTTAAACGAGTAAGACCTGCAAATGACGGGGACCTAGGTGCAAGGCTTTCGGGAAAAACTCTAACAGTCTCTACTTTTCCTTCTGAAGATCTGATTTACATCAATGTGGAAGTAGATGGGGAAATTAGACAGTTCATCCTGGATAGTGGAAGTCAAATTTCGGTTACGGGAGATAAGAACATACCGGTCAATGCCAAGCGATTTAATATAAATACTGCGATTAGAGGGGTCACTAATAGTCAACTGACGGTTAAGGAAATTGTGTTACTACCATTTTCTATACATAACCAAACATTTGTTCATCCATTTAGAATTGTTAAGGATTTTAATCAAATTACTATATTAGGAAATGATTTTTTGAAGGGACAAAAGGCTAAGTTAGATTTTGAGGAAAATAAGCTTACATTGCATAGATTCGGCACACCTCCTAGAAACCAAATTAAAAATGAGAATAAGAAAGCCTTTGACGTGTCAATCAAAGTTTCCCATTTGTTACATCATGTTTTGCAACCAGAATTTGTAGCTGCTAAAAAGATAAAAGTGAAACCCAGGACGCATTTGTGCGTTCCATTGAAATTGGCTAATTCATATGACAAAGATAGGACACTCTTGGAACCGGACCTACAGTTTCAAGAGAAAACGGGATTGATGGTTGCCAGAGCAATTATTAATCCGGATTCGAATCTCATTTGGATCACAAATCCTTTAAATTATAATGTTACAATTAAGAAAGGCACTATTATCGGGAAAGCTGAAACATGGGATAGGCCAATCATGAGTAACAATAATGATGAGAATAAGGATGAAATTGGTGAACAGGCACAGGTTTTTGCGACGGAAGAGTCAGGGAACGTCAGTGACGCACGGGCGGACCCTAGTCGGTTTGATGTGAATCCGAATTTAGAACCTCAGCAAAAAGAGCAACTTTTGGCTGTTTTAATGAAATATCCACATGTTTTTGCGTGGTCAAAGGATGATATAGGTAGAGCCACGAATTATAAACATAGAATTCAACTAAAAGATGACACAGAATTTCACTTAAAATCCTACCCGATTCCAGTTCACCTTCGTGATGAAATTAAAGATCAGATTGAGACTTTATTAAAGCAAGGTGTTATTTCACCTACACAATCACCCTTTAACTCTCCAGTTATCCTTGTAAAGAAGGCAAAGGGGGGTTATAGATTATGCCAGGATTATCGCAGATTGAATGTTTCGTCTGTATTTGACGCTCTGGGTGTGAATAACATCAATGAAATATTATACAATATGGGGGGCAAGAAATATTACTGTACGGCAGACTTGAAGAGCGGATTCTTTAATATTCCTCTCACCGAGGACAGTAAGAAATATACAGCATTTACAATACCAGGAATGTCACAGTATCAAATGAACGTCGTGCCACAGGGCCACGTCAGTTCATCAAGTGCCATGACTCGTTGCATTCACCTAGCGTGCTCAAATTTGGATCCCAATCACTTTGCCCATTATGTGGATGATTTATTTTGCTTTGGAAATACCTTTGAAGAAATGCTCGTAACTCTGGAGAAAATGTTACAATGTTTACAGGCTGCGGGATTAAAACTTGCGATAGAAAAATGTCACTTCGGCTACACTGAGGTTATTGCTTTAGGACATAAAATTTCAAAATTTGGCTATCGGATCAATGACAAAATCATTGATTCTATCAAGAAATATAAGACACCGACAACTGTGAAACAAGTTCGCACATTTCTCGGATTAACATCTTATGTCAGGAAGTTTTTAAAATCATATTCCGAGATGGCACTTCCCTTGCAAAAATTGATAGGAAAAAAGAAGAAATTTCTCTGGGGGGAAGAACAGCAAACTGCGTTTGAGAGGTTGAAAGAAGCTTTACTTACAGCTCCTGTATTAATGGCATATGATCCATCAAAAGAAGTAAGGGTATATACGGATGCAAGCAGTAAGGCTATTGGCGCGGTGATTTTACAACCGAATGCGAACGGTGATTTTCAGCCTATTTCCTACTGCAGTAGAGTTTTAAAAGACCATGAAACTCGACTTTCAACCATCGAGCAAGAATTGTTGGCAATCATATACGCATTTAAGTCATTCAGATTCTTTTTACTTGGGAGACATTTCGAATTATTTACCGACAACCAAGCAATCACATTCATTCGCTCCTCAACGCAACTTTCAAACAAATTATTTAGATGGTACACGTTGATGGCCGAGTTCGATTTTACGCCAATTCACTGCAAAACTACACAAAATATGACGGATGCTATCAGCAGAGAAACAGAACATGATCCACAGGGAGAAGACGAGGAGCTTCCAGAGCCACATACATTATTATTGTTAGATGAGACAATTGATGTTGCTATACACCAACGAGAGGATTCTTTTTTTGGAAATATCATCAATATTTTGGAAGGAAAAGAAGACGAGGGGGGCAACAACCCACCCAACCCCTCCCTGCAAAGGCAAGCTTGCTATTATGTTATGGAAAATGGACTTCTTTATAGACAACATAAACTGGGAGCTACGACTAAGAAATTATTATGCATACCGAAGTCACTTCGCAACACTGTTATTGAGACATTACATAGTCTACCAGCTGGAGGAGCGCATTATGGCTTCACTAAAACATACAAAAATGCGTTGGATAGGATTTACTTTCCATTCATGAAGAACCATATTCAGAAAATGGTCAAGGAGTGTGTAATTTGTCAGCAGAATAAGCGCATAAAAGGAGCGCCATATGGAGAACTTTTAACGTTCAACTCACAGAAACCATTCGATAGAATCGCTTTAGATTTTAGCGGACCGTATCCACCAAGTGGTTTGCTTCGCCATAAATATATATTAAGTGCAATCGATCATGGTACTCGATTTTTAATTGCTCAATCAGTAGCAGATACTTCAAGTGAGACAGCAGCTAACTTCCTTTTTGAAAATGTAATTTTACGCTTTGGATGTCCTTCTCATATAGATACAGATCGCGGTACTTCATTCACAGCTAGTTTATTTAAAGAACTATCGGAGAAATGTGGAATCCAACTTAAATTCGCTCCAGCAGCTAATCACAATTTAATTGGATTATTGGAACGATCACATGCTATTTTACAGGGACTTATGAAAAACTTCGTGAACTCAAAACACACAGACTGGCTTTTATACTTGCAATCGGCCGTGTGGTCGTACAATGTTAATTACCAGGAGAATTTGAAGAACAGTCCATTTTTTCTTCTTCATGGATTTACGCCTAGATTAGTCTGGGAGAGCGGACTACATTTAACGCCCAGTGTGAATGTAAACAACGAGATGAGATTCAAGATTCTCGAAAAAGCACGAGAAGCAGCTTATGAGTCTCTACAGAAACGGCACCGACAAGCAAAAAAGTACTACGATAAACGTCATCAGTCCATTGAATTTACGCCAGGGGAATTGGTTCTAGTATACGATGGTAGTCATCGTGTACACACCGCTAAATGCTTTTCGGGAGTATATAAAGGACCTTGTAAAATTATAGCAAAAGAAAATCCCAATGTTTACAAAGTGGAATATAAGACAAAACGGGGACAGACAGTCGTGGACTCAATTTCGGTTCAGAGATTGAAAAAATACTATGCTTCAGAACACGGTAGCGGCGATGAGAATGTAAATGGTGATGATGAGACTGAAGAACAGGAACAGTCAGGAGTGAATGAGTGAGAACATACCTTTTACCCTGTACGTAACTTCCTTTTCAGTACTCTGATGCACTAAATAAATTTTACATCTTGCAAATATGTTTTTAAACGAACAAACACTAAAATTATGTGAAATATTATTGTTTAGCCCTTAATAATTGCACGGCAGTGTAAAACTAGTTATTACCACACTAAAATCATTAGTTATAAATCGTAGTCATCGAGGTTTCATAATAATGAACAACAAGTACAGTAACGCGCAAAAATAATAATAATTAATATTATTGTATTCACGGATAGTGAACAAAGGGAATGGTGATGAATATAAATTGCGCGCAAGGAATTTTCCTCAGATTTTTGTAGGCCTGCAGAGAACTGATGGAAATAATATTTTGTGAACTACAAAAGATAAATAGTGTAAGTCAATAATAGACTTTAGTATTTTTTATGAATAAAATGTGTTAAGCACATTCGGTAAGGAAAATGAGAATTAAAATTCTCTATGATTTAGCGTGGTTAGTCAAAATAGGGTTTAAACAAGTACACATTTTAATATTTTAATCGTTAAATTTAAGTAATAATTACATTTATAATTTTAATAACTAAATAAATGACAGAAATATGAGATTATCAGTTTTATAAGATTTAAATAACGTTAAATAATTAGAACAGTTATAATAAGAGCTGACTAGGCATACAGCCAGTAAATTATTCAATTAAACAAGTTACAGATCAATAATAACTAAATAAGAATTGTGATAATAAGAATTATAATATAGATAATAATAATAACGAAGAGAATAGTAAACATATTGAGTTCTTTGATATTTACGACAGTCTTGAAGAAGTAAAGTATCTTTCATTAAACACGTACATTACATTGATCCATCTAATTTGGGATATTTCATTCCAAATATCACTCTACAATTATTGAATGTTATAATCAAGTTACTTAGAGTACTTCCTAAGATATTTTCCCGTATTGTAAAATCCCACTACCATAAAATTTCCCTCACATGTATTTCACATTCTGAAAACGATATCGCAAATCAGCTTCGAACGTCTTCATGGTAAATTATCTGTCGTCAGCAAAAGGATAAAGTTCAACCGGGGTGCAACGGAAATGTCCTTCCTCTTTAAGCAATGGGGAAACTTGAGTTACATTCAGAAAGACCGAACAACTGAAGAAATATGCAAGTTAGGCATTCTATTCATTTCTTGCGGCAACGATATCTCCCTACATCGGCAGGAGCAAAATTCTCTTTTGACATGTAGTAACCAACACGTTGCAAATTAAACAGCAGATATCTCACATTCCACATTAGCGGGGAACTGAATAAACTGCCGGCAGAGCATTCTTTCAACTCAGATTATCAGCTCGAAAGATACGAGGGAACATGGAATTTTATGTCTGTTCAGAACGCTATTTCTTTGTGAGACAACATTTGGAATCTACATTGGAATTAACGTTTCATTTTTATATCATTTAATGTTAGGTGCATATGCATATAGTTACACACTACCAATTGTCAACTTTCATTTTTTTTTTCTCTCCATATTTTTTTTTGTATACACAATTGTATATTATTTTCCTTGAATATTCTTAGGCTGATTGCAATATCATTAGGGGAGAAAGAGTCAATAATGGACAACGAAATTTCGGATTCTTAGAATATTATCTGATGTATTTCAATTTATGTGGACAATATTAGCAAGTGCAAAGGATATTTTACAATTAATCTTTATCAATGACGATATTTTATCAATATTATACTAACAGAAGGACGATTGATCAACACATTATTTTTTTAGGTAAGTATTTCATTCAATTCAATTGTTATTTGTAAATATTTTCAGTCAATTTAAGCATTCATATATTTTCAGAAATCAATTATACGTAATTTAAATTTTGCAGTAGTATACAGTATACACTCATAACATTCTCAAGAGTATTTACAATATTACGTTCAATTCATATATAAAGTTCAATTGTTTTTAGTAATTATTAGTAGTTATATTTATTTATTTATTTTTCTCTTCTCAAGATTCTAATTATATTTGGTGTGTAAAGGATGGCATTAATTAGAATTTGGGTAATTTATAGTAAGAGTAAATGTTATGACTGAATCGGTACTCCTTTTCAAATTCCATTTCCTCAAATACAACAACCCTCAACGACAAGAATTTTCATACTTGTAATACTTACAAGTACTACTTTCTTAAAATAAGGGTGACTTAGAGGCGCCCTTGTCTCAACAAAACCTCTACACATACCGATATATTAAGTTCTCTCACACATACAACATTACACCAACGATCAGGAGGAAATGCCTGTTCAGTATATGAAGTAAATTTCCTTTCCAAAACCTACCTGAATTGCCTCACAGATAATTCAAATTTTAACGGTGAAATGAACATTTTAACAATATTATGAAACCATGTTAACAGTCCTCAGTTCAACTTTTTCACAGATGTCAACGTCTAGAGATGGTCACCAGCTAAAACCTTGGAGAAATAAGAAATCAACACGAATTACACCTGAAGAACGCAGAGGAATTATTTGTCCTACGATTTTTTTTTGAGAATTTCTCAAGATTTTTATTCCTGAGATTTTTCTTTTAATTTTTCGACACGTGGAAACATGAATTACAATTAGACCTTTCATCAATTTTAATTACGCAGTTCAGCGAAATCAGTTGATAAGCACCAAATCGTTTAACACGGATCTCCTTCATTCTATTCTAGTTAACTCCTACTGAAGTCAAGTAGTAGTGAGACCTGATATTCAACGCTGATAATACATACATCGATTTGAAGGAATATTTACATACAACTAAATACTTCACATTCACAATTCGACGATATGCAGTTCTCTACTATACGTTTTTCTTCAATGACAATATTTGTAGCTGCAAAGTTAATGCATCAAAGTGAAAAACATTTTTCACGGCCACAAGGAACTAATATATACATATATACGTGGTTTGGTTCAAGAAGAAACTTCATTGCTATACGCAGAGACTATTAAGTGATGTTAACAAGAGTAAAATTATGATATTTTACTTGAACTCTTTGTGAGAATCAGGATAACTCAAGGATTATTTTATGGACAAATGTTAGTGCTGTGATTTTATCTATTGAACACTATTATATTCTTATTTTCAAATACATAAATTCATGTACATATATTATTACTCAAGGACAGTTACTGATACAGTGTATATATTTTGATTAACTTCAAGTTTCCTAATTAAATATTTACTTTGATAGTTGACATATATTATAAATAAAAACGACAGCGATATTTACATGATGCACTAAAGTCAGAGACGGTGAACTTTACATCGAAAATATGTGTGCAAGTGTAACTCGGATGAGTATCACAAATGTTGCTGATTTTGTAAATATTAACTTCCAAATACATAACAGTGTTGTGCAGTGTCAGTGTTTATAGGATTGATTAAATACTATCTCGTTAGTGTGTTACTGTGCCACAAACCTTTTAACTAGTGTTTACATATTTTAGGCATGGACAATCATAACGTCAACGTGTGTGACGTGTGTGACGTAAGACTCACAATCATTGCATGCATGAGTCAGCATAACAAACTCACATGTCAGTGTTTACCTTTCATACGCTGACAAGTATTGTTTATTTATTTTGTTTATTTATTGGTTATTTTTCTCCATTCCTTTTTCTTTTTCAAGAACTATATTAATCAAATTACATATTTTTGGTTATGGTATGTTAATTCAATAATTTTGGGACTATATTTTATAATAAAAAAAATCTCTCCATAGAAAGGATCGATATGGAATACAACTTTAAATCTTTCATCTTTAAGTGAAAATCAAAAGATTTTCATTAGGGGGTAGAGGAGCGTATCGTACCCAAGGTATTGGGCAAGAAGTATAAAGTCTTAGCACAGCAGGTATTAGAGAAAGGAATGCTGAATAAGTAATCAGGCAAAGGTCGGGTGATTGACTTGGAAGGCGTATGTGGCATGAGTGTTGGAATTGTCAGGAGGTGTGATCAGTTGGCGAGAATAGGAGAGAGAGTAAGGTCTGCGGATTGTGAGAGAGGAGCAAAGTGGAGAACGATTATTGGACGATGGTGTGTGATAGATTCGATGTTTGACAGGGAGGTCAGACAAGTGATAGTTGAGAGGACAAGCTAGGAACAATCTCCATATATTTGTAAGGCAAGTAATATCCTTTCTTAACCAATCCATATCGGTTCAGTCATGGAGAGTATAAAACCCATATCCAATCTAAGCTAATTTCTATCGCCATTCCTTTAAAGGTAACCTCTTGCATTTATCACATTTAGGCCAAGCGAGTGATAACCATCTGAGAGATGAATGAGAAATAACTGCATCACCCAATTCAATCTAGAGGTTCTTGGTTCGATCCCAAACGCAGCATGGGAGTTGCGTTACGTTATTATGCACAGAAAGGCTATTCGGGACTGGAACTACAATTTAAAAAGGGTTCCAGAACCACTATGTGCTTCCACCGGGTATCGAATCAGGGACCCATTGAATAGAAGGCGAAGATGTTAAAAATTTAATAATTTAAGAATCTTAATAATTGTTTAGTTGACTTGATATTAAATATGCAACATCTGATATGCCTACAGTTCTTGTTCCCCTCTTATAGCCTCAAGGGATATTTTAAACCATTATATGCACTTTATCGAGCACAGACACAAACAAAAACTCTCAGAATAATTAATGTAATAATAAAAATTAATATGTGTAAGATAATAATCAAAACTTAATTAAAGATAAGTCATTTCAATCAGTCTCTAAATTCAACTACCTAGGTACCTAAGATAAAGTTGAAAGTAAAAGTATATTAAAGACATTAAAAACAGACTTAATTCAGGTAACGCATGATACTTTTTATTCATGAACATTTATCATCTCGTATAATACAAAAGAATATAAAGATTGAAACAAGACAGATAAAAGAGGAAGATACATTAACAGTGTTTTTTGGGAATAAAATCTTAAAAAGATAATAGAACCTAAAGAGTGAAACAGCAGGGGAGTAGAGAAAGTTACGTAATACAAACCTGCGCCACCTATAGTCATTACCTGATATTATTACATTTAATATCTTAGAAACTAAAAGTTAAAATATACAAAACCGTAATTTTGCCTGTGGTATTATTGGGTGTGAAACTTGGTCCCTTACATTGAAAGAGGAACATAAATTGAGAGTATTTGAAAATAAGATCCTTAGGAAAATATTTGGACCTAAAAGGGACGAGGGGACAGGTGAGTGGAGAAGGTTACATAATTTAGAACTACATAATTTGTATTCATGTCCAGATATTATTAGAATAATTAAATCAAGAAGACTTAGGTGGGCAGACCATGTGGCACGAATGGGAGAGGAAAGAGGAGTTCACGGGATTCTTGTTGGGAAACCTGATGGTAAGAGACCTGTAGGAAGGCCAAGACGAAGATGGAGGACAACGTTGAGATGGACCTAAAGGAAATCGGTAGGGATGGAAAAGAATATATAGATCTTGCTCAAGATAGGGACAGATGGAAGGCCTGTGTTGCTGCAGCCATAAATCTTCGGGTTTAAGGAGGCTAGAGAGAGAGAGAGGACAGAAAAGTTTATGGGGTTTCTGTTCAAAGACCTAACCTGACGGTAAGAGTCTTGTGGGAAGGCCAAGAAGAAGAAGGAACGACAATATTAAGGTGGACCTACAGGAAACTGGTAAGGTTGGTCATGATGAGTGAATTGATCTTGCTCAGGCTAGGGACAGGTGGTAAACTTACATTGTTGTGGCAAAAAACCTTCGGTTCTAGGAATGCCAGAGAGTTGACCGGGCCACAAGTAGGTTTATAACTTCACCGGCCATCTCATGGCTACGCAATGACTAGGGCTCGTATCGAGGAGAGACGAGACGAGACTTGAAAGACATCTTATAACACCTGTCGCGTTCGCATAACAGTCTCGAAGGCCAGGCCTCGGAAAAAAAAGAATTTTGGTTTCCAAATACCATCTTACATTAATAGTTCACCAGTCTAGGACGAAAGAGAGAGTATCCCGTTTTGACTGTCCTAGTCCCGCCTAGGCACTACCACCTCTAGTAACAAATGAAACAGTGTTGCCATAACCAGGAAGAAAAATTCCCCATCAAAAGTAAAGAATTTACCTTTTTCATTCAAATTTTCCTCCCTCTTAGAAAAAAAGAAATAGCAAACAGAAAACTTTTCAACAGTTTTACCTGTCCATGGATTTACCTCAGCAGGGAAAAAACCTTGCTTAGGGTATTGCATAAACTCTTATTATTGCTATTATTTAGGGATGTGCCGAAGCCGATTACAGATGTATGAAAATCGGCCGAAATTGACACATCGGCATCGGTATCGGAATCGGCAAAAATCCGATATTTAAACCGGTACAGATTATACTAGAGTTTTTACCTTCTAATAAGTTTTATATTCTAGTTTTGTAAGATTTATTGAAAATTTGGTTATGATTCGTTATTATTGTAGAGTTTTTGTAATAAAATTATTGCAAACTCTCATTCAGAGGATCAACCTAACTATAAATCGGAAATAAAACAGTACATTGCTGAACCAGGTTCTGCTGTTGTATTGGAAATTCCAAAATGAATATTCAAACCTGAAGCAAGTCCTGAGAAAATACTTGGGCATACCTGCTGCATCAGTATTCAGTGATTGAGTGTTCAGTGTTGCTGAACAGATTTCAGATAAGAGAAGAAGTAGGTTACTTCTTGAAGTGCTTCCAAATCTCGTGTTTCTGAAGTTGAATCTGGCAGAACAGGAATTCATTTTGCATTTCAAAGAACTGCTTGTGCTTGTGTACTAATGTTTAATCTCTTGAGAATCCATGTTCTTCTTAAAGGTTCACATAACATTTTGTAGATACAATGTACATTCGCATCTCTTGAGAATATATATGTATATACAGATGATATGCAATAGAAATGTACATAGCAAATTTATTTTTGTCATGCTGAAAATAACATCCCATTTCTGTTTAATAATCTTATGTATCGGAATCGGTTCCAAAAATTATCGGTGAGTACATCGACATCGGTAAATTTTAAGCTTCGTCACATCCCTACGTATTACGTATTATTATTAGTAGCAGTAGTCATGGTAGTATTCCCATTGACTCGGAAAAATATTAATTCATAGAAATGTTGGGACTGATTAAATGGGTAAGAATGAGAACATAGAAAAAACAAAGATAATTAAAGGTATTGTACACTTGGAAAAAAATCGGAGAAATATAAACATTTATCAACATTGTTTACCGTATATAAGATGTCTTACTACAGTAATATTGAAACTTAAGATTATAATGGAGAAATCATAATTGCTCACATACTAAATTTAAAACTTATGCTTATTGCATAGTACAGTGGTCCCCAAAGTATGCGCCATCGAGCCCTGGAAAATCTTGAAACTTTAAGGGCGTCTCGAAACGAAAAAGTTCTGGAACCACTGATAGCACAAGAAATAAGTTGAAATTTACTGAAAACATCTGTTTAAATAAACCATGGACGTGATATGTTAAATATACGGTATGGGTGTAATTGCAACATTCATTCACTTCAAGAAGAGTTTTGCCATTCTGTCTTTCAAAATATTAAACTTAAAAAATGTGATCAAAAATTAACTTGAGTTTAAAGGGTCTGTTGACTTGTTGGGATGGATCTCTGAAATGTACACTGTAAATCTGAACCCTGCCCTATAGCGTTTTTTCTAACACCATTTACTTTGAAGGCACAATAGATGACAGCCAATCAGAAGCTACATATGTATTGTCGGAGGTTCTGCAGCACTATAGGGTTTGTAAATACGCAACCGGGATTTGAAACCAGAACCGTTTGCAACATTGTATATTGTCAGACCACTACGAAAATTCGAAAACAATCTGGAAACTAACCTCGTGAAACACAAAGCACGTTGAAGCCTCCCCCATGGCGCAGTGGTAGCGTCAATGCCTTGTAATCAAGGGGTCCCGGGTTCGATACCCGGTGGAGGCACAAGTGGTTCGGATCCCACTTTAAACTGTAGGTCCAGTCCCGATAAGCCTTACTGTGCATAAAGTGGACTTAAAACACCAACTCAAACTCAAACAAAGCACGTTGAAATGTGGGGCAGAAGCAACTACTAGTCTTGGGGCAGAAGGTTAAGGGGATGCAGGTAGGGGATGTTAAGGTGAGGTGAAACCCCTTACAAGAGAACGCAGCTTTAAAAAACAACAGCAACAAGATGTTCAGCAAATTTACAACCGCTCTCCATGGCTACCGCTCACAAACTACATTCTACACCCAAGGTTGGGAAAGCGCCTTATGTTGCAAAGGCAGCGAGTAATTGTTGTAAAAAGAACAGGATACTCCTTTGTGACATGTGACCTGATCTTCCTTGGACAACGGAAAGACTGTACTGCCTTGAAAACTTCCTCCGTGCCGGAGCGGTCAACGTGACGCGGTTCGAACCCTGATTTACTCGTTCTTGCTCATCGTTGCCATTAACCCAAGAGGTACAAAAATCAACGTAAAATCACCAAAATAGTAACCGTAGTACTGCTTTGATTTCAAATCAAATATTGCATGAACTTCATTTTTACCTTTTAATCATTTGATATATTATGCTATTCCTCTTCTATTCCTTTCTCCCTTTTTTAATGTTAATCCTTCTTCTTGTTCCTCTTTCTGTTTTCATTTCTCATGATATCCTTTCTTCCTCGCCTTCTTAGTCTATCTTATCCCGTTTCTCACCTTAAGGTCTTCCTTTCTTCTTCCTTATCTTATGGTCTTCCTTTCTTCTTCCTTTTTCTTATCATATGGTTTTCCTTTCTTCTTCCTTTTTCCTTTCTCTCATCTTGTAGTCTTCCTTTCTTTTCCCTGTTTCTCATCTTATAGTCTTCCTTTCTTTTTCCTGTTTCTCATATTACAGTCTCCCTTTCTTCTTCCTTTTTCTCATCATATGGTCTTCCTTTCGTCTTCCTTTTTCTCATCATATGGTCTTCCTTTCTTCTTCCTTTTTTCATATTATGGTCTTCCTTTCTTCTTCCTTTTCTCATCTTATGGTCTTCCTTTCTTCTTACTTTTTCTCATATTATGATCTTCCTTTTTCTCATATTATGGTCTTCCTTTCTTCTTCCTTTTTCTCATATTATGATCTTCCTTTTTCTCATATTATGGTCTTCCTTTCTTCTTCCTTTTTCACATATTATGATCTTCCTTTTCTCATCTTATGGTCTTCCTTTCTTCTTACTTTTTCTCATATTATGATCTTCCTTTTTCTCATATTATGGTCTTCCTTTCTTCTTCCTTTTTCACATATTATGATCTTCCTTTTCTCATCTTATGGTCTTCCTTTCTTCTTACTTTTTCTCATATTATGATCTTCCTTTTTCTCATATTATGGTCTTCCTTTCTTCTTCCTTTTTCACATATTATGATCTTCCTTTTCTCATCTTATGGTCTTCCTTTCTTCTTACTTTTTCTCATATTATGATCTTCCTTTTCTCATGTTATGGTCTTCCTTTCTTCTTACTTTTTCTCATATTATGATCTTCCTTTTTCTCATATTATGGTCATCCTTTCTTCTTCCTTTTTAACATATTATGGCCTTCCTTTTTTCCTTTTTCTCATCTTACGGTCTTCCTTTCTTTTTCCTTGTTCTAATCTTATGGTCTTCCTTTCTTCTTCCTTTTTCTCTTCTTATGGTCTTCCTTTTTCTCATCTTATGCTTCCTTTTTCTCTTCTTATGGTCTTCCTTTCTTTCATCTTATGTTCTTCCTTTTTCTCTTCTAATGTTCTTCCTTTTTCTCTTCTAATGTTCTTCCTTTTTCTCTTCTAATGTTCTTCCTTTTTCTCTTCTAATGTTCTTCCTTTTTCTCTTCTAATGGTCTTCCTTTTTCTCTTCTAATGGTCTTCCTTTTTCTCTTCTAATGGTCTTCCTTTTTCTCTTCTAATGGTCTTCCTTTTTCTCTTCTAATGGTCTTCCTTTTTCTCTTCTAATGGTCTTCCTTTTTCTCTTCTAATGGTCTTCCATTTTCTAATCTTATGGTCTTTCCTCTTAGTTTTTCTCATCTTATGGTTTTCCTTCCTTCTTATTTTTTCTCGCCTTCTTGGTCTTTCTCTTCTCGATTTCTTGGTCTCTTTTCTTCCTTTCTCGATTTCTTGGTATTTCTCTCTTTTTATTTTCTAGCCTTCTTAGTCTATCTTTCTTCTTAATTTCTCACTGTCTTGGCGTATCTTTCTTCTTTCTCACTCAATATCTCATTGTTCCTTTCTTCTTTCTAGCCCAATCATATCATGTCCGTTTTGCTAACTCCCCTTCTATCATTTCCAATATCATTTTATTCTCTCACTCCTTTTACACAGCTTTCCCTTGCATCTATTTCTGTCTTAATAATTATTTCTCCGTTCTCCTAATCTCTTACATTCGTGTCGTATGACTATTAGGTGTATTACATTATATTGCGACGATTCAGTTCTAGAAGTCATGATGATATGCAGCGACATTGTTAATTTCCGTGGCTTATTCTCACATTATATCGATGAAGATAAATCTCCAAATCATTTATTTAGTAAACCTTGCATGTAGATCACAATCGGATTTTCTTTTTAGCCATTGCACTTGTAGAGATTTGGAGTTAGTTTGTGATAATGTGTCTCTTGCAAATTTTTATTTAAAGATTAACCTGGGACTTTCATGATTACAGTCGCAAATGTGCACTCGTGAACTTTATCCGCGCATCCACACTAGAAAAACTATGTTCAAACTACGTCAATTTTCCATCTAAAGCACATTTGTGACTATAATGCTCATATTACGTTGTGAATAATAGCCTGTCACTCATGACGTCACTGTACAGAGAGTCTACGTAGTAGGCCTTTGCATGTAAAGGTGTCGGTCAGACTGGTTTCAATTTGTCCCATTTCAGAGCACAATCTTGATTTAAGATTTCAAGCGTTTTTATTCTGTACCTAAATAACTATATTCAAGTATTTAGGCCTAAATGATAGTTTTGATCTGGGTTTAGAGTAATTTCGGATTAACAAATATTACAGACGGATGTGTTTGATAAATAAACAGCAAACGTATACAAGCCGATAACGTGGGGATTTGTTGAAGGCAATGAAATTCGATGTATTTGGCTTAGAACAAGTACTAATAACAATTTTACATCACGTTTCTGATATATTCCATCTAGTCATAGGATAGAGATTACACAAAATATAAAATACAAACCTCCAACTTAGGGGATTAATTCTTAACTTACGCAGGTTCTTCTTCATCTGATAACGTTAAGACTAATCTAATCTTAACGAACCAAAGTAGGAATTACGTGATCAATAAAGGCACATCAATAAGCACACACAGAAAAAGCATTGTGCAAGATCTGCAGCTTATAACTGACATGTGTGAAACGTCAATTGTACTGCAAGTCAATAAAGCTGCACGAAATGTTCCGAAAAGAATATTTGTATTTATCCTTACTTTTTGGGAATACGTTCATTATTAAAGTTCTTTGTATGGATGGCACCGAGACGGTCTTGTAAAAATAGAGACCGTTCTAGGCTTTGTCGACGAGTCAGTTCTCTGTAAAATCGAGACGTGATCCCAGAGTTTGGTATCATATTGAAAAAAATATCTAAATAAATTCACCTTACTATGATACATACTCCTTCAGATATAAGAAGCGGATAGCCACCTGATTATTTGTAGAAAAATCACACATTATATTCATACTCATTACAAGTTAAATCCGTTAGTGACAATTGTGAGGCTGTGATGCGTAGTTGCATGGGGGAAAGTAACCTAATTTCGACTAGTAGCCTAATTTCTCCACCCAGAGTTTCACAGCTGGTATGAGTTGTCAACAACTGGAAAGCGGTCAACTGTGAGATATTGAAGAGTGTAGATTGCATTGTGTGTGTTCCTTGGACTTTTGCAGTTTTTTTTGCCCCACTGGAATTTTATAATATATATATATATATATATATATAGAGAGAGAGAGAGAGAGAGAGAGAGAGAGAGAGGTAGGTTCCGACGTTTTATAAAAACTGCAGGAAATGGTCGGTTCCATATTGTTATCGATAAGTATGGTTAGTTAGTGAGAAATGTGCTGTAATATTTAATTTTTTGTTCTCGCTTAAGAGTTGTGCTCTGACTTCGAAAGTCTCTCATTGCACGGCGTCAAGTAGACCCAAATTTCGCCCACCGGTTGCAAGTGGGTTGGGAAAAATTCCATGTTTGGTTTCATGAGCATTGAGTTTGTGACGCAGCAAAATACCAACTTTTCACCTGCCAAAATTGCTTCAACAGCTAGGCAGGGGTCTTAAAAGAACACTTACGTAGATTATTTTCATGTTTTCAGCTCACAGAGTTAAGCCAAGTTTTTCTTTCAGTTTTCTCTTGCAGTTAATGGTTGGTGTTATGCATTTATAATTATTATATATTGCCTATTATTTGGTTTCATTACTTATAACTACTACCTATATCTATGCAAACTACGCAGTGGACGAAATTTGGAGCTCTATTTAAAAATCACCATTTTCGTATTGCTTTGGGAAAATACATTTTTCTCATATTATTTGGCTGACATTCTATTTGATTTCTTGTTCATACTTAGTTTAATATCTGTCGTATTTAGATCAATACTTATACTTGTGTGTAGTGCAGTAGATTTTGTGTGAAACAAAGAAAAAGTGGTACTTCACCCTAATATTCAGAGGAAAAAAATCATGTTTCGATTGATTAACTGCTGGTGGTGATCTTTAGTTCTCACAAATCATGTCTTTACAATGCTTCTCAAATAGGAACAGGGGGATGTGTGGTTCATTGATTTGGATTATTTTACGTCTCTTTTATGTCCTTTTGGCTAATCGCGAAGACGAGGATGAACGGTAATAAGATGAGATGGATGAAGGGAAAATCAGAAACATGTGAACAACCCAATACTAGCTCCTCAGAGGATCACTCTCGCTGCGAGCCTATTTCGCAACAGCTCTACGATGGCCAGGTCATGCCACACGGCTATTATTTCTTTCTCTCTAGGGGACTTCGCGATGGCGCAGTGGTAGCGTTGTTGCCTTGTAATCAAGGGGTCCCGGGTGCGATACCCGGTGGAGGCACATAGTGGTTCGGATCTCACTTTAAACTGTAGGTCCAGTCCCGATTAGCCTTACTGTGCACAAAGTGGACTTAAAATACCAAATCAAATTTCTTTCTCTCTCTCTCGGGCGTAGTCAGCGCATCTTTTTCTTGAGACCAATCGCCAGTATTTTCTGTTTTTCGAGACCGGAGCCCGATAGTTCTATTCAGGTGACTCTCAAAATGTCCTGTCGTTGTTGGGTCAGCACCGAGATTTTGATTCCTCCCACCGTGAATCGAACCCGTGGTCGCTCGCTGTCAACAATTTCGGTAGGCGGGAGCTCTAACTTAGCCTTACACTCCCCCAAGATGGAAAATTCTGAATAAACCCCTTCTTGCGACACTTCTGACAAGGACGTATTTAAGGGGAGGGGTTCAAGGGGTTCGGTCCCCACGAAAGACATATCAAGTACTAAAATTAAATAATGAAAACATAGTTGTTTAGCATTTTCGTGTAATCGGTGGCTCTTTATTTTTTTCTCTGAACTTACTGAAGTTAAAATTGGGATCATACGGCTTTGAAGGACAGTGTCGAAGAAGATTCATGCACACCACTACTTATGATACTATGCATAAAATATTAATCCTTACCAAGACATTTGTTTTTATACAAATGTTGATCTTAACTACACGTAAGCTAGATAATGAATACGTGTGTTATATCTATATTCTTATACCGTCTCATGCAAGACAATATTTACTAATTTACGTATTTTAATTAATATTAATTTAATTGAGTTCGTGTTTCAAAGTCCACTTTATGCACAGTAAGGCCAATCAAGACCTACAGTTTAAAGCAGGATCCGAAGCACTTGTGCCTCCAACAGATATCGAACACGGGACAACTTGATTAGAAGGTAACGACGTTACCACTACGCCATCGGGGAGGCCCTAATATTAATGTAATTATAATTATTTTAATTTAAACATTTATATTATTATTATTTCCGAGACGCTTCGTTCGGACCCCCCCCCCCCAAATACATTATGTCTAGATACGTGCCTGACTTGTGTGACTACGTCTGAACCGAAAGCAATGTAAGAAAGATCAACACTTACTTGCCTTCTATGTTGATCCATAAGCACTTTCCTTACATCTGGCGCTGATGGCACTGCGAAAATTATGATTGAAAACAAACTACTTCCGAGTGTGAACACCGAAGAAATCTTGAAGCGGGGGGGTGGACAATCGAGACGCGAGACTGAGGTACGGCCACTGACAGCATTCGGGCAGGTGTCCTCCTCCCTTCGGGCTTCATGAGAGAGCACAAGGCGGGGAAGGTGCAAGGTCACCCAACGAGCACCGCGTATTGTAAACATGACCGCCAGTCAGGGGGATGCTTCGCTACGCACTTCAACCTTCACCCACACCGACTTCCTACGCGCTCCCAAGGCTTGGCTCGACGCTGCGATGTCCTTTTGAATTGCGCAATGCATCTCCTCCTTGTTTGCTCTAGCAATTATAAATGTTGAGTTAACTCATTCGCGGAGAGCATCAATGTACAGGTCTGAACATGCGTGTGCTCAACAAAGCTAGAGCCATGCCACAAAGGATTATCAGACGCTCTAAAGTCAATTAATAAAGTAGTATATTGTAATGCTCCGGACAATATTGAGTTTGTTAATTTTTATTTTTGCAAATAGTTATGATCTCACAGGAAACTAGTATCAGATGGACGAATAGACTAACCTGCATGTGCCAAACTGGCAACAAATAAAAAAATTGAGATTTATCAAGTAGTATAGTCAAGAATGGTATAGTCTGTGGTATAGTGGTTTCAAGTTTACAAATTGCGTTTATGAAGAATAAACATTTTATTAAGGTAAAACAGTTAAGTTTTGTTTACCACAACCTGTGATTACTATAGTCATTTGCTAACCACAAGAGGAACGAAGGGTAAATTCCTGAAACGATTCAAAGGTACGTAACAATATGTTAATAATCATATTATTATATTTGATAATATATTGCACTAGAATCGGGAATGGCAACCAACCTTTGTTCGTTAGACATCACAGCTATATTTAAGGAGACATGTTTTTTCTATGTTAGAAGGAATAATTTACTACTGCATAAAAAGTAAAAATATACATTTTTCTTTTTTTGGCTTCAATTACCCTTCCCTAGGCTTGAATTGCTTCAGGATATAAACAATTTGTTAAAAATATTCTCCAAGTGTATACATTTGGATTAATACGCATAAATTTGCATTAAAAAAGAATTGCTAAACTTTAAAAATATCGAAAGAGACAATTTCGACTCTGATGAAATATCTAATTCTTTGGTATTCAACCGCTACACTTACATTTCTGTGCAAAACATTTCGAAGTCTGTTCTGAAATATAAAAACAAATGAATCTTCCAAAGAGTGTTTATTGATTTTAAATTGAAAATTAATCGTCCAATATTGTTGAAAATTAACAAAACTTTCAATAGCACATATATTTCTGCTGTTTAGAGTGACATTTATGCTTTCATTCCATGAACTAACATATAAAAATTTCGAGAACACAGTCTGGACTATACCTTCCCCGTCATATTTAATTTTTTAATGCACTGTGTCTTGCTTTATTAAAGTTATATTTACGAACTGTTGACAGTTAACGTGATATTTAAATTCAATTTGAAATAGAACATACATATAGTGCTCTCGAATTCCAAAACCATTTCGTGCATTACATAACCAAACGTAACGCAATTTCTTCAAAGATTGATAAAGTACATTTAAATTAGTGTCAATATTTTATCTCGATTACAATATTGTTACTGCCTAGTCAAGACGGAAATGACGTCACTTTTCAGTATTGTTTAGGTCAGAATTCCTGCCCACTTTTGCTCGTGACTATCAATTCTCACATGCAAAGGTCATTTTCAAACAACCCTCGTGTAAGTCAAAATACGAAAAGAAAAATACAGCTGAAAAATCTGATAGTTATTGCAGCTACAAGTTTCGGGCCTATTTCACAACAAAACACCATTTCAACACGAACCGCTTTCAATAACATTATCCTCCCTTACATCGCTTTTAGATGTTTTTCATACAAGTTTCAAAAGCAACAGCTGCTCACAAAACACCACCACAGACCACATAACAAGCAAAATGAGGATAAAATAAAAAAAGACGAAGATTAATATGACAAAAAAATAGCTTGCCAGGACAGCTGTTTTTATGCAAATTTTGGCGTACTTAACTACACGTAAGCTAGATATTAGCTAATATTCGTGCTGTTATATTACTATTCTTGTACCGTCTTTGTAACATTTCATGTAATAATAATAATAATTTAGAATTTAAAGAAAAAAGGTAAATTTTCATAGTGCACGGAAGTTCGACATTCAGATAGAAAGAAGATCCAGGGGAAAACATTTCAAATGGATAGATAGTTGTATGGAAGCGAGAAAAAACACAAGGTAGATTTCATAAGATACCTAGCAATCAGTAACCAAGAAACTGCATTTTTAATATTAATGTCCTCATGATTAACGAATCTTATTTATTCTCACCACGCAATAGGTAAAATATTTGGAGCATTATCCCACTTTCCGGAAAAATATTGTGTTTCTGCTACTTTTGACTTTTGTTGGCATGATATCCCGGATCACTTTTACGAGACGAGACGGGACAAAACGAGACGGGACGAGACAAGACGGGACAGAACCCTTCGAGACGGGACAAACGAATATTTTCGAGACGAGACACGAGACGAGACAGCATTTGCACGAGACGGGACGAGACAGACCAAAGTCTCGTCTCGTCTCGTCTCGTCTCGTGGGCAACACTAGTCACAGTAATCGAAAATGGGAAGTACGAGAGCTTGAACTTTTAACTAACTAGTATTTCTCGTATTATTCCATGTTCCAAATTTTGTCTTAGTTCTCCCCATCCTGCTTATTTTTTCTGAATAGTCCTCAGAACAATATGTAACAAGTTGACGCATATTATATCGTTAGTTGGTAACACTGTCCGAACGCATGAGTGGGAACCTCCTATATGCTTAGGCTGGTGGAAAGCTCAGGGTCTCCCTTATCGCACAACGCTAGGATAACCTTGTTTTCCGAGCTTCTGACGTCAGACGAGGAATGCCTACGTTGTTAGGTTTGGTTTTCTTAGCATGAATACACTGCAAATCTATTATTTATGCTAAGAGAACTATACCTAACTAGCTTAACCTAACAACTTAGGCATTTAGCCTAACAACAAAAGCATTTCCCGGTGACGTCAGAACGCAAGGTTCTCCAAGTGTTGTGCGATAAGGGAGACTCAAAGCTCTCAGTCAGGGAACGTTGACCGATTCAGCTACGACAGCGCAGCAGGTACTGCACTGCGAGCTGTCCAACTGCCTTAGCATGCTTTCGGACAGTGTTTCCAACTGTCATTAGCAGATACAATATGCGTCACCCTGTATAACTTGGGAGACCTAGGTTCGAATATTGTATAAAGCATTGATATTTCATTGGTTTCACCAATAGAGCACTCATCCCATAATGGCGAAAATTTACATGTGCGGAAAAAGGACGCAAAATAACCAAAAAAAAAACGTAACAAATTTTCCATTCTTGACAAGAAAGAAAAGTTTGTTATTTCGACCAACTTTACACCAAGAGCAAAGAGAGACACACAGACGCAAAACTCATACCAATGATTGATCATAACTACTTACCACGAAATTAAAAAAAATAAAAATAATCCAATAATAGCTTCATAAAGGCAGTACTACCGTTCGAAACAGAAATAGGATAATCTTATCACTATTATCCCTTATCTATTAATCACAGGATTAACACCGTACCTGATAACTGAATCAATACTAATAAACTTGCTGGAAATAATTATGGATGTATTACGCCATAAAAATTACAGAACATAAATCAATAAATAAATCTTATGCGTGTTTCCATGGAATCGAAAGAATTTTTAACCAATGAAATGTTAATTGTTATTTTCGGGTTCTCTTTTACTCGTATATTTTTCTCACAAAACAGAGAAAAATAAGTGCCACCTGCGACTTGGAGGACACAACATCCCCCAACAATCAACAGCAATAACATCCCCCAACAATCAACAGCAACAACATCCCCCAACAATCAACAGCAATAACATCCCCCAACAATCAACAGCAACAACATCCCCCAACAATCAACAGCAATGTACTTAGCACTGCTATTAGATGAAGAGCTCACCTTCAGAGAACATATACAAAATTTAGCTTACAAGGGAAAACGCGCCTCAGCCAACTCTGTCCAATGTTAAAAAATACCGCACTAACAACACAAAAACAGGATAACGCTATTTCGTGTGCTAATCACGACCATCCTTACATATGCGTGCGTAGTGTGGCAACACAGTGCTCCTTCTTACCAGCGAAGTTTACGAAGTGTACTAAATAAGGCAATGCGAATAATATCTGGCGCAGACAGATGTATTTCAAGCATTCAAATCACTGAAACGTCAGATCAGGAAACGTTATATGATTTTATGATGAGAGAAAATATCACATTCTGGAATAAACAACAACATTATCCTAATCTTACTATACATAATATAGGACAACGGGATCCGTTAAGAAGAACTCACAAAATGGCACGACTTAAGTAAAATTTTAGTTTAAATATCAAAAGAACAAGATGGGTGTGGCCATAGCGTCAGCCAATCACTTAAAGGGAGAAACAAAGAAACAAAAGGCAAACAAGCAAATTAAGCAAGAAAAATCAAGCAGTGCAATGATGACCACCCTTCTCTCTATAAAAAAAATAGAAAAGAAGTAAATCAGGTCTAGTAGCTACGTTTAACACATTGGGGTCTCACGACGGGCATAGCCCGCAGTGCACTTAACGTCAATGTGGACGAACGACGGGCATAGCCTGTCCTGTAGTATGCAATCGCTTTGCCTATTGAACTACGGGCTATGTTCGTACTTCGTCTCATGCGCGTGTTCATTCAAGCCCCTCTGTTGAAATTCCGACCGCTAGGTGACTCATGTGCTATTTTTATCTCGCATCTGTGACTGTTTGTTGTCGGGTTGATGTTCTGTGCATTGTTTAGAATGGCGTCGTTAGATCCAGACTGCATAGAGGATTCCGCCTCAGAGTTTGAAGTTAGCGACGATTTTGATGATGCAGATGAATTTGAAGATTTGGAAGGTAGGTTATATTCGTAATAATTATTGTCGACAATATAAACAGTGTTGCAAACTCTAGTATTTTATGAATGAAGTGAGAAGAGGTAATTTTTTTGGGTCCATTCATCTTGCCTCTTCCTTGATTCTCCAACATGCACTGATGTACTTTTAGTTTTTCCATTTATTATTTTGTATAGTGTATGTAAAATGAAAATGTATTTTATTTATTTATTTCTTTAATTTTTACAGATGACGCAGAACCAACTGATACATCGTCTGGTCCTGTCCTGCAGCCAATTTTTCATACAAAACATAATTACTTGTAATTTGTAATTATTTGTTGTTATGTGCACATAAGAATTATTCTTATGCAAGATTCAAAAGATGTATTGATAGTTTATGTAGTTAATTATTGAAATTTCCAGATTACGAACTTAAAATATCTCTATATTAACATTTGTTACAATGTTGTACTTTTTTCTTCTTCACAAAACATTGCTGAAAAAAATATTAAAAAATGTCTGAAAATGAAAATAAAATTTAACAAATTTTTGTTAATTGAAAAGAGGAAGTTTTGTAGATTTAAGAAATATATGGTTTAATAAAAACAAATTAAAAATATTTTTTCTATGATTTTTTGAAAAACAACCAAAAACCGCAGACCAGAGGTAACAATGCTGTATTATGAGGCCAGACCCGATTAACATATAAGTAAATCCTACTCCATATATACGTACAATGTCACATGCTCACTTTGAATATGTGAGCATATTGCATTGTACGCATCATACCTATATATGTGCATGAGGATGAATATTATATAACAAATATATAACAACAAATATTTCTGAAACTTCAATATGTAAAGAAAACAGCCAAGATTTCAGATGAGAACATCAGTGACCAGGCCAGACAGAAGACAACTGACTCTCTCTCTATCTCTCCCCCCCCCCCTCAAAGGAAGAAAAGCCAGAAGAAAAACCAAAGATTGAAAAGAGTTGGAGAGAAAAAGAGCACACACTCCATGCAAAAACATAACCTGTGAACTAACATGACCAATAATAGCCAACTTTCAACATGAAACTAATGTAAATTCGTTGATTGAAAGTTTGCCATTGAGATTCGGGAAATAGGAAGGCCAAGAGACTCACCGTGGCGGCTCATTTCAACCTCGTTGGGGTCCAGCGGGGAGGATTCACGGACGCAGGCCATCAAGGTGAGATGGTGGTGCGATCCAGCTCCTCCGTGTTCTCGACTTACAGCCATTTCCTCAGATTACCTGCAACAGGAAGAGGAACACAATTAGCATACAAAATAAGAACCACGAATGCACACCCGAAAAAACTTTGAACAAGATTATCCATCACACTAGTGTGGTACAGAGATGAGACAACCGCCTGTCCTGCTCGGTCTCGTCAACTTCTTATAAAATATGAGAAAAATATGTGAAATATGCTATTAAATATGCAGTAAGGCGTGCATATTTGTTGCACATTCCCACTCCCATTCTATTTTCTAAAACAAGTAAAAAAAACAATAATAATAAACGTATGTAGCAAACAAGGAATGAAAATATGGAAGTAACAAAAATATTGTCACATGTAAATCCGGACTGGACATGCAGATTAGAGCGAATCACTGTGAAATGTGTGTCCGCCGGGAATTGAACTCGGGACCCCTCGATTATACGGCTATGGTGATACCACTACTCAATCAAGTATGTGTAAGGAAGTAGCAATTACGACACCAGAGGTTTCGGGTTCGAATCCCGGCCTGCCCGATAGGTGTTCTTTGTGAATGTCCTTTCATCAGTTTCATCATATCATCACTCATCCTCATCTTCGGTTTTAGCCAAAAGTGGCAGAAAAGCGAATCAAATAAACAAAATCAATCAATGAATCAAGTAGCAATCAAGATATTTTATATTTTACAAAAGTCAATGCATTGACCATTTCCATGGAAACAGAACAGTCGAATGTTGAAACGGACTTTGCAACGAAGTGATTTCCTTGCTGTCAGAAATCCTAGGCTCGAATCGTAGGTAAAGCATGAACATTTAATTCTGTTTGTTGCCGTATTTATGCATTTACTGCATTACAAATGCCACATCACACACATTCTTGAGTCTTAAGCTTATACGAGACAAGTTAGGACAGAAATGCAAAAGTACATACGATGGACTAAATTATGTCAGGACATAAAAATAAGCGTAGGCAAATTAAATTGGACACATCCAAAGGGGAACGCCCTGTATTTGCGGAATCAGCGAATTACAAAATACAGGAAACAAGGGAAAATATACAAATCTGAAAACGAAAGTGTATATTGTGGGGTAAATATTTCAGACACGCAGCTAGCAGAGACTAAAATAAGCGTCGGACCGCAGCGGGTTGCGAACAGCTGGTCCTCTGCTCTCTGACAAGTTTATTAAGGTAGTTTCTCTCGACAGTTTGCGACAGTCAGCTGTTGTCAGAGTACGTGCTCGTAATTTCACTGGACGTGGAAGTTCGCGGCCGCCATTTGGCAAAGGGTTGGCAGAGACGTACAGAGAGCATGGTTTATTGTTTCAGGCAGAGTAGCAACACCATTCATTTTTGCGAGACGAACAACTACAGAGTTTAGTGAGTTGAGATTGGCAGCGTCGTGAAAGTCGAACTGCTATTAAGCAAGCAAAAAATATTTGGAACCCATGTATTAGGAGGAGAGAGTGAAAGGTTTTGAGCCTCACATGGAAGGAGTGATGATGCTAGGTAGTTAAAATTTTGGAGGATGTAAGGTTTGAGTTTTAGGACACACTGTGCAAACGTTTATGAAATTTGACATGTCCTTCCTGGACGTATGAACAGACTGCTGAAGTATATCATCCCGCCTGATAGATATGAATCTTGTTGCGGGGGAATAGAAGTTACGAGATAAAAGAAAAGTTCAGGTGATAATTTTTGTGCTGCTGTTACTATGATTTTGAGTGCATTTCGTTATGATGTAAAATGTTGTTCTTAATTGCATAATCAAGATAAATATATTCTGAAACTAGATGTTAACACGTAAGTCCTGAGTTTGTTAATTTACTGCAAATCTTAATGTTTTCCCGTGCCCTGGGAGGTATCACGTGTATACCGATATACAGTCTCATGTTGCTTATTCTCAATTTGTATTGAGATAAATATATTCTTATGACTATTAATAATATCATATGGTTGAATCTGGCACGACCGTGTCAATAATTTGGCGCACAGAACGTGGGGCCACGAACACATTGTGCATTAGTTACGTTAATCTTTGGTAACGTGTTTTAGATTTGCAGTTGACTCAGAACTTTTGATGCGCAACAATGGAAAAGAAAATATTAAGAAGTGGAAGCAAAGCTTCAAATGTTGACGAAAGCACAGTTCATGTGTTTTGCTGTGAGACTACATCAAGGCTTGATGATACGTTTGTTTGCACTGAGTGTCACAATACTTTTCATTTGAATTGTGCAAAGCTAAAGTCACCAAAGGAAAGTAATTCTCCTGGTGAATTAACATGTCTCGCATGCAAAGAAAAACTTGCAGTTCCTGTTGTTCCTGTTACTGCTGATTTGCTCGCGTCATTGCAGCGAATGCTGGAGGCAAATTCCAGCAACCTGGAAACTAGAATCCAGAAAAAAAATGACAGAAAATGCTAGCAGTCTGGAAGCTAAAATGGATAAACTCCAGGAAAATATGAATATCTTGGAGCACAGTTTACAACTAAAATTGGAAGAAAGTAGTAGAACTCTTGAGTGCCGGCTAGAAGAAAGGATGGAGGAGAAACTGGCCCATAGTTGTTCACAACTCGCTGCGTCCAATTCAGAGATGGGACGGAGGATCGAACAACTGACTCTGCAAATGTCTGAGGGACAGAAGAAATTGAAGGAAAGCCTTGAAATTGAGATGATGAGCTTACGTCAAGCATGTCAGTCAAATTCTCAGCAGCTGGAAACTAAACTCGATGAAACAGTTGTTCTGTTGAGGGAAGAAGCTGAGCAGACCAAGGAGGAGTTCCGAAAGGAAATCAGTGAAACGCAGAGCGGTTTCAGAGAAGAAATATCCAGAGAGTTGGACAACCAGGTGACCAATATGGCATATCAGCTGAGAGAAAACCTGAATTTGCGAGTTGAAGAGACTGTGGCGGAAAAACTTAAAGGCACAGAGGGTCCTAGAGAGAATGCTGAAGAGTGGAAAAATGATATGGAATCCAAACAAGGGAAGCTTTCTTCAGACATGCGTAATCTTTGTGACGAAGTGGCTCAAATTTCAACCACTTTAAGCAAGTTGCCACTCTCCGGTGAACCAGAGTTACCGCGGGTGGACCAGCTGGGCGCGCCTTTTCGAAGGTTTCTGTCTCCTAGTCGTTCTGAGGTCTCTTCGGGGCAACGAAACCGTACACATGTAAAGAAAAGACGCCACAGAGAGATCGTTTCCAGTTCTTCAGGCAGCGAGTCGACTTTATCGGAAAAGAGAAAAGAAAGAAAATCTCGAACCAATGCTACGCGTGGTGGGATGACTCCCCGGATGGCTGACCTGAATTCCATGCGGAAATTCGACGGAAATATTATAGCCACTTCGGCTGAGATTTATCTCAAAGAATTAGATACCAACCTTGAGATCCTTCAGATCCCGCATAGATACAGGCTGGAGATTATTCCTCGTTTGCTAACGGGTATGGCTTATCATTGGTTCTACTCTCATAAGAATGATTTCCACACATATTCAGATTTCCGTAGGGCGTTTAAGAGGCGTTTTGCGTCTTCAGAGGCAAAAGAAAGGGAGTTGGCATCTGTTAGGGCCAAACGGTACAATAAAAACAATGACAATAGTTTGGAAGAATATGTTTGGTCTGTATACTCTGCTTACAGAAACCTGAGTAGCCACTACACAGAGCAGGAGGTGGTAAACCTCATAATCGGCCAATTGCCTTATAGAGTGAAGCAATTGTGTATGGCCCACGCTCCCGTAACTGTTGATTTGCTTGCAGATTTTGTTAAGAGATACGAGCAAGCGGAAGAGCAGGATGCTTGGCGAACTGCGTGGAGGAAGGAGAATCCTACTCACCAGAACAACAGAGATATTCCAGGCAACTCGGCAAACAGAAACCCGAGGGTTCGTATGGTCCAGAGGCAGAATAATTACCGTGAAAATCGCCCTGCAGGTCCATATAGAAACGGCAATCGTTATCGTCAACAAAGCCAAAATAGGCAGAGACGTGAGTATGCTGCTCCCAGATACGTACCTTGTGAGAGACCACGAAATGAGAACCGTTTATCTTCACCGGAGCACAGTGAACCTTTGAGGGAAGGTCGTAGCTCTCCACGCTTGCAAGCGGCGAGCAGTGGTTTACAAAGAGATGCTGCAGTGTCGTACCCTAGTAACGAGCAGCAACAGAGCGTCGAGCTGACCAGAAATTTTTGCTGGGAGAATGGAGCAAATCTCGACCAGGTGCGGGATTTTACCCCACGCCTGGCATAGAAACGTCCCCTTCTGATGTCGGGCTGTCTCGGATAGAACTGGGGCCTGCAGAAAATATTTCCCAGTCTGTAAATAATGATCTGAAGCTGGTGTTTGTTATCAATCATGAAGAGAGTGAGTTTCTTTACAAATTGTGTCAGGCTAGTCAGTCTAAAAACTTTGGAAGAGCGCCTGAGTTCAAGGCACGTGTAGCAAATGTTGATATCACTTGTATAGTGGACACTGCAGCTGAAATATCTGTTCTGAGTCTAGACATTTGGAAGAAAATAAAGCAAAATTTGCCAGGGGCCATGTTACAAGCTACTCCAGAGGTGCGACTTATTGATTTCGCTGGAAAAAGTCGAACTCGAGTTGTGGGAAAGCGCAGAATCGTTCTGGAAATTGCTGAGAGCACCATACCTTTAGAAATTTTTGTTGTGAAGGATTTGCCTTCAGACTTATTATTGGGTTATTCGTTCCTGCAGAAATATGAAGCAGAGATCAATCTCAAGCATAAAAAGTTGTATCTAATGGTGGATGGAGAGCCAATTGAGCAAACGCTAGATGATAATGATTCCGTTGATAAGCAAGTGAGCGTCCGGAGGATTGAAGCTAGCTACGATAAATGGGCTACACCGCTAGAGGATATAAGGGAGAAGATTGACTCCAGTGAATTATTGGCTAAGGAACAAAGAGCCGAATTGTTCGAGATATTTATTGCACATAGTAAGGTGTTTTCAGAGAGGCCTGGCACTGCCAAGAACTTAGTTTGTGACATTCATCTGTGCAGTGACGTTCCAGTGAGTCAAGGACTTTATCTACTTGTAGTTGAGTTGCAGAAATTCTTACGTTTTCTTCACGTGTATTGCCAATGTGTCTACCTAATATTGTTCAAAAGGCTCTTCAACATTGCCTCATTGGTTGATAACAATTACTAATTGTTTTGTACGTGCAGTTCTATCCAAAATTGTACTAAATTTCCAGCCCGAATCCGAAGAAGGTGAGAGAGACTGGCAGAGTAAGGTTGTTCAAGTGCGGTTGCGAGGACGATATGCTGTGCAGAGGCGGAAACTGAAGCAGAAGTGCCATGCTTTGCAGTTGAATGAGCAACCTGGTGCTGCTAAGAAGTCATCGTCGAAGTTCAGCTGTAAACCGAACCATTTCCAAGTTGTTTTATTTGTGGACAGGACCGTTCATAGCTACCCAAGTGAAATTCAACACGGTAGTGTTATTGGACACAAAAACTCGTAAGGAAGTGTGCAAGGTAAATTTCGACAATCTGAAGATTTTTAATTGTTCTCCAGACATGAGGAAAATACTTTTAGAAGGTTGAATCCAAAATCTCCTAGACTGTGAGTGCTTCCACGAGTCGTCGTCGATTTTGTTTCTCAATGGAGGGGGCGATTGACATGTCCTTCCTGGACGTATGAACAGACTGCTGAAGTATATCATCCCGCCTGATAGATATGAATCTTGTTGCGGGGGAATAGAAGTTACGAGATAAAAGAAAAGTTCAGGTGATAATTTTTGTGCTGCTGTTACTATGATTTTGAGTGCATTTCGTTATGATGTAAAATGTTGTTCTTAATTGCATAATCAAGATAAATATATTCTGAAACTAGATGTTAACACGTAAGTCCTGAGTTTGTTAATTTACTGCAAATCTTAATGTTTTCCCGTGCCCTGGGAGGTATCACGTGTATACCGATATACAGTCTCATGTTGCTTATTCTCAATTTGTATTGAGATAAATATATTCTTATGACTATTAATAATATCATATGGTTGAATCTGGCACGACCGTGTCAAATTCACAGGTTTTCTTCTATTTTTGTAAGGTTGAAAATGAATGAAGTGTGAAAGACGAGTGCCGTGATTCGGTAACTCTGTCGGAAAGGCCTCACTGCACAGGCTGCTTTGGTCGAGTAGGGCTTCACCGCACTTCCCCATCCACCTTATTCTCCCGACCTGCCCCGTCAGATTTTCATCTTTTCCCTGCTATGAAGAATTCACTTCGAGGACTTCACTTCCACACGGACGAAGGCGGTCGTTCAGAGGTGTGAGACTCAGGACAAATCATTCTACCAGGTGACTGTAAGCAAATTGCACCACAGAATGCATATTACCACCCTCTCCCCTCCTCCCCCTTTCTCTCTTTCCATAGAGAGATAGAGAGAGAGCGAGAGAGAGTTACGAAGAGAGAGAGAGAGAGAGTTGCGAAGAGAGAGAGAGAGAGAGAGAGAGTTACGAAGAGAGAGAGAGAGAGAGAGAGTTGCGAAGAGAGAGAGAGAGAGAGAGAGAGTTACGAAGAGAGAGAGAGAGAGAGAGTTGCGAAGAGAGAGAGAGAGAGAGAGAGAGAGTTACGAAGAGAAAGAGTGAGGGAGAGAGTAGTTACGAAGAGAGAGAGAGAGAGTTGCGAAGAGAGAGAGAGAGAGAGAGTTACGAAGAGAGAGAGAGAGAGAGAGGGAGAGATTTACGAAGAGAGAGAGAGAGAGGGAGATAATATTAACTTTCTCTCTCTCTCTTTTATTTCACTCTTTCTCTCTTTTCGAAGAAGAAGAAAGAAAGAGAGAGAGAGATAATTCATTCCTCCTTTCTCTTCCTCTCTTTCAAAGAAGGAAGAAGGAACGAAGGAAAGAAGAGAGAGAGAGAGAGAAGAAAGAAAAGGAGAAGCATAAGTGCATTGATCTGTGTGGTGATTATAGAGATTATGTGATTATGTGGAGAAATCATAATGAGAAACTGTAGCTCCGTGTGAGATTCAAAACTTTTTTCAGTCTCCCCTCATACATAAATTTGTAACTGAACTGAAATGTAGTTACTCTGACAAGAGATGCACGCTACAAAGAAAAACAATCCTAGAAGATCGAGGGTTGATCCAAGAGACGGGACGAGAATTGTCATCTCGTTCTCGTCCCTGTTATTAAAATTCACTTTCGGTCTGGAGTTTCGAAATACATAGCGCATACGACATACTCAGCGTGTCACCGAAGAAACATTTAGCACATAAGATCATTCCAATATCCCAAAGTATGTGCGCAGAAAGGCTGCTCATAACGATAGATAAGGGAAGGAAGAGAATGGACGTGACAAATCAGTGCGCGTTGATGCAAACTGCTGGTAGCTGCAGACGAGTTTTCCTCTCCATGTATGCACTTCCCCTCTCGCGCTTTCACTGGTCGATCCCTCTCAAGTAGAGGAAAAGTTCTAAATATGGGCGAAGGTTTAAATATTGGTCTTGGAGTTATCAGCGCTCCCGGGTGCTGCAGCCTGGCAGAGGGTATTGGAACTGGTTATCTGTCAAGGACAAAGGTTGCTGCGCCAATTCGCAAGAGAAAGTGGTGGTTAGTTTCGGCCTTGGACGCTGTAATAGAATTGCGACCTCCGAAAACTTTTTGCGGGTATGTTTTAACTCGGCGTTTTCTGAATTCTCATCTGCTTTGTATAGGTTATGATATTAGCGGTACATAAAACAAATGTGGGCTTTTATAATGCCATGATTTGTTTGTGAAATATGTACCACAGAGAGCGAAAATAAATTGAAGAAGAAAAATAGCGTGATGGTCTAAATATGGGCTATGACATGAGGTCTAATGTTCAGATCACATTTTCAACAAATATTTGGATGTTTTTCTGAATTTCAATTTTTCCCATTCAGCGTGATTTTCAAAACAACAGATTATTCATAAATATGAATTTTATAATGTTTTAGCGATAAATGACTGTTTTTTTTTTAATTATTGCTTTTTGTGATATTGCCACTAGTAGCCCATATTTAGACCACAATTTTGAAATACATCATTTTACCACTTTTTGGAAATTGCTTATGTTTTTAAAAAAATTGAGACCTTCTATACTTTAGCATGTTATTACATTTAAGTATATACTTCATAGATATGCATTTCAAAGGCAGGTGCTTGATATATTAATTTTTTCCCTCCGAAAATGACAACATAAAAAGGGGGGGGCATATTTAGACCTTTTCCTCTACTAATTGCACAGAGGACTTGTTTTGTTCGCTGCCTCCGGAGATCCCCAGCGCAGTCTACACAACCACTTTTTCTATATATGAGCTGAATATAGGTAACCATGTAACATTGGCTCACAGTTGTCAGCTTCCTTCTGCCATTCCGAAATCCCTGGATTTCAAAAGTCATAACACCGCATATGGAGATTATTTGCATTAAGCATTCCGAACTTATTTCCCATCTATATCCATTCATGCTTAACGTAAGCTACATTCCTCTACCTGGTATTGGTTTCTTCAACTGCATTAGTCTCTCGCTAAAACTAGATTTATTACTACTACAGCGGCAATAATCTTGCCAATATAGAAAAAAATTATCAGAATAAAATCATCTCATAATAAAATTATTTTAGGTCGTATCTCTCCTCAGTGTCTCCAGAAAAACAGAATAAGATTATTATTGTTAACTAAATTTGTTTTGAAATTCCAATTAAGAAAGGGAAGAATGTTATTGCATATTGAGTAGTGTCCACACTGCCAATCCTCTGCTGGAACTTTATTTCTTTTCTGTCTTTCCATTATATTTTATGGCCGGCATTGCCGCATTTATCAACTCTTTTCTGTAGCCGTATGGAACGATCGAAGGAGAGAGGAGGGGAACAATATTTGTCACCTTCAAAGATCGAGATCCCGGCCAGGAATGGCATCAGGGTGTGAAATCAATGCAGATTGGTTTGGGGGGGGAGGAACAGGCAGGCAGGCAAGCAGGCAGACAGACAGACACACATATTATATATATATATACACACATCAAACGTATGTGTGTGTGTGTGTGTGTGTGTGTGTCATTAAATGTGTGCCAATTCTTAAATAATCAAATTATATTATAAAATATGCAATATATGTATTATATCGACTGTCCATTTAAAATTCGATTGCAAATTGAAGATTTTAATATATTTATACCACTAATGCTATGAACATGACTAAGGAGGGAGGGGTAAAATTATAATACATTAAGAAGATAATAGTTTACTACAAAAAAATCACATCTAAATACATTTTTTATGAATGTTTATAAAATTTGTGGTAGCTGACGAAAGGCGATGAGAAATGGAGAAGAAATTTCGGACTCATTTCTGTGTTCTGGGGATTGCTGGGTTCAGTGTCCTTAAAGATGAGGCTTGTTGTCCGTTCTTCGTGTATGTTTTCGATATTATTCCAGTAAAGTATATTCGACTTCCAAACTAATTGTTTATGTTTGTTGTTAGAACAAAAACTCCCCCTGGAAAACTTTGGTAGTGGGGGAAATTCCAGGACAAAATCGGTGGGGGGAACTCCCCCCTTGGGATTTCGCACCCTGGATGGCATTGCCTACTACTGCGCATCTTTTGCGTGACCGTGTAGCTATTCGTGCTACTGCGCATGTGCGAGAAGCTACGGCGCACGTCACCGCGCAGTCCACAGCCACAGCATCATCAGCAAGCAGAGCAGACTTGCTGCACTAGTTTCAAAATCTAATTCCGAGATTCTCTGAACGTGAGAGAACTTAGCGTTGTTATTATACATGTTAAAAACGCATACTCCGAGTTTCAACTTGCATTCACAGCATTTTCAATGCGATTATTTGGCTCAGGATCCGCGAACAATTGAGGCAGCTTCATTCCAGCCATTAAACAGAGCCCTAGGTCGCGCTTCAACGCTTTCGCTATGCTAATTTATCAATTCACACTTTGTTGCTGACGTAGATGACATTTCTCTGCCCACGCTTTCGAGATAATCAATCTCTATACATTCTCCGGTTCTATTCATAACGCGCCTATTCATTGCATTTACCCTCGTGGAAAACCAATGATGCTACCAACGTGTTGGAAGAAAAAATCAATTGGGCGAATGCTGGTGCAGGCTTCATTTAAATATCCAGTTAACCAAATTTCTCATTCCTACAGCTTTTAAAACTCACTTTAACATTTCACATCCTAGAGCAGTTTTGTTTGTTGTTCGTAACTTATTTTACGGTTTTCTTTTCGTAATGTCTTATATTTATTGTAGAAGATTAATCTAACTAACTACAAGTATTTCATTGATTGAGTTGGTGTTTTAATAAGGCTAATCAAGACTGGACCTACAGTTTAAAGTGGGATCCGAACCACTATGTGCCTCCTCCGGTTATCGAACCCGCGATCCCTTGATTACAAGGCGACGACGCTACCACTGCGCCATCGGTGAGGCCCAACTACAAGTACAATACTGTAATAATCCGTGGAAGGGCCTTGGCCTTTCCCCTGACTACCAATCTCCCTTCCACACTCCTACCTAGAGGTGTGGAGATCTTAAACTGGTAATCGGGTGACGTTGGGTCAGTAAGCCGAACCCTCAGCCGTTACAGAAGATTTCCCAGACCGATTCCCCAATTTCCTCGCGTTGCCACCGGTCGAAAACCCAGAGACTGAACCCATGCACTAGTATTGTAGAAGCGATTGTTAATTATCCCATTGTTGACGAAGGAGATAACACGGGTGACCTATGTAGACAACGATAGCATAGAATACTGAATTAGTAACTGCTGCAAGTAAACAAGAATTTTGATTCATGAAAAGCATGTCTATTTCGAAGTTATGGGGTGGCGGAATGATATTGAAAAGTTACAATTAATTTCACACATTCATTTCGTTCTCTTTCTGGACGGGATCTACAGACAACAGCATGTTCCTTTGCGCTCAACACCGAAGCACACTAACTACTTTTATTACAATACGTACTGTATAATGTTTTGTTTTATTATTTATTATATAATAATAATCCTTAGCGCGACAGCCCATGAAGGGCCTTGGCTTACCTACCGACTGCCGGTCTCCCTCCCACGCTTTCCTTCGTCACCTCTAAGCGTGGAGATCTTCAACCAGTAGTGGAATAGTCGGGGGGTCAGCCCGACGTATCCCCAGCCGTTATAGTGGGTCTCCGTGACCGGATTACGCTTACTCATTCGAAGCTCCCCAATTTCCTCACGATGGTGAGGTTGCCACCGGCCCTATACGCAGGCCGAATAAATTCCGACCAAAGCCGGATTCGAACCTACGCCGTCCCGCAGCGAACAATCTCAAGACGAGTGAACGCCTTAACCCTTTATTATTTATTACAGAGCTAAAAAGAAATGAACATGCGAGCCCCAGATGAGCAAGATCGCACGAAAAATTGCAAAGCTTTCAGTGAAACGCCAGCAGAGGACACCAACTCCCTGCCGCCTCATGCACTACCGCCATCTTTTAGCAAGCCATGGAACTTTTTGTTCAAATTATGGAACCTTCAAAGGAAAGGGATCGTAAAAATGTTGCAATTTGCGTCGGAAACGTTCGTGTAGTAACAGTTTACTACTTTCTGTCTGTGTTTTTCCGCAACTGAAACTCGCTAAACAATAAGAAGGAAGTAAATAGAAAAGCAGAACACTCGACTGGAACCACTATTTGTTCTCGACAATCAGGAACTGTTAGGGTACATACAAACAGGCACGTATCTAGAAGTATGTTTCGGGGGGTGTCCGAACCAAGTGTGTCAGGAATAATAATAATAATAATAATGTTTAAATTAAAATAATTATATTAAATCAAATTAATAATAATTACAAATTTGAGATATAACAGCGCATATTCATTACGAAGCTCACCTTTAGTTAGCATCGGAATAATTTACATAAAAACAAGTGCTCTGGAAATGAAATTAATGTCCAATAGATGAATAATTTAATATTTATCGAATAACAAAAATGATGTCACATGTAGTTGGAGAAAAGTAAGTTTCTGATTGAAAAAAGTTCAGAGAAAATTAATAACCATCGATTATGCAACAAATGCTAATATTTTCATTACTTAATTTTAGTACTTGGTAAGTCTTTCGGGGGGTCCGGACCCCTGGACCCCTCCTAAATATGTCCGTATGATCCCAATATAATCCTTGTCTTCCAATAAGTTAAGGTGGAAATTATACAACAAATTCTAAACGAGTATATTATCATTGATATGATCCATATTTTTACGTGACGTCACAACTTTAAAATATGGCACTGATATATCATACTTTTATGAAAGGACACGTAAATGTTGTGTTGTTATATGTAATATTGCACCCTGTTTGTAATGTATATATTTTGTTTAATGTTTATTGTATTTTATGCTTTGTTATGAGTAGTTTAATGTATCTTCATGTTTGCGAGAATGCACTATACGAATTTGTATTTCTAAATATGTATAGATGTCAGTTTTGTTGATAGTATCCTTTTGTAGATAGTGAATGATTCATCTGTACTTTAATCTGTGTTCTCGAAAAGAGTATAAAAGCGAGGATATCGTGTAAGAAATATCACACACTTTCGCCACGGATCGATGAAGCTTTTAAACTTAAAAGGAACTCCTCGGTGTTGTGCATACATCTTGGTATGGTAGTTCGGGGCGCAATCTAGGCCTATGTGATCATAGGTACGCCGATAGCCATGCATTGATGCTATGCACAATACCGCAACCATTCTACGTTAAATAATAAAGCTAGCCTAAGGATTAATGTGGAAATAAAAGGCTAAAGAGCAAATATTGGCTCAGTTATCATTGCATATCTCTTGGTGTGGTAGTTAGGGGCGCAAGCTAGGTCTATGTGATCATAGGAATGCCGATAGCCACGCATTGAGTCTATGCGTTTTAGTTGAGTTAATTCATCGACAAAGCGAAATCCTCGCCTTCGTCTCAAGTATATTTGCATTATAATTGCAATAAATAAATAATAAAACCTTTCAGTTTATACATACTGCAGTAATGTGGTTTTATTTCTCTGTGCTGTGAATATTGTCTTTGCCTAACACTATCCCTGTACCTGAGAGGAGTCTGTGTACTTCACCGAGTCTCATCGTTCACCGCTGAGTATTATTAAGTTAATATTAATAGTATAATAATACAACGCGTGAATTACAAGAACGTATCATCATTATTCAATTTTCGTACTTCATAGGTGTGTGTGTGTGGGGGGGGGGGTCCAGACCCCCTAAATACGTCCTGTCCTTCAAAGCCGTATGATCCTAATATAATCCTTGTCTTCCAATAAGTTAACCCCTTAGGTGGGTGTTTTGATTTTATAAATTGAGTAACAAGAGGGTTGGTTACCTGAGCTGTGTTCGGGGTTGCAATGTGTAACGTTAAGCGGGTTGCCTGAGTTAATTAGGTTCGGGCAGGAAAGCTTATTCCAACTTCCGATCGGGTAACGCGATCTCGGGTATTGTTGTTTACACTATGCGAAATCCGATGCCCAGGGTTTTTTTTTTTTTTTTTTTTTTGTAGATGGCAGCACGGTATTATTAACTGAGCGGGAATAGCTTGCGTTTCTTTCATGTGAGAGAATGGCTGAGCAAATGCAAAGCGCGGACCAAATTCGCTTTTTCTTGAGGATTCCAGTTGTGATGAAAGTTCGGAATTTGAAATTAATGCTTCCGAAGGAGCATCAACATGAAACAGTTCATACATTTGATGGACATTGTTGTTTTGAATTCTTACGTGCTGTACAGCACATTAGGTGGTACTATGAACAGGTTGCAGTGGAAAGATTGATGCACGAATATTCACCAAAGATTGAACATCCGTATGTCAGAAGTGGAAGACCAGCCTTGATGTCAAAACCATCTCGTCTAACTGGAAGACCTTTTCCAAAATACCTTCCTCCAACAACAAAAAAAGCTGCCCCAACAAGACAGTGCAAAATATATTGTATGGCAAGATATGAAAGAGGCAAGAAAGTCAGAAGGGAGACCATGGATTTACTGCCGTGCCTTGTTTGGAGAAGTTTCATACTGAAACTGTTTTAGATACTAATACTTAAAAGATAACAAGTGTGTTCTTTTCTAGAAACTGACTACTAAATGCCACCATTCTTCCTCCAAAGCAGCTGCAAGTTGTTGTAGAGACGATGGTGGTGGGTAGCGGGCTCGCACCTTGGTCTCCAAAACCGACCACAGGGGCTCAATAATATTGAGGTCTGGCGATTGTGGAGGCCATGGCAGATGTGACACTTCATCTTCGTACTCATCGAACAGTCCTGGACGATGCGAGCTGTATAAACAGGGGCTCTGTCATCTTGAAACACGGCATCACCATCTGGGAACAAAGTTTGCACCATGGGATGCAGCTGGTCACTCAAAATGGTTACGTAGTCCCTGGCAGTGACATGTCCATGCAGGGTGATGATGGGTCCGGCAGAATACCAGGAGATGGCTGCCCAAATCATCACTGAACCACCGCCATGCTTCACTCTCGGTAACAGGCAGTCTGTATCGTACGCTTGTGCTGGCGTTCTCCACACGTACACTCGACCAGCAGTTGGAAACAATGTAAAAGATGACTCATCCGACCAGATTACAGTCTTCCACTGCTCCATTGTCCAGTTTTTATGGGCGTTGCACCACTGTCTCCGTCTAGCAACATGGTCAACAGTCACGAGTGGTTTGAGAATTGTAGATCTGCCATCAATACCCTGCTTGTGGAGTTCTCTTATGACTGTTTTGACGCTAGCAGGGTTTGTAAGCACTGTATTCAGCTCAGCAGTGACTTTTGGAGCCGTGGTAATCTTCTGCTTGGTCACAATCCTACCCAATGTGCGTCTGTCTCTGTCACGCAACACACACTTGCGTCCACGCTGGTGCTTCGCTGATGCGGTTTTTTTCGGAAGTCTCGTAGGCAGTCATGATCTTCCGAGACTGTGCCTCTTGATACACCAAACATTTCCGCTACTTTCGTCACGGAAGCTCCCACCATACGCGCACCCATAATTTGCCCTCTTTGAAACTCTGTCAGCTCAGACATGATTCACAATAACCTGCACGGACCGGTCGCTGAACTGTAAACTGTCCCATCTGTCAGGTTAGCCAGGGTGTATACCTTGCAGGAAGTGCCAGTGACCACAGCGCCACCTACCATTCAGACGCAAATCGTGTTTGAAATGGCTACCTGTTTTATACCAGGTGTTTCCATATTTTTGTCCAACCCCTGTATATTCCTTGAAAATTCAGAAATGATTATGTTCAGAATAATAATTTTAATTAAAATAAGTTAAAGTAATAAATATGTACATAAATTCCAAAAAATATTTCTGTGGTGTCAATTTGTAAAATAATAACTCAAAGGAATAAATATATACATATATTCCAATATGTAATATGAAAACTTTGAACAATATTCAATGGAAGTTATCTTATGTCAATCTGTCAAATAATAAGTTAAAAGAATAAATATATACATATATTCCTAAATGAAAATGTATTTTCAATGGTTATTATTAAAAACGTTGAATAATATTTGAAGTTTTTTGTGTTGTGTGTGTCCGCTAATTTCTCTCTCACTACATTGTCAGAGAGAGGGGGGGAGGGGGAGGGGGAGAGGGAGGGAGGGAGGGAGAGAGAGAGGGAGAGAGAGAGAGAGAGTGTAACTTAAACCTAAATGGGAATTGAAACTACCGCACACATGATTTAAAGTAAATCGTATGTTGCATCTTAGATCCCAGTTCAGCGAGCCCCCAGTCCGCCCCTGTCCCAGAGGGCACATGGCTCTGGACAACATTATAACATTACATGTCTTGTAAATGAGAGAATGAATGCACAAACATTCAAGCAAACGAAATGTATCTATGTATGTACTACTGCATATCCATTTAAAGAAAATAATTCCCCGCTACGGGAACATTGACTGGATCTGAAATGCACAAAAAGCCGCCAAATTCAAATGCCCGAGCACAACTCGGGCTACCCGCTTAAGGGAGGAAATTATACAACAAATGCTAAACGAGTATGTTTACATTATTTAATTTTCGTACTTAATAATTCTGTCGGGTGGGGGGGGGGGGGTCCGGACTCCTCCTAAATACGTTCTTCCTGTCCTTCAAAGCCGTATGATCCCAAAATAACCCTTGGCTTCCAATAAGTTCAGAGGACCACCCCCTGGACCCTCCCCTAAATACGTCCTTGGGTACAAAGATAAAATGTGTTGACCTGACTGACTGAGGAAATATTCAGAGGCGTACCCAGGACCTGTTTTTGGAGTTAGACCCAACCAGGGCCGGACTGGCCCAACGGTACGCCCTCTCGTCTCGGCGCCCTTCCGAAAACAAGTTGTTTTAATCATGTAGCAATTTAAGCCAAGAGATTAATGTTATTTTTGATGTCATTATGTAGGTATTAAATAAACACGTACCGACAATATATGTGTTTTTTAACAGTAACATTTAAAAATAAGGCTGTTATTTTTCGTCATTAAAACCATAAAACCAAAACAAACCAAAAAAAGCACACGGAGGTTGGAAGGTAAGGGTAGCCATGTTGATGTTCTGCGGCTGAAAAGAATAGTTTTTTGTTTTTTTACGATTTTGCTGCAATCCTACATCAAACAAGAGCGTCAAGGAACGACTGTGCTCGAAGATCCTTTCGCTCGAACTCTTAGCAAACTTCTAATGGTGTATGAAGTTTCCCTATTTCCTGCCATGATTTCCAGGAATTTCCGTTTCTGGGAAATCAAATCTTGTCGACACGGCTCGTCTTTCAGGACATGGAAGAAGCTTCGATCCTATTACTTCTTTTAACAGCAAGAAAACTCCCATCGCCCTTGAACAACCGGAGCTGAAGAGGTTCACAGCTCGTCTTGAAGGCAATTGGAAGTTTATAGAACGACTCAATACGGACGGGAAGTTGCCTAGAAAAGGGAAGGAACAAATTGTTTTGCCGAAAAAAATGAATTTATTTAACTTCTCGTATAATATCTAAGAAACTAAAAGTTAAAATATACTCCCTCTGTCCCATAATTATTGTCCGCTACACCTTTGTTGGTTGTCTCATAATATTTGCCCGATATTCAAACTGTGACATTGGTGTATACAGAAGAACAACACGAAACACGGGAATGAGTCATACAACTTTACTACTCAAGGATCAGTACAAATTGTGCTTTCCATCTGCCTCTTCGTCTGTCATTCCTGTACTACCATTTTGGCATACCGAACTATAATTATGGGACAGAGGGAGTACAAAACAGCAATTTTACCTGTAGTATTGTATGGATGTGAAACTTGGTCTCTTACATTAAAAGAGGTGTACATAAATTAAGAGTATTTGAAAATAAAATCTTTATGAAAATATTTGGACCTAAAAAGGATGAGGAAACAGACAATTACTCTAACAAAAGAATATCATAATATAATTTGTTATGCATGGACTGTAGTAAAAATTATTAGATTGTCAACCAACATGTGAATGTTGACCGTGAGTCACCGAAATCTATAGGCGAATGAAGTAATTTTCTCGCAAAAAGTAACATGGCACTGAATTAATTTACTTAAAGAAAAGCGTTGGGAAGTAAATTAAATTAGCCTACTTTAGTTGCGTCACCTCGAAAAATTCAGTGTGGAGGAATAACTTGTCAGGACTAAACACACTTTGTTGTGTCGCTCTAAAACTTGTACATGTAAAGTTTACCATTTCATTCCTAATTTCTATTTACTACACTTTTTAAAAATAAGTCACACTTCACCTACCCCTTGCTACGCCTCTGGTCACCCCTACAGAGAATTGGTACTTGTGTAGCCAGTTAAATGGTGTAGCAAAGTATGTTAACCTGAATATTTCTGGAAATGTTAAGGTAAATGCCCCAGTGCTCGACCATGTACAGTAACAGTAATCGACCAGTCATATTTAAAAGTCAAGAAACAAGGGAATGTGCAAGCCTAGCAACACGAGAAAATATTTGGCAACACCGTACAACTCCCGACTTCTGTCGTGTGAACAATAGCCGTTTCAACAAGGAGAGTATCGTCTGTTATCTAGATAACATTGTTGGTAGCGCAAATTTTGACTCGTTTTCTTGGTTTCCTTGTCAATTTCATTAGAGGAAAGTGTAACTTATTTTACAGATAATCCTTTTTTTTTTTCCTGTTTATTTGTTTTCACCATTAAAACAAATTGATTACATGTAGCTGGGTCAAGTAAATAAACACACGTGAACTACAATTTGCCAGAGGTTTAAGCCCTTTTTCATTTCGCTATCGTCCAGTTCATATGGATCTACACCGCATCAGGGAGGTTATTGCAGCATGCCACCGCTTCAGCGTCGGCCGCTTGCCGGCCCAGTCATGCAACAGGTGCCGGCAAATTGCGTAACAGATAACCCGTTACACAAACCGCTTGTTTTGTAATGTTTCCACTTTTCACAATTATAGTTACAATTACAACTTAAATAAGCACGTACCTTGCCGCAAGGATGCTGGAAAAGGTGTCCTCTAAAATACAAATATTTCTGGCACTTTATTTCTGCCCATATCGCTTCTGACAGCAATGACTCATCCAACATAAAGGATTCAATTTTTCATTCTTGTCTTGCCTTCGAATAAACAAAACCGTGACTCTTATTTTGCAGATAACACAAGATTAATCCTTTTGAACACTAGAGTCAGTGGCGTGCCCAAGATTTTCGAGGGGGGAGGTTACGTATACATTATTATGCAAAACGAAAGCGCAGATAAACGAATTATTTAACAGTGTCACTTAATTTTAACGTGTGAATATTTTTGAAGTAAAGTAGCGATCATACACTGTGTGCGTTTTTCTTTCTGAGAGCGCCATTTGAAATAAGCACTTTTCCCCTTTTGCTACTATGGGATAAACTGAATATAAAAGGCTATAACTGCTCAACAACTGCATCTTTTTAAGAAATTTAAATTCTAAATGTAGAATGAACAAAAAGCAACATTTTATGTAAATTCCGACAATTGTGAGTCCAGGGGGAAACGGGGGCCAAATCCCAAAGTTCTATTTTCCCCGTAATTACGCAAAATTTCTGAACGTCGTAATTTCCATATTTTTTTTTTTTCAAAGTTGCGGCAGGAGCATTACATATCCTCATAGAGTAGTCTTTTGTTGTGCTTCCCTCAAAATTTGGTCCATCCAGTGTCTATAGAGCCGACGCTAGAAGCGAAATTCCTCAGATGTCGCAAGAGCGTCAGCGGCTTATGGGAGTAGTGGTAAGCCGCGAGAAGCCTCTCGATACTACGCGAATGCGACAGCTGTCGGCTACCAGTTGTTTAGACGTGTTCACTTCGGTTTGCGTTTATCAGTACTCGTGTTGTTCAGTGCTAGTGCTTTATCGTGTGTTAATTGTTATTCATTCATTAGTTATGCCGCCAAACAAATATAGTCTTGAACAAAGAGTTTTTATGTACGATACTTACGTGAAAACGAACTCTTGCAGAAAAATAGTCAGGCGATTCGCAAGAAAATTTCCTGGCAATCCTGTTCCGGACAGACATACTGTTTACAACCTCGTTAAAAGATTACGAGAGACAGGATCTCTTGAACCTAAGAAACGTGTTTCCAGACGACGTGTTCTTACGGAAGAAAAGCTAGACGAAATTGGTGAACGACTTGAACATACTCCAAAAAAATCCCTCCGTCGGCTTGCTCAGGAAACAGGCATTTCAAAATCCTCAGCACGAAATGCCACTAAATTACTTAGATTAAAACCCTACAAAATTACAGTGGTTCATGAATTGCAACCGCGCGATCACGCGACTAGAGTTCGATTCTGTAACTGGATGCTGGATAATATTGTTGCTGGCAGAGTAAATCCAGAATTAATCATATTTTCAGACGAAGCTTGGTTCGAATTGAATGGCCGAGTTATTTCACAAAACAATCGCTATTGGAGCGCAGAAAAACCTGACCTTGTGCATGAAGTTCCGCTCCATCCTGCAAAAATTGGTGTGTGGTGTGGTTTGAATGCGCACAGAATAATAGGGCCTATTTTTTATGAAGGTACTATCAATGGTGAAAGGTATCGAAGAGACATACTACAACCATTTTTTGAACAATTAACGGACATTGAATGCCAGCAGTCATTTTTTCAGCAGGACTCTGCTACTGCTCACACTGCTTATGAATCACTTAATTTTATTGCCGAGATTTTTGAGGACAGAATTATCAGTACTGAGTTGTGGCCCTCTCGTAGCCCCGATCTTACTCCTTGTGATTATTATTTATGGGGAACATTAAAAAACAAAGTGTATCAGAATAACCCGCGTACAATAGAGGATTTAAAAGAAAATATAAGAAGAGAAATTGCCAGAATCACACCTGAGGAGCTTATGGATGTTCAGAGGAATTTCATACGCAGATGCCGGAAATGTATTGGTGTTGAAGGAGGTCATTTTCAACATCATTTATAACACAGAAGGTTAGTGATCATCATTATTATTAGTTTTAAATATAATTTTACACTTTCGGTTTGCTTTATGCGCCGCGATGCTGTTTCTGTTACGGACTATCTGTTACGCATTTTGGCGGCACCTGATGCATGACAAGGCCGGTAAGCGGCCGACGCTGAAGCGGTGTCTAAGAAAGATTACATGTCAAAAATAAAGTGCCAGAAATATTTGTATTTTAGAGGACACCTTTTCCAGCATCCTTGCGGCAAGGTACGTGCTTATTTAAGTTGTAATTGTAACTATAATTGTGAAAAGTGGAAACATTACAAAACAAGCAGTTTGTGTAACGGGCTATCTGTTACGCAATTTGCCGGCACCTGTTGCATGACTGGGCCGGCAAGCGGCCGACGCTGAAGCGGTGGCATGCTGCAATAACCTCCCTGTAGATCTCCATATCTTTCTCTGTCGACTGCGCAAAGAGTTTGATTAATTTTATGCAATGTTACCGACATTTTAGACAGTAGTACTAACAACAAACGTGCAGTTGGCGCAGGTGTAACGAACGCTGGGTATTTCCTTGCAGACGACAAACAACTTGGCCGCGAACATGGCGGCGGTGCGAATCCTGACGTCACATGAAACCCACCTATACAATTGCAATATTATGGTTCACAGTAACGGAAAGAAATAACTTACCGATACACTCTTCCTGACCCGACAATCAGACACACAGTCGGTGACAGCCAAAAGTTGTCAAACGGCGTACAGCTTTGGTAGTTATTGCCTGCATGCAACACTCAGAAGTCTTCGAATAGTACAATATTCAAGAAACTAACAATGTTTTCAGATTTTCTTTAATTTTCTTATACCAGTAACATTGAACAACCATGATAATTCTACGTCTAGAAAATAATAAATTTGTAAATTAAATGATATGTCTTAGCAATGATTCTTGTAATGAAGAACATGTCTCAATGTGAGCTGATAAAAAATTAATGGTTATGTAACTAAAATTGCCAAATGCTGACACTGCTGAGTTATGGAGCCCGTCTCTCACCACAAACAACCCATACATTTATGGAAGGGCAAAAACAGAAATTCTTGCAAAATCTGAAAAATCGTCCATGTTATTTTCGTACATTTTTGTAAGTTCACAATGAAATATTTAATTGATCGAGAAAACGGGGACAAAAAATGCATAATTGTGGAATAGAATGAGGAAAAATCACCACACAGTATAAACGTTTCACTCTCGCGGTGGATAATTTGCGATTCCCAAACCCTTTCAGTGCTAACTTGTTTGAGGGGAGATCCTTCTATTACCACACAAGATGGATTTCCGTCAATGCCATTGGATGACAGTGGCCCACGTGACTTGGGCCAACAACAGGAGTTAAGAGCACAGCAAACAATCGGGCTAAGAGATTTTCCCGGTCAAAAGCGATAACACCCGCACCACATATCTAAATGGATATAGCTTCACAAACTAAACTCAGCCCAGAATCAGTGTTGCCAGATGAAGCCAAATTCTCCTTGCTCTAGGCAGAAGTTTAAGGAAGTTTAAGTGAAGAGGGGAAAATATAACTTTCATGAAAATATTCCAACATTCACAACAATATTGGTAATATCAGTTTCACATATAACAAATTAAAGTTCATAATCAGGGAATGGATTTATATGCAAATACATATTTATGTATGAAGCTGAAATCAGTTATATTTTGCATTATCTTTGCGCATCGTGGCATGTAGACTCGAAGAATTCAGTTTTTATTTTCCATATTTGTGCATATATTAGGTTTTAGCTCATATTTGACATATTTTAGATATTTTCACATATTATTTCCATATTTCAGAACATTTCTCAACATATACTCCATATTCCCGCAATAACTACATGTTCCCATATTACCGGAAGAGTTTGATGAATTTCTTGACAAATTTGAAATACTGCGATATTCAACGCAGTTCTAGTCAAATCCATCTTAAGAGTTAACAGAAGGAAATTCACATTCAAACACTTAATAAAATTTTCTGATTCATTGTTTTGGAAACTGAAAATAAAATCCCATTTTCTGTTGTTTTACAATGAATGTCAATGTAAGCATACTGTATTTTATGTAGCTAGTTTTTATATTATCAAAACGTAAATTTTTAGTTTAAAGTCCATATATAACTACATATTTTCGTGGAAATAACTAAATATGCATTTACATATTTAGCACATTTTTACTTCTAAATCCGTTCGTATATATATATATATATATATATATCACCCAAAATGAACTTCGAATTTAAATTTTTAAATTTGACTTGGCAACATCTGATATCTTTCCATTATTATACAACTTCTAAAATCATTGAAATAACACAATTACAATAAACCTAATATTTATGAAACTTTTCATACTGTATATTTAATGCACAATAGTATACCATTTGCTGTCGGTGATCTGTTTTTTTGCCTCTATTTTCATTAGTTCAATCAAACCTAATATTGCAGCTTCCCGGATGACGTCTTGGGTTCGATATCCAATTTTAATATCAAGGGATAGTTTAAGTAGAATTTTGGGAGTTAGTGGTGATACTATTATCTCTGATGTCTTTCGAATTATTAATTCATTGGTGGTTTACAAGACCACTGTTTATGTGCAGCCACATAGTGGTTGGTATCCCACTTTAACCTGTAGGTCCAGTCCCAATTAGCCTATGGACATAAAAACTCAAACTCCTAATATTTCTGTAAATTACAAGTAGCCTACACGTATTATCTACAAGTCAATGGGAATAGTGATACCTTTACTACAAGTACCACCACTCCTAGCATACGCAGGATTTTATTTTGGGAGGGGCTGGAATTGTAAAGGTCAATAGGCATAGCTGCTTTCAGGGGAATTGGCAGACACAATATTTCGTATATTAAAAACTTTGTACTCTCAAAATTGGCAATCGGGGAGCGGGGGGGGGGGGAATTTTAAGGCGAATCTGGACTTACCAACTCTGTTTCTTCCCAGAGTTCTTCACTGCCTTTATTTTAAAATATTCATTTTCTCAACATTTCGGAGCTGGGCTGTAGTCCCTCCAGCCCCTCTCTGTGTACGCCAGTGACGACCACCACTACAAATAATAATAATTGATAAAATTTTGTTTGACCACGATTTACATTTTTCTCAAATGAAGGCAAAATTTTAATAAAAGTGGGAATTGTACACCTTTTACAAGTGAAATCTTGCTTTCTGATCTTGGCAACACTGGCCCTTACAACACATAAGTTCAACGTCACCGTTGGAAGGTTAGGGATCCTAATCGCAGATGATCCGAGGAGAGATTTACGAACATAACTTTGTGACGTTCCTTTCTGGTGTTCACCAATGGATCACGGATCACTACGTCACGGTAACTACCCAATCTCCCTGTGCGGCGGAGTTATGAGACTCTCCTTAATGTTATGCTACACTGGATTCTCAGGACGAAACGGTTTGAACAAAAAGAATAGCTTCTTACTATTTTACAAATTTAATAAAACATTTTACCTTTAAACAATCGCTGCTAATTAATAACAATATTCACCAACACAATCACTTTTGAATTAAGTTGCTGCTTTTTCTTTAAAACGGCGTTTTTCACAAAATAGACGTCATCTTCCGCAACTCAACTTATTATTTTCTTTTTTCGCACTGTTGTCCTCGCAACCGAATCAATAAAAGATTGGACAGTTCTACACATCTTCACAAACCGGAAATGACTTCCACTTCCGATATTGCGTGTAACAAATGTACAGCAAAAATTACAAATTTAAGCCAATATCAAAATATCAAACAACAGTATTGAAACTAACAAATCAAATGTGAAATTAACAGAAAACAAATAAAATATTTCATATGGTCAAAATAAACAAAGCGTATCAAGTTCTCCTCCCATACAAACAAAGAAAATTGACGCAATGTACATGAAGGAAATTTTCTTTATAGAATAAACTTCTTCGAACTTACTTCAGAACTCTTCACTCTTCATGCAAACTCGCTCTAAGAAAATTCATATGATCCTACATTTTTTAATCATAAAAACAAATCTTCAAACTATCTGTTATCTTGCTTTGTGTAGAACTTCTTTTCTTTCTTTCACCATCCTTTCCACATCTTCTAAGAGCTTCTTAACATTAACAGCTTGTTCTTCATTCAACTATACATTTCCTAAACATTTGTATTTCCAAACGTTTAACTTCTGAAATTGTTCTGGGCTTAAACTTAATTATTGACATTGAAGTCTCACATAAAATTATACATTTGTTCCCTATTGGACCTTTATCATTTTCAACTATGGCTGTCCTTTCCCTTCGACTTCGCCATTCATTCTCAGATTGGTCTCCTGGAACTAAATTATCAACATTGTGAACTTCTAATCCTTCTGGGAATTATACCTAACGTCAGCCCTCTTTCGGTTTAATAATAATCATTACAGGAAATGAAATTCAAGTTGTATCCAAATCATGTACACAAGCCAAGCATTATCTGAATAATTATATGGCTTTGTAAACTCTTCTTTATCCATTTTCTTTAAAGAATGTGCAGGACTCTCGACGATTACTTTCTATGATGGAATATACTATTCAACCTTGATAATGCAACCAAAAGATAGATTGTCATATACATTTGATAACACGTACTTCACATCTTCACGTGCAAGCTTATTTGATAGAGTGTTTTACAAGCGGTTTCTTTTTGTTTTCTGAACTGTCTTCTTCTTCCTTCTTTTTCTCCATAGATCAAACATTTCTTTCTTCTCTTGCCACTTCAATAATTCTCCTTCCAACTTTTTCCTCTTGGACAACGGAACAGGATAAGGATTGGAGTAAACAGGTTCTTCACTGGTTATATTTATTTCGCAGATAGAATTCCTAGATAATCCTGGTTTGTCGGCGAATATTCTTCTATATTTCAACAATAAATTAAATAGCTGCTCCTTTTCCTCAACTCTCAAAACATCTGAAGCAAAGGCTTTATCTCTTATGTCTGATTCTGTTGCAGTCCACTCATCAGCGTTAGCTTCTTCCTCCGCTTTCGTACACTGTATTAAGGCTGTCTTCTCCCGCGACTCGCCCTTCTCTGAATCTCCAGCGTTAGGAAGTAAATGTTGCTCTACCGTGTGTCCGCCATTGATCAGATACAATTTTTCTGCGCCTGCATCCAGAGTGGCTTTGTATCTTCGAAGGAAAGGATAACCAAATAATAAGTCAGCTTCTAAGCACTTGACCACATATACCAAATCTTCAAATATAAAACCGCCAATTTCAAAATTTATTCGCCTGCAACCAGCTATCCGTGATCTTTCTTTTCCAGCAAAATCTTTTAATATTACGCCTGGACACTTCTGCAATTTAAGACCTGGTAATCGCTCTCGTACTTGAAGCCAAATATTATAATTCATAAGGGTACATTCGCTACCCGTGTCCAGAGTGCATTTTATTTGGAATCCTAATACCTCGACTGAAATTTCAGGTTTCTTCACATTATCCCTATCTTCTTCCATTATCGTCTTTCTAATTTTTAAATAATTTAGAGGAGTGGCTTCGATATTCAAGTACAATACTTCTAACGGATCTTCTGTTAGGAATGGGTCTTCACTTTCGTCGCTTTCTTTTACTTGCATGCCCTTCATTGCAAGCGTAAGAGTACCGCTTACAACGGGCGCTGGGCTAAACCCAGAACTTCATTGCAGTTAATTTCCCATGGCGACGCTGTAACTCTAAGATTACTGGAAGGTAGCTCTTCCGTCTGTATTGCACACTCTTTTCGTTCTGGAGCTATTTGATCTCTTCTCCAACTATTTGTGTACGGCGTAGTCCTTCTATAAAGTCTGTTACTTGTCCAGTTTCTATTCTTCCACTTTCCACCCGGGAATCGCTGTCCTTCTCTGGTGATTGGTTCTTTCCCATTTCCGCTCTCTGCGCTGCGTGATCCTCCAGGATTATTAGTAGAAGTTGTCATCTGTACTCTGCGAACTCGAGGTTGGTTAGGTCTCCTTTCTTCTGCTTTATTTCCGTCGCCTCTCCACCCATCTATCTGTTCTGAGGCTTCGTACTTTCCCAAGAAGTTGGTCAACTGGTCAATGTTTCGAGGATCCCTTGTTAATTCTAGCTGCCGTATTCTGTATGGGAGCTGATGAATAATTAAACTTAACACTTCTGTTTGGTCCACACGTTCGACCAAGTTACAGTATGACCCGTAGACGTCCCAACAATAATCCTCCATAGAAAGACCTGAGGATTTGGAATATCTTCTGTTTCTTAAAATCTGGATCTCTCTCTGCTTCGCTTCTGCAGAGGCATACTGTTTTTTAAACGCGGCACAAAACTGTTCAAAAGACTTCCACCTTCTCTCGTTGGCAATAAACCAGGCTTTAGCTTTCCCTTTCATTACAGAAGGAAGCACCTTTAATCTATAGTGCATAGGCATTTTCATTATGTCCATGGACGTTTTCAGTTCTTCCAAATAACGCTCCGCTGATATGGAATTTATTTCTCCGGTAAATTTGCTCAGAGAGTTAATATCCGACATTCTAAAAAAATGTCCAGTGTGAGATGGACTATGAGAGACATCAAGAGATTTATCAATATCTTCTCTGGGTATCCCTTTTGTACTTTGGATACGTCTCCTCCTCTTACGGTTCCTTTTAGTCAACAATTCAGCAGAAGATACAGATTCTGTTGAAGATATACCGGAAATCAAAGGGTCATTATCATCTCTCACCCATCGAATATTTTCCACAGATCTGTCAGTATTTCCAGTAGTCATTCCTGGATTTCCTTGCACAGATTCTAAATGTAATCTCTCCAACTTCCCTAAAAGGAATTCCTCCATAAAATAGAACTTCTGGTTAATTTCTTTATTCATCTTCTCACTGTCCTGCATACACAAATTCCTTGAAGTACTTTGCTGATCCACGACGGATTCTATCCTTGCCCTTACGGTGTCCATTTCATTCATTACTTTTCGTCTGTCTACTTCCCAGACTTCTTCTATCTTATTTAGAGCATCTCTCCCTTCATCAATTTGTTTTAACAAATCACATCGCACAGCTTCCAATTCTTCTTTGTTTTCTTGTCTTCTGTCTTCTATTACTTTCATCATTTCATTTTTATCATCTTTCCGCTCATCCTCAATCTTCTTCATCAATTCTTCTCGGTCTGCTTTCATTCTCGTCATCATTTCCTCCTTATCATTCCTAAATACCTCCTCTAAGTTCCTGAAAGCTACTTTAGTTTCGTTTCTTCCGTCTTCAATAATCTTCATCAGTTCCTTTTTATCCTCTTTCCGTCCTTCTTCTATCATCTTCCTCAATTCATTCTTATCTTCTAGCCTTCCTTCTTCCATTTTCTCAAGCCTCTTTATCATTTCATTCTGATCTTCTTTCCTTCCTTCTTCAATAATCTTCTTCAATTCATTCTTATCTTCTAGCCTTCCTTCTTCCATTTTCTCAAACCTCTTTATCATTTCATTCTGATCTTCTTTCCTTCCTTCTTCAATTCTCTTTAACCATCCACAAAGTACCTCCATATTTAAAGTAGCACTATGCGATTTGCAATTTTTACAAACTAAGTCATCATCAGGAATAAATTCTCTGGATATTGGCAAATTTGCACACCCTAAATGGAAATACGCCTCGCATTTCCTGCACTGAAATATTTCGTCCAAGGGCTTATCTTTATCATCACAACAACTCAATTTATCCATTTTCTTCTTGCTCTGGCTTCTCAAAATTCTCCTACTCATACCCTGATATCTCTGCAAAATCGATCACATGACTTACATCAGACTTTGTAACGCTCGACAATTTCCTCATGACTTCACACGGCACAAAACACACGTTTTTTTCACACGATATTACAGTTACAATTTATCCTTTTACATCATCGATGCCTTCACGTTGAGCGCCAAATTTACCTGTGACGTTCCTTTCTGGTGTTCACCAATGGATCACGGATCACTACGTCACGGTAACTACCCAATCTCCCTGTGCGGCGGAGTTATGAGACTCTCCTTAATGTTATGCTACACTGGATTCTCAGGACGAAACGGTTTGAACAAAAAGAATAGCTTCTTACTATTTTACAAATTTAATAAAACATTTTACCTTTAAACAATCGCTGCTAATTAATAACAATATTCACCAACACAATCACTTTTGAATTAAGTTGCTGCTTTTTCTTTAAAACGGCGTTTTTCACAAAATAGACGTCATCTTCCGCAACTCAACTTATTATTTTCTTTTTTCGCACTGTTGTCCTCGCAACCGAATCAATAAAAGATTGGACAGTTCTACACATCTTCACAAACCGGAAATGACTTCCACTTCCGATATTGCGTGTAACAAATGTACAGCAAAAATTACAAATTTAAGCCAATATCAAAATATCAAACAACAGTATTGAAACTAACAAATCAAATGTGAAATTAACAGAAAACAAATAAAATATTTCATATGGTCAAAATAAACAAAGCGTATCAAGTTCTCCTCCCATACAAACAAAGAAAATTGACGCAATGTACATGAAGGAAATTTTCTTTATAGAATAAACTTCTTCGAACTTACTTCAGAACTCTTCACTCTTCATGCAAACTCGCTCTAAGAAAATTCATATGATCCTACATTTTTTAATCATAAAAACAAATCTTCAAACTATCTGTTATCTTGCTTTGTGTAGAACTTCTTTTCTTTCTTTCACCATCCTTTCCACATCTTCTAAGAGCTTCTTAACATTAACAGCTTGTTCTTCATTCAACTATACATTTCCTAAACATTTGTATTTCCAAACGTTTAACTTCTGAAATTGTTCTGGGCTTAAACTTAATTATTGACATTGAAGTCTCACATAAAATTATACATTTGTTCCCTATTGGACCTTTATCATTTTCAACTATGGCTGTCCTTTCCCTTCGACTTCGCCATTCATTCTCAGATTGGTCTCCTGGAACTAAATTATCAACATTGTGAACTTCTAATCCTTCTGGGAATTATACCTAACGTCAGCCCTCTTTCGGTTTAATAATAATCATTACAGGAAATGAAATTCAAGTTGTATCCAAATCATGTACACAAGCCAAGCATTATCTGAATAATTATATGGCTTTGTAAACTCTTCTTTATCCATTTTCTTTAAAGAATGTGCAGGACTCTCGACGATTACTTTCTATGATGGAATATACTATTCAACCTTGATAATGCAACCAAAAGATAGATTGTCATATACATTTGATAACACGTACTTCACATCTTCACGTGCAAGCTTATTTGATAGAGTGTTTTACAAGCGGTTTCTTTTTGTTTTCTGAACTGTCTTCTTCTTCCTTCTTTTTCTCCATAGATCAAACATTTCTTTCTTCTCTTGCCACTTCAATAATTCTCCTTCCAACTTTTTCCTCTTGGACAACGGAACAGGATAAGGATTGGAGTAAACAGGTTCTTCACTGGTTATATTTATTTCGCAGATAGAATTCCTAGATAATCCTGGTTTGTCGGCGAATATTCTTCTATATTTCAACAATAAATTAAATAGCTGCTCCTTTTCCTCAACTCTCAAAACATCTGAAGCAAAGGCTTTATCTCTTATGTCTGATTCTGTTGCAGTCCACTCATCAGCGTTAGCTTCTTCCTCCGCTTTCGTACACTGTATTAAGGCTGTCTTCTCCCGCGACTCGCCCTTCTCTGAATCTCCAGCGTTAGGAAGTAAATGTTGCTCTACCGTGTGTCCGCCATTGATCAGATACAATTTTTCTGCGCCTGCATCCAGAGTGGCTTTGTATCTTCGAAGGAAAGGATAACCAAATAATAAGTCAGCTTCTAAGCACTTGACCACATATACCAAATCTTCAAATATAAAACCGCCAATTTCAAAATTTATTCGCCTGCAACCAGCTATCCGTGATCTTTCTTTTCCAGCAAAATCTTTTAATATTACGCCTGGACACTTCTGCAATTTAAGACCTGGTAATCGCTCTCGTACTTGAAGCCAAATATTATAATTCATAAGGGTACATTCGCTACCCGTGTCCAGAGTGCATTTTATTTGGAATCCTAATACCTCGACTGAAATTTCAGGTTTCTTCACATTATCCCTATCTTCTTCCATTATCGTCTTTCTAATTTTTAAATAATTTAGAGGAGTGGCTTCGATATTCAAGTACAATACTTCTAACGGATCTTCTGTTAGGAATGGGTCTTCACTTTCGTCGCTTTCTTTTACTTGCATGCCCTTCATTGCAAGCGTAAGAGTACCGCTTACAACGGGCGCTGGGCTAAACCCAGAACTTCATTGCAGTTAATTTCCCATGGCGACGCTGTAACTCTAAGATTACTGGAAGGTAGCTCTTCCGTCTGTATTGCACACTCTTTTCGTTCTGGAGCTATTTGATCTCTTCTCCAACTATTTGTGTACGGCGTAGTCCTTCTATAAAGTCTGTTACTTGTCCAGTTTCTATTCTTCCACTTTCCACCCGGGAATCGCTGTCCTTCTCTGGTGATTGGTTCTTTCCCATTTCCGCTCTCTGCGCTGCGTGATCCTCCAGGATTATTAGTAGAAGTTGTCATCTGTACTCTGCGAACTCGAGGTTGGTTAGGTCTCCTTTCTTCTGCTTTATTTCCGTCGCCTCTCCACCCATCTATCTGTTCTGAGGCTTCGTACTTCCCCAAGAAGTTGGTCAACTGGTCAATGTTTCGAGGATCCCTTGTTAATACTAGCTGCCGTATTCTGTATGGGAGCTGATGAATAATTAAACTTAACACTTCTGTTTGGTCCACACGTTCGACCAAGTTACAGTATGACCCGTAGACGTCCCAACAATAATCCTCCATAGAAAGACCTGAGGATTTGGAATATCTTCTGTTTCTTAAAATCTGGATCTCTCTCTGCTTCGCTTCTGCAGAGGCATACTGTTTTTTAAACGCGGCACAAAACTGTTCAAAAGACTTCCACCTTCTCTCGTTGGCAATAAACCAGGCTTTAGCTTTCCCTTTCATTACAGAAGGAAGCACCTTTAATCTATAGTGCATAGGCATTTTCATTATGTCCATGGACGTTTTCAGTTCTTCCAAATAACGCTCCGCTGATATGGAATTTATTTCTCCGGTAAATTTGCTCAGAGAGTTAATATCCGACATTCTAAAAAAATGTCCAGTGTGAGATGGACTATGAGAGACATCAAGAGATTTATCAATATCTTCTCTGGGTATCCCTTTTGTACTTTGGATACGTCTCCTCCTCTTACGGTTCCTTTTAGTCAACAATTCAGCAGAAGATACAGATTCTGTTGAAGATATACCGGAAATCAAAGGGTCATTATCATCTCTCACCCATCGAATATTTTCCACAGATCTGTCAGTATTTCCAGTAGTCATTCCTGGATTTCCTTGCACAGATTCTAAATGTAATCTCTCCAACTTCCCTAAAAGGAATTCCTCCATAAAATAGAACTTCTGGTTAATTTCTTTATTCATCTTCTCACTGTCCTGCATACACAAATTCCTTGAAGTACTTTGCTGATCCACGACGGATTCTATCCTTGCCCTTACGGTGTCCATTTCATTCATTACTTTTCGTCTGTCTACTTCCCAGACTTCTTCTATCTTATTTAGAGCATCTCTCCCTTCATCAATTTGTTTTAACAAATCACATCGCACAGCTTCCAATTCTTCTTTGTTTTCTTGTCTTCTGTCTTCTATTACTTTCATCATTTCATTTTTATCATCTTTCCGCTCATCCTCAATCTTCTTCATCAATTCTTCTCGGTCTGCTTTCATTCTCGTCATCATTTCCTCCTTATCATTCCTAAATACCTCCTCTAAGTTCCTGAAAGCTACTTTAGTTTCGTTTCTTCCGTCTTCAATAATCTTCATCAGTTCCTTTTTATCCTCTTTCCGTCCTTCTTCTATCATCTTCCTCAATTCATTCTTATCTTCTAGCCTTCCTTCTTCCATTTTCTCAAGCCTCTTTATCATTTCATTCTGATCTTCTTTCCTTCCTTCTTCAATAATCTTCTTCAATTCATTCTTATCTTCTAGCCTTCCTTCTTCCATTTTCTCAAACCTCTTTATCATTTCATTCTGATCTTCTTTCCTTCCTTCTTCAATTCTCTTTAACCATCCACAAAGTACCTCCATATTTAAAGTAGCACTATGCGATTTGCAATTTTTACAAACTAAGTCATCATCAGGAATAAATTCTCTGGATATTGGCAAATTTGCACACCCTAAATGGAAATACGCCTCGCATTTCCTGCACTGAAATATTTCGTCCAAGGGCTTATCTTTATCATCACAACAACTCAATTTATCCATTTTCTTCTTGCTCTGGCTTCTCAAAATTCTCCTACTCATACCCTGATATCTCTGCAAAATCGATCACATGACTTACATCAGACTTTGTAACGCTCGACAATTTCCTCATGACTTCACACGGCACAAAACACACGTTTTTTTCACACGATATTACAGTTACAATTTATCCTTTTACATCATCGATGCCTTCACGTTGAGCGCCAAATTTACCTGTGACGTTCCTTTCTGGTGTTCACCAATGGATCACGGATCACTACGTCACGGTAACTACCCAATCTCCCTGTGCGGCGGAGTTATGAGACTCTCCTTAATGTTATGCTACACTGGATTCTCAGGACGAAACGGTTTGAACAAAAAGAATAGCTTCTTACTATTTTACAAATTTAATAAAACATTTTACCTTTAAACAATCGCTGCTAATTAATAACAATATTCACCAACACAATCACTTTTGAATTAAGTTGCTGCTTTTTCTTTAAAACGGCGTTTTTCACAAAATAGACGTCATCTTCCGCAACTCAACTTATTATTTTCTTTTTTCGCACTGTTGTCCTCGCAACCGAATCAATAAAAGATTGGACAGTTCTACACATCTTCACAAACCGGAAATGACTTCCACTTCCGATATTGCGTGTAACAAATGTACAGCAAAAATTACAAATTTAAGCCAATATCAAAATATCAAACAACAGTATTGAAACTAACAAATCAAATGTGAAATTAACAGAAAACAAATAAAATATTTCATATGGTCAAAATAAACAAAGCGTATCAACTTTCTATTCCGAGGATTAGAGGAGAGAAAAGCGGGAGCTAATCGACGCTGCAAAATATGTTTATGTTCCACGGCTGATCGCAAATTGGATAGTGTGAAGGAGGCTTGCCAGGTTGAAGGTGGGAGTGTAGAAGCAGTACTAACTGGTGCTTGCTGCTCGTGCATGAAGCGCATCGACCCACGCCATTCTTGAGACTCGCTGTTTACAGCTCATATTACTCGTGCAAACTCGATTCCCAGACGAAAGGATACCTTTACCATGAAGTTTCATTGTGCACTTCGAACACCCACTAACTCCACATAAATATATTATCCACCCACTGCAGGTATGGGAGTCGCCAGAATTTTCTGTAGGGGATCAACTCATTGATAACACTTGAAGAGTAGAAATAATAACAGTTATTATACAGCTATTTTATACAACTATTGATTGATTGATTTGCTTTATTTTACTTCGCTTCTTGTGCCACTTTTGGCTAATTTGCGAAGATGGGTGACCTCTGGCGTCGTAGCGCGATGTGATAACCACTCCGCCACGGGGGCCAGCTATACAACTATTAAAAAGTACATGCACAAATATTACTCCAAAATTTTTATTTTGGGAAGACTACTTGATCCACCAGATGAGTGGATATCTAGTCCGTTTTCCATTTTTTTTTACACTTGGTACAGTTCGCTTACTGATAATACTTATTCTATTTTGTTATTAAATTTAACACATTTCATCCAAGAAAAATCATTAAACGTTGAGGGGATCCCCCCACAATGTATGTTGTTTCATCTCTGACATAAAACTCTAATTTTTGAAATTGTTATAACTGTGGGATAATTTATTCTTTGGATTAAATGGTGGGATATGAAAATAGAACCTGCTTCCTACATTTACAATGCATTTTAGATCTAACGAAGATTTTGACTTTGGTTATTCTGTTCAGATACTAATGAATTAAACTTTATTTCCACTATTACCAATTTTGCTTTCGACTCACCCCCTTCCCCCCGTCACCAGCCGTAACCCCTATTTTGCCATTGGGCCCGTCCAGTTGGCGCATGCGCACTACCGTCGAGGTTAACGACTAGCGTAGACGGGGGCCGCACATATTTATATCCATTTTACATTCCTTGCATTTTTAGTGCGACGGGAAGATTGAGAGAGGAGGTAAGGAAGAGAAGATAAAGAAAGAATAAAAAGAGAATTAGGAATACAGAGATAAAGAAGGGAAGGAGGAAATTGAGATAACCAACAAGGGGAGATATAACGAGAGAGAGATGAAACAAATGAAGGAAAACTCAAAAATAAAAGGAGTGATCTCAAGAGGATAGGGAGTAAATGAAGAGAAGGAGGGAAATTAATGAGGAGACAAGAGAAAATATTCGATGAAGAGAAACGAAAGAGAAGGGAAATCAGGGTAGAGACTAAAGAGAGAGAGACAGAGGCAGACAACAAGAGAGAGAGAGAGAGGCTGAAGAAATACGAAATGACAAAATCTCACCGAAGAAACGTTTCGGCCATAATTCATTTGTGCTCACCATTGGTTTTCTGTAGTTTCTACGTTAAGGTGCCACTGTGTGTTTATTACTAGATTCAATGTGAATATATCCTCCTTGCTTTATTAATTAAATATTTCATTTAACTGCCTTCCGATGTGTCTCCATTATCATCCACATGCATTGATTATTTCAACCTGACAGGTCAATACTGTACCCATCCACACAACATGTACGTTTCAGATCAAATTTTCCAACATTTGATTCAAGATTTAATTTTCTTCTACTAAATTTTATTTTTGTCATAATATATTTTATTGTTATTATCCCTTCGCTCTCATTTAATTTTTACCTCCATACACACAACCCTACAACAACACATCTACGTATGCATATAAGTATGTAATTCAACACTTTATATCCTTTCATACCCCATTAATTAAAATCTTAAATTATCGTCTAATAGGTTAACAATAATATACGTATACCATACATAGACTGTTTTGATGTTTCAACAATATTCTTGTGCGTCTTCTATTAAAACAATAAACTACAACAACAAACAATTACAAAGTTACTCGCCAGTCCATTTCCACGAGACAGTTAAATATTATTCCGTGTATAAACACACAGATGGAAATAATGCAAAGTGAAAAAGCAAATTGCAATTGCAATAAAACGTCGTCTTTCTTTGATTCGCAAAATCAATCACCGATATTAAACAACGAAAAACGGTAAGATAAAAACTCTTCATTATTAACACAGTGACAGTAGTAATCACAGACACTTCATTACCAAATTAAGACTTACTTTCTGTTACGATAATGCTAAGATTTTAATTCATGTTATTCTGCACATCATCTCTTGCGAGTAACTACATTAATCAGTTTCACGGAAAGACCGTTTTGTTTGTATCAATTTAACATTAGTCCTTAGTTTGTACTCCACGCAATATATAACTTACATAAAAGTTTAAAAGAAATATTGATAGAAAACCAGATACACACAGACCATTTTACACGGAAATATTAACAAAAGCATATAAATATAACACAACATATAAAAATTAACAGAAATAATTGAATGGATGATCTGAAACTCAGTGTTCCTTGGACGTTTTATTGATAAGACTAAGACTTAGCCATATTTAGAAAAAAATGTGAAAGAAGAAATCGCACGCCACTTTTTCAATGTAGAAAGCATTACGAATTTTGATTGGCGTTCGTCTTCTGCTTTCGTATTGCACGTCAGAGCGCCTTTGGTGACACCTGGCGTAAAAAGTGGCAACTGTACTAACCAAGAGCCTTTCGATTCGGACGACGTGAAGCGGCGTATCTGCGAGCTTGAAGATTCGGACACAGTCTTTGTTCACTCTGGAAATTTTTCCGACCTCGTTCCTTCATAGAGCGATTCTGGAGCTCACCCAGCCTCTGGTAGCAAACCCGAGAAGGCTTAAATGAGGCCGAAGCGTGGTTCTCATCACATCACCTTCAGTATGGCCAACATCGAGATTGTGAGCGTTTCTACCTCCACGCCCCTACGAACCTTTGTGGCACGGTCAATGCACAGGGCACAGATTTACCATTTGTCAGGGGTCCTGGGTTGGATTCCCGCCCTGGGCGTGGGTTTCATTGTTGAGTGTCCCTTCATCAATTTCATCATATCATCAATGATCCTCATCTTAGCCAAATGTCGCAGAAAGGCGAAGTAAAATAAACCAAATAAATCAATGTATCTTGTTTTCTTGCTTTAGATTCTACTCAATTTCCAGCGAGACAAAAAACTGGGAGCAACGACTCTCGACACTACTTCAAAGATGTCTGAAAAGATCAAATTCTCGTCGATTTCTTAATTATACACTCCAATTTTTTCACTACAATCACATTTCTAACTAACTGAAAGTGGTATATAATCATAAATTCCTATTTTCCCTTGATAATTGTCGAAACAACTCGCCGTTGCTAAGTCACAACAAATTGAAAATAGTTTGTGTTTCGTAACGTCTCCTTAAGATCCAGAAAGCCTTCCTGATGGGGCTTCCGATGGAGTGGGACGATATTGAAATGTATGAAGTTGTTTGCTCATTTTCGGGGCAATTTCAAAGTCGAGGAAACATGGATGACTCTCCACCCCGCCCAACTCCAATTTCCAGACGAGAATAGCGTGGCTGTTAGAATTCCATTAACTTCAGGGGAAGGGACAACGATAGAAATTTTTATTCAATTTTCCCTTCGAAAAGAGAAAGCACGATTGTCCTTTCACAAGATATGTTCCTTTCTTTTGGTTTCATAATTCCTGTGGAAATATTCCATTCCGGCGTTGGATTCAATCAGTCAACCACAAACAAAACACAAACAGGCGTGTTTATCTTTTCTTGTTTAGTTGGATTTCAGGATAACTTCACCCCTTCTCCCCCGATCTACTGAAATCAATTGTTAACATTTTTTTATCATGTAAATGAAGGAAACTTCACACTTCATTCTTCTGTCTCATGTTTAGTTCAATCCAATAGAAGTTTGGACGATTCTTCATTCGTTTGTCACACGTTGAGTTCAATCCGATAGACGTTTGCACGATTCTTCACTAGTTTGCCACAGGTTGAGTTCAATCAGATACAAGTTTGCACGATTCTTCATTCGTTTGTCACACGTTGAGTTCAATCCGATCAAAGTTTGCACGATTCTTCATTCATTTGTCACAAGTTGAGTTCAATAGAACTTTGCATCATTCTTCATTCTTCTGTCTAATGTTTCGTTCAATTTAATATTCATTATTCTTCGACGTGCTTAGTTAAATGAAATAGAACTTTGTACGGTTCTTAATCCTTTTGCCACATATTTTGTTCAATTTTTCATAACTTTACATATAACTTTATTCATTATACTGTCACATGTCTTGTTCGATTTAATATAACTCGGCATAGTTCTTCAGTCAGGATGATATTCAGACGCATTTGCAACTAGAGACAATTTGATTTGATTTTTGTTACTTGGCGTCGTTTTTCTGCCCTTTTTGGCTAATCGCGACGAAGAGGATGACTGATATGACGAAATTGATGAAGGAACACTCACAAAGAACACCCATGCCTAGACCGGGATTCGAACCCGGGACTCCTACCGTCGTAGCACGCTGTGCTAACCACTCCGCCATTGAGGTCAGCCTAACTTCGAGACGAGACCCAGAACGAGTTCCAACCTCGGCGTAAATCCCTACACGATACATTGAAAGTCAGAATTCTGAAGATAATACAAAAACAAGGACACTTAATGGATTCGAACCAAGTTCGGTTCGTAGTGCTCAACGTTTTTCGTCACGGGTGCTGGCTATTCTCCAATCTTGCAAGCAGGATTTATCACTCAGTAAATTGAGTTTCCAATCTGTCCGCCCTCGCAGCACAACAAATTCATCTAGTACACTGTGCTTGGGTCCCTCTGAAGAAATTCTAACGAGAACATGGATCCGAAGACGAGCAATTCCTCCAATCCTCACCGCCAACTTTTGCTCTTTTGAATTCTAAATAAGCTCGGCGAGGCATTTATTTGTGCATAGAGACGATGTCGAGATGAGAGGGGACTTGGCAGTCATTTCATCCCGTACATCACGAAGCCTGTCTCGTTGCGGTCTCGTCTCGATCTTGAAATCGATCTTTGATTTCGAGATATCGAGTTACTCCTTACTCGTTCTGTTCTCGGAGTTGCAAATATCTGTCTCGTTCTTTGATCGATTTTGTCTGGAGGATAATAGATACTAATATGTACTTGAAGTCTCTGAAATTGACGACAAAACACAAGTTTCTGTGTATTAAACAACACATGCCAATCTACAGTAGCCATCCCCTTGGTACTTGCTATTTAGCAGAAATTTTCATGATTTGAGTATAATTTAAACAAAGCTCTAGCGAGACGAACTTCTTAACCAGCAGGTCTCTACCTAATCTCTATCTTAAAGGCGTCTGTATTGCTTGCATTCTCAATATGTCTCGAAGCTCTATTCTCGATTTTCGATTCCAGACCTTCAATACCAGGCCCTTTAAGACTTACAAAGTTAGACCGATTTAGTGTCCAAGACTCCGATCTCGTTCGCGACTTTGGTATGATACAAGGCTCATTCAATATACAGGGTGTCATTTTAATGGCGCACACGGACACGTATAGAGGACATCAAAACAAACAACTTTTCTCAGTAACATTTTTCTCGTTGGTGCATCATTTCGGCGCTACAGTCGTTCAAAAAAAGCCCGTTTTGCCGCCTGAATGCTGGCAACCACACACAATATTTGATCGCATCTGTGACGTCATAACCCGTCGTGAAGCGATGCGTTCCAGGGTTGCCAGGAACACCCATATTCTGTGAAAAATGACAGCTACAATCAGCCACATTATGTGCCGTAAAACAAAACGAGAAAACACGTTCTGTAACCTAACAGGAAGTAAACAAACGATACGAAAAATGGTAGAAAGAAAATAGAATTCAAGTAAAAGTGGTCGTATCGAATTTTGTCTCAGCTTACATGTCAATGTACTTGCAAATCTAGTTACTAAGTTGGCACCTACAATTTAGTCAATCCACTTTGTCCTTCTGATACTAGTTGTCTGTGACACACTGAACAGATGACAAAATAGAAATAAAAGAACTCAAAATTCCAAAGGTAAGCAACACATAATATAATGTTATATTCAGTGCATTATGAGGCAAGTGGCAAAAATGGTTGAAAATACAGGGATATAAGTAGTAGTAATACAAGCTCTTCGACGACTGTGTTTATCTATACACTGGATACACATGTAACAGTTTGCAACTGTGAACAGGGCAGTATATTCGCTGATTCATAATTAGATTGTTACTGTGGTTGTAGTGTTTTAGCCGTAATGTAACAACGTGAACCTCTGATACTTCCGTTATCACAACAAAAGTACACAAACCTGTAGATATCAACCTTGCCTGTAGATACCAACCTTGCAACGAGATTTGCAAATATTTGACATGTAGCTGGGCGTAAACAGTCACATGTAATCTGTAAGTCCAATAAAATTTATTGTTGTTGATATTTGACATGTAGGCTGAGACAAAATCCGATATTGACACTTCATTTTGAATACGTTTTTTACCATTTCTCATATCGTTGGTTCACTTCTCCCTTCCCCTGAGATGACTGCTGATCTTTTGGCTGGTAGGCTATGATGTTCGGTTTTCTGGACGTGTTTCTCGCTTCGTTTTACAGCTAATAATGTGGTTGGTAGTTTGTCATTTTTCACAAAATTTGTGTTCCTTGCAACACTGCCGTGCGATGTATCGCCGCAGGAAATGACGTCACAGATACGATCAAATGTTGTGTTGGGTTGCCAGCATCCAGGCGGCAAAATTGTATTTTTTGAACGACTGTAGCGTCGAATTGACGCACTAACGAGAAAAATGTTACTAAGAAAAGTTGGGTGTTTTGATGTCCTCTATACGAATCTGTGGTCCATGGGCGCCATTAAAATGACACCCTGTATATTGGATATATGAATATTCGTAATGTTAAAATACTGAGATTCAAACAGGAAAGCTCTATTAAGGAAAGTTGTTTCTCTTTATGATACCTATTCGCTGTGAAAGTTTGCGCAGTGACATGACAATTCGAGACAAGGATGTGCAACTGAGATTGAGTGAGAGTGCCTCGGTCTCGTCTTGAACTATAAATGCCTGTCTCATTCTCGGTCTCGTGTAGAAATATATAGTAGCATACTCAACACTACAGTACAGACTTTCAACGAGTATAGAGGACATTAAAACAAAGATCTGTTCCTCTTTGACGCTACGAATCCTCCTGTAACCTGAATGTATGCAACCCCGCAGCACAAGATCATAATTTACCACTAACTGGTTGGCATTACCATAAACAAGATACAGTATACGACCTTTCTATAATCAGATATCTGCTTGTTATCTCCAAGTCAGAATAAACCTTCGCGTTCAGTTTCTGCCCTAAATAAGTTACACTTTTGCTTACTTGTTCAAGCCTATCGCTTTGTACGTCGGGCGCCAGATGATTAAGCAATCATCGCGTTATCTCATTAAATTGATGAACCTCCTCGTTTCCCAGTCCAGCGCCCAGTCAGCTCACCCCGTCCGTTTCCAAACCTAATTCACTAATTTGGTTATTGCTCGCCTGCTGTTCCAGGGTCGTAGATCCCATTTCGCTAACAGCCTCCTCTGCGCCAAAGGGAGAATTATTAAGCGGATGAATCTTTACACCCGAACCTCTCAAGTTGGTTAACTGGTCCGAGATTCACGGCGGAAGCAGAGACAAAGCGAATCACTTCGCAAACAGTTTTTGCTTTAATAATGTGGTGTTCTTTTAGTCCTTGGATGTTTGATTGATTGATTGATTGAGTTAAAATTTATGGGTGCGTCGGCACTTAAGGCCATTTCGCACCCTTCTGTATATACGGGGAAATGTCCCCTTATCTAAAATTCTGACTGAGATTTAAAAAAGGGGGTGTAGATAGCCCCTTGGGAAAAAACTAAAAGTGCAAGGTTGTAAAGAGACCTGCACGAGACAAACACGACACATTAAAAAGTCAGAACAAACTAAAAACCTCCTTACAGACGGTGGAAGAGTCCAGCTCTTCGCAAAAAACTAAAAACACGTGATAAAATACTGCTGTCATCACCCAAGAGGGATGACAAACAGCCGGAAAGGTTAAAAGTCTGCCGGAGGTAAGCAAGATCGACACATTCAACGAGAATGTGTCGAATGCTTAATAAAACATTACAAGCACGACACGACGGAGGGTCCAGCCCTTGAAGTAGGTGACCATGCGTGAGACGGCTGTGCCCTATACGCATGCGGGTAAGAATAACTTCTTCTCGCCGAGAGGGACGAGACGAGGAACGCCAAGCACCTATGGTGGACCAAACAGCGTGAAGCTTGTTCCCCGTTTCCGTATCCCACTCGGCCTGCCAAGTGTCAAGAAGGCGACAACGGAACACGTTCTGCAGGTCGCTAGCTGGCAAAAGGTGGACGAGAACGTCGCCATCTGCATGAGCAGACTTGGCGGCAGCATCAGCTGCTTCGTTCCCCTGGATGCCCACGTGGCTAGGGACCCAACAGAAGTGTACATCCGCACTGGCAGATAAGGACACAAGCCGTCTGAATATGCGTTGCGCTACCGGATGCCGGGAATACGGCGAATCCAGAGACTGCAACACGCTGGTCGAATCGCAGCACACAAGGACTTTCTTCAGCCCATTGACGTCTGCAAAGTCCAGTGCCTTTAGAATGGCATACAACTCTGCCGTAAAGATGGAACAGGCAGGATGTAGCGAGAAACTGGAACTTTGAGAGTCTAGGACGAAAGCGCAACCAACTGATTCGACTGTCTTGGACCCATCCGTGTAAAACACATTAAAATTGGGGTGCTTCGCACGAAGCTCTAAAAACCGTTGCTGGTATACAACCATTGGTGTTTCTGCCTTTGGAAGGGCAGTCAGGGAAAAATCGATAGAAGGTGCAGGAAACTCCCAGGTCGGAAGAGGCGGAATGAGTGGAGAGACGCCAGGAAGATCACTGTCAACACCAAGTGCTGACAGGATCTCGTCTGCACGAACACCAAATGGTCTAGTGACACTTGGGTGGAGCCGATACCTTGCCAGCCTACCCTGGTCTGAGATGGTGTGAAATGAAGGATGTGAAGGCATCGAGCGAAGATGGAGAAAGTAGTTCACTACCAGCCGCTGTCTTCGTAGAGACAGCGACGGCTCAGATGCCTCTACGTACAAACTAGCGACTGGACTGGTCCGAAAGGCACCAGAGCACACACGTATACCAGCATGGTGGACGGTGTCTAGGATGCGAAGTCTAGATGGGCGGGCAGAAGAATACACAACACATCCATAATCTAGCTTCGACCTGATGAGAGCACGGTACAGGCGAAGCAGTACCGTCCTATCAGCACCCCAAGAAGTATGAGATAAAACGCGTAGAAGGTTGAGAACTCGAAGACAAGAGAATTCTAACTGGCGAAGGTGAGGGAGCCATGTTAATTTCTTATCGAAAATGAGGCCCAGGAAGCGGACCTCATTCACGAAGCACAGGGGAGATTTCCCCATGTACAGGTCAGGATCGAAATGACATGTACGCTGACGACAAAAGTGGACACACACGGATTTCTCGGATGGGAGGACCACTCAACCAAACGGTTTATCGTCAGTTGGAGTTGACGAGAAGCTGACGCGAGATTCCGTGAGCGACAAAAGATCGTGAGGTCATCTACATACAGTAGACCATGTACAGGGGCAATAATGCTTGTCATAACGCTGTTCACTGCTATGGCAAACAGAGTCACACTTAATACGCTGCCCTGCGGGACACCGTTCTCTTGTTCGTGAAGATCCGAAAAGGAGTTCCCAACACGTACGCGGAAAAAACGATCGGATAAAAAGTTTTTAATAAAGTACGCCATATGGCCACGGACGCCCAAAGAATGGAGCTGCTTTATGATGCCAAAGCGCCACGTTGTGTCATATGCTTTTTGGAGGTCTAAGAAAACTGCAACTAAATGTTCCTTGTTGAGGAATGCATCCTGAATGTGTGTTTCCAGCTGAACCAGATGGTCCAGTGTGGAACGGTTGGAGCGAAAACCACATTGAAAATTACTTATCAATGAGTTTTCCTCCAAAAACCAGGTGAGACGCTTGTTGATCATGCGTTCCACCAACTTGCACACACAGCTGGTTAAGGCAATAGGCCTATAACTCGAAGCTGCGGTGCGTTGTTTACCTGGTTTCAGGATGGGAACAATAATAGCTTCTTTCCAGGAAGTGGGGAAAGAGTCCTCCAACCAAAGCCTGTTGAATACCGCCAAAAGGAAATTTCTTGCTCCAATGGGCAGATGACGAAGCATCTCATAGTGGATCTTGTCCACTCCAGGAGCTGTATTCTTTGAATCTCGAAGCGCCTGATCGAACTCCCGTTCAGTGAATCGAGAGTTGTATGGCTCGTTGTTATGACTTCGAAAAACTAGAGGGCGTCGTTCCTCACGGTCCTTCTCACGGCGGAAACGGGGTTAATAATTTTCAGAGCTAGACGCATCAGAAAACTGCGTGGCCAAGATATTAGCTATGTCTCCAGAATCGGTGTGCAACGTCCCGTCGTGCTCCAGAGCGCTCAGAGGAGTAGATGCACCCCCCTGGATGCGACGTACTTTGGTCCAAACGGCTTTCGACGAAGCCTGCTTCGTCAGGGAAGACACGTATTGGACCCAGCACGCCTTCTTACTGGCTCGAATGAGCCGACGGGCACGGGCACGCTTAATGCGGAACTGCTCTAGGTTTGCGGCAGTGTGGTTTCTATTAAATCGATCGAGAGCATGATTGCGGTCCTTGATGGCTGCACTGATCTCCGCAGTCCACCATGGGACTGGTCGTCGCCTCGCAGGTCCACAGGGATGTGGAATGGAGGCGCGTGCAGCATCATGCACTCGTGACACAAAGAGATCTAAGGCGTCGATTGGTGGTAGAGTCGACGCAAGATCGACTTCAAGGTCCACTGCACGCTCGAAGGCATCCCAGTCGGCCCGACTGAGATGCCAGTGAGGGTGTTGTTCACGTGAGTGCTGAAGATGTTCGAAGGTAACAATGAGAGGGAAGTGATCACTCCCACAGAGATCAGGGTGAACGCTCCAAGATGTGGTAGGAGCAAGGCTGGGACTGCAGAAGGACAAGTCCAACGCAGAGTGTGTGCCTGAGGAAGGACTGAAATATGTGAGAGTCCCATCATTCAGCAACGTTAAAGCTGATGCCTCACGGAATTGATCTACAATTTGACCCCGGGGCTCTGTACGAACGGAGCCCCACAAACGTTTGTAGGAATTAAAATCGCCCAAAAGAACTACAGGAGACGGAAGTTGGTCGAAAATAGAAAGGAGGTCGTCAAGAGAGAATCGCTCCTCCCTTGTGATGTAGACACAACACACAGATATTGGCTGTGGTAGATGGACCCGCACGGCGACAGCTTGGAGGGGGGTGGTGGGAAATATTGGCGTTGAGTGGATGTTATCTCGAACACCGATTGCAACACCACCGTGTGCACGACGACCCTCAGGAAGCTTGTCGGTGTGGTAAAGTGTGTATCCGTTGAGAATCACTGATTCATTTGCACGAAAAATGTGTCTCTTGGAGACATATGATGGCAGGGTCAAATTCAGATATTAAGATTTGCAGTTCATCGAGATGTGTACGGAAACCGTTAAGGTTCCACTGGAGACAATAAGCCATAGCGGGAGGTATTATAGTTACCTTTTGAGGCGTACTCTGTTTCTAGGCCCTGTCACCTTGATACATTCTTCATCCGCGGCTTCGTCTTGTATCATGTCCTCAGGTAAGGACACAGAGGGCGAAGGGGATGAAGAAGGGGCAGTGGGGGCGGGTGCTTTGAGCGCCCGCCGGGCAGCTTTGAGCTGCGCCTTAAGTTTCAGGGTGGTGGCTGCCACCCTGACTGGAGAGCTACTGGTCTTGAGGAAGTATTCTTTACTATGTACCTGCTTGAACTTTTTCTCCGTGGAGCGAGGAGTGGTTGCTGATTTCCTCGAAGCAGGACGAGCAACTACAGGAAGCGTTGTTGTTTGAGTGGACACGTCGCTGGTTTGTACACCTACACTGCGACGGCTAAGAGCAGCTGCAGCAACTGTAGCGAATGGCACAGGTAAACTAGTGCGTATGCTGTCACGGAGACGTTGTTTTGCTTCACCAGCAGAGATTTTCTCTGTGACGACCAACTCTCTGATCTTCTTCTCTTGTTGGAAAGAGGGGCAGTCACGATGCCAGACTGGGTGCTCGCCTTGGCAGTTAATGCATTTGGGACCTGAAGAACAAGGTTCGGTCCCATGATCAGGCTTACTACACTTACCACAAAGGGCGGTAGTGGCCTTGCAGGAAGGCTGAGTGTGCCCAAAGTGCTGGCATTTGAAACACCGCATCGGGTTAGGGATGTACGGACGGACTTTGAGTCTCAAATATCCTGCCCGTACAATATCTGGGAGAGTGGTCGTTTGAAACGTCACTATGAGTGAAGCAGTTGGTACTAGTTCTCCGGACTTTCGAGTCTTTATTCGCTGTACTGCGGTCACATGTTGTTCTGAGAGTGCTTCAAGAATCTCTTCCTCCTCAGCATTTAGCAGATCCCAGTGGCGAATCACACCTCTACTACTGTTAAGTTGACGGTGAGGTTCAACATTAACAGGGAAGTCGCCCAAAGATCTTAGCTTTAAAAGGTTGTTTGTCTGGCGATCTGTGCTGGTCTGGATCAGTAGACTCCCGTTTCGCAGCTTTTTTATTTCTGGTACGTCTGAACCAGCGGCGTAGTCTAGCTGCTTCTTGATCAGAAATGGTGACAAGTCCTTTAATGTAGCAGCTGGATGTTTCTTGGTTGTTGCAGATTCATCGTTACTATCGGTCTTCTGCACTATACTAATTACAAGATAACGTGGCACGTTACTTGTCTTTTCCATTACCTGAAGCGGGCTCGAAGGCCGCGCTCGTTTTGGGGGTTTCCCCCCGTTTGAGTTGTTTTTTGTACCCATATACAAAGAATATTTTAAGTGGAGGGTCCATAAAATGTCGCCTCGACATGCCCTCTATGCCGAGGAAGAGCCTACCCCCAAAAATGGAGGCTACTCGAGGACCAAACCGAAATCCCCGAGGCCACGTTCGCGACTGCACCTACCCCTGCAGCCAACACTGTCCCATCGGCACGTGCAACTCACACCTTGGGATAGGGTTTTTTTATCGAGGTTGTCTCCTCTAGCAGGACCCTTAGTTATAGGGAGGTCAAAGATATGGAGATGAATGACGTGATGAAATGGTGAAAACGTGAGATATGGATGTGAAGAATGAGTGAAATGATGAGATGAAAATGACCTCCCTATCTTAGTTTCTTAGAGGGAGGTCAAAGATATGGAGATGAATGACGTGATGGAATGGTGAAAAACGTGAGATATGGATGTGAAGAATGGGTGAAATGATGAGATGAAAATGACCTCCCTACTAAGCCCCCTCGCCCCGTCAAGGCAGTCCTACATGGAGGGGGAGTTCTTGGATGTGTGGGTTTGTTTTAATTCTTACTGACGTTACAGAAAATATAATTTGTAAGACTGTATTTTTATTCTTCTGGCCTGAGTGAGAGTGATATGCAGCCACTTTTGGCTAATTGCGACTGGCCTGAGTGAGAAGCAAGACAGAATGCACCCGCCCCCACTCCCCCTTCTTCATCCCCTTCGCCCTCTGTGTCCTTACCTGAGGACATGATACAAGACGAAGCCGCGGATGAAGAATGTATCAAGGTGACAGGGCCTAGAAACAGAGTACGCCTCAAAAGGTAACTATAATACCTCCCGCTATGGCTTATTGTCTCCAATGGAACCTTAACGGTTTCCGTATGCATCTCGAGGAACTGCAAATCTTAATATCTGAATTTGACCCTGCCATCATATGTCTCCAAGAGACACATTTTCGTGCAAATGAATCAGTGATTCTCAACGGATACACACTTTACCGCACCGACAAGCTTCCTGAGGGTCGTCGTGCACACGGTGGTGTTGCAATCGGTGTTCGAGATAACATCCACTCAACGCCAATCTTTCTCACCACCCCCCTCCAAGCGGTCGCTGTGCGGGTCCATCTACCACAGCCAATATCTGTGTGCTGTGTCTACATCACAAGGGAGGAGCGATTCTCTCTTGACGACCTCCTTTCTATTTTCGACCAACTTCCGTCTCCTGTAGTTCTTTTGGGCGATTTTAATTCCTACAAACGTTTGTGGGGCTCCGTTCGTACAGAGCCCCGGGGTCAAATTGTAGATCAATTCCGTGAGGCATCAGCTTTAACGTTGCTGAATGATGGGACTCCCACATATTTCAGTCCTTCCTCAGGCACACACTCTGCGTTGGACTTGTCCTTCTGCAGTCCCAGCCTTGCTCCTACCACATCTTGGAGCGTTCACCCTGATCTCTGTGGGAGTGATCACTTCCCTCTCATTGTTACCTTCGAACATCTTCAGCACTCACGTGAACAACACCCTCACTGGCATCTCAGTCGGGCCGACTGGGATGCCTTCGAGCGTGCAGTGGACCTTGAAGTCGATCTTGCGTCGACTCTACCACCAATCGACGCCTTAGATCTCTTTGTGTCACGAGTGCATGATGCTGCACGCGCCTCCATTCCACATCCCTGTGGACCTGCGAGGCGACGACCAGTCCCATGGTGGACTGAGGAAAAAGAAAGAGTTGAAGGGAAAAGACTGACAACAGAGAAAAGAAATTTGGTGAAAAGAGGACAAAGGAGAAGTGGACAGGGAAGGGGAAGTGGACAGAGAGAGAGAGAGAAAGGGAAAAGCGGACAGAGAGAGAGAGAGAAAGGGAAAAGTGGAGAGAGAGAGAGAGAGAGAGAGAAGAAAAAGTGAGGAGAGAGAGAGAGAGAAGAAAAAGTGGAGAGAGGGAGAGAAGAAAAGTGGAGAGAGAGAGAGAGAGAGAAGAAAAAGTGGAGAGAGAGAGAGAAGAAAAAGTGGAGAGAGAGAGAGAAGAAAAAGTGGAGAGAGAGAGAGAAGAAAAAAGTGGAGAGAGAGAGAGAAGAAAAAAGTGGAGAGAGAGAGAAGAAAAAGTGGAGAGAGAGAGAGAGAGAAGAAAAGTGGGGAGAGAGAGAGAGAGAAGAAAAGTGGGGAGAGAGAGAGAGAAGAAAAAGTGGAGAGAGAGAGAGAGAGAGAATGAAAAGTGGACAGAGAGAGAGAGAGAGAGAATGAAAAGTGGACAGAGAGAGAGAAGGAAAAGTGGACAGAGAGAGAGAGAGAGAGAGAGAGAGCGAGAGAGAGAGAAATGGAAAAGTGGATAAGGTGTGAAAGAGAGAAGGAAATAATGAAAAGTAGACAGAGAAGACAGAAGGAAGAAAAAAATATGGGTGAAAAAATGTGGCACAGAGAAAAAGAAGATAACTTAGAGAAACGATGAAAACGAAGAGAGAAAAAAGGGGAAAGATAGGGATATAACTACAGAGAGAAAAGAGATGGGCTAAGAGAAAATAGTAAAAAAAACAAGGAGAGAAAGACCGAGAGAGAAAGAGAGAGGGAGAAAGACGAAAGAAACACAAAGTAAATAAAAAGGTGAGGACAAGATACAGGACAGAAAATCTAGGCGGAAAGCGGAAAACAAGAATGAAGGAATAACGAATTGGGGAAAATATGGGAAAGAGAAATAGAAAAAACCAGTAGGTTAATCAGAAAATGGATGATGCTTCATTTGTAGTGCAAGAGTAACACTATTATTTCGGAGACAAAATGCACCGCTGCGGGGACCTGCTGTAAGAATCTGAAAACAAGTTTAAAGGATATGAATCGATCTGAAAGCTCTCACAAAACATATTTTCAAGCTTATAGACCGAAATACACGAACGGTTCCACGTAATTACTAAAAGCTTTACAGGAGGAGAAAGAGGTCAATTAGACCTCGCCAATTGTCGTAAATTTAAAACTATTGAGCTAAAATGTTTAGTAGCTGCTAGATACCATTCGGTATTGTAACGTATTTGAGTTAAATCAGACGACACATTTCAAAATTGAGCTCGAAAGCATTTTCCTTAGGATTTCTCTTAACATTTACGCCATGACCAAAATTCTACCGTGTAAAGTGAAAAATCTTATGGATATGGCATTTCTCAAGGATAGGCTCGGTCCGTATCATTTTTCGTAGCTAACCAATCAGAAGCGACCTCTAGGTCACGAGTGTAATGGCGGCCGCGTGAGATGTAAACAACGTATCACTTCACACTTTTAAACAACGATAACTATTGAACCGAGAGGAATATCGCTTCGTATGAAATGGTTTTAGGTAGAGAAGAATGGCACTGATTAAATACATACTTTACAACGTTTACTGTACACACATGGAGGAATATTTTAGTTTTTTTTCAATTGTAAAAACAGTGCACTCACCATAGATGGTGTTAACTCGATGTGCCTTTCGTGCCGTATGTATTACACATTGTAATCGCAACAGCTAACCAAAATATTCCATGAAATGCTTTCGTGCAAAGTACTATATACTATAAGATTTTTGGAAGCATTTACGCAGCATTTATGCTAGCAAGAATGTTAGAGGAAATGCTTTCGTCTAAAGCCGGCCTTTCTCATGTTTAAGGCGTACCACCGCTGCAATGTGTTGAATCAGTGTACATTTTTTTTTTCGGATTTCATTTCCCAGGTCATAGAAAGTGTTAAAATCACTGTACAGCAAAAGGCAACAAGGCTAATCGAATTGTTGGATTTGAACTGCACGGAGGATTTCATTACAAGAGTAATGAACTGGTTTAACTAATGAGTTCCTCGTTGTCATTACGCCAATAGGAGGCTATGTCAATTAAAACACTCATCAATATTATTGGATGCTTAAAAGTAGATGGTAGCCGCAGGAATGAGGCTATTCGAGTTCGTCACGTGACACTGGAACATCCTTCGGCAAATTTGCTCTGTGGCAATGTCGTTAAAGGACACGAATGGCCGCACGTAAAATAAAGTTAGAAAGTGTATGATTACGAAACACCACCAGAAATAACTTGTCACTCTTACGGAGGGGATGGGGGAGGGGGGGGGTTGGACAGTTTGTTCAGTAAGCAGAGAGAAATGAACGAGTGAAAACAGGAGAATAGAAGGATTGAGAGAACGAAAGAGGACAAAGGAGAGAGAGAGGAATAAAGAGTAAAAGAACGGAACAAAAGAGAGAAAGCGCAAAGAAACAAAAGGAGGGAGACGAAAGAGAAGAGAACTAAGGAGGAAGAGAACGAAAAAGAAAAGAGAGGGAAAGAAAGAAGGAAAAGAAAAATAGTACAACGTAAATGAAAGAAAGAAAAGAGAACGAAGACAAAAAGGAAAAGATACCGATATCGACAGAAAGAGAAAACTCACTAATTAAAACTACACCTTTTCGTTGCAGCGACTAAACTTTTTATACTGAACATTTTCGACATGATTTGACATGAGTCTTTTGAAGAGTTATACTGTATAAAGAATTGAATGAAATGTCAGTTAAAACCGATAATATTCAACAAAGGGACATCAAATAATGATAATTACATTTTCTAGTTGGAAATTAACAATAAATGGTTTAAAACTTGTTAACACTGCTGAATTGAATTTACACATAAATTAGTGAAAAAGAAACTCTCATTTAACATCTTCCAGTTATTTTGTGAGCAGAAAAGATATTATAAACATCAGATTTAATATTGTATAACCATTCGTCTTTAATGTCTTCATTATTTCTATTTGCCAGCTGTTCTTTCAAATCCAATAAGTGGTTTGGATCCTGCTTGAAACCGTCGGCCTAGTTCCGATAGCCTACCTGTGCATAAAGTGGAAATGTTGGCAAACGTTTCGTATGAGCATGACTAGTAGACTGTCAATAAGCAAGCACTGAAGGTCTCTGTATATTTCAGAAATACAGGGTGTCCCACGAACGGCGCAACTGGGAATTAAGAGTGGCGTTACTTTGTAACCGAAACCTGTACATACATAAGTCATACACCAAATGTTAGCCCTGTCCAAGTAGATATTTTTAAACATAGAAACAACAAACGGGGTGCAGCGTTGTTCATGCAGTGTTGCCAAATGTAAGTGAAAGTGTAAATTTATTTTTCCACAAAGCATGGAAAATTGCATGTCAAACATTCGTACGGAAATTTGGACGTCAATTTCCACCTTGGGAAGGTGGACTATTTCGCCATCTATAGTTCAGAGAAGAAAACCGATCGTTTTCGCGTATAGCCAATCCTGAAATGCCTCGTAAAGGCGTACAGGTCCAAATGAGTGTTTTAAAAAAATTATGAGGTACAGTGGCAACACTGTTCATGTTTGAAGGCAACAAAAGGTGTGTTTAGTGATGGTTTATGACATGGAAATACTGGAAACAGGAAAAAAAGAAAATGAAAATTATGGTGAAGAAAGTGTTACTTACCTACTCCTACACTTTTTGCATGAACAACACTGCACCCCGTTTGTTGTTTCTATGTTTAAAAATATCTACTTGGACAGGGCTAACATTTGGTGTATGACTTATGTATGTACAGGTTTCGGTTACAAAGTAACGCCACTCTTAATTCCCAGTTGGGCCGTTCGTGGGACACCCGTTATTAAGTACCACACTTCGTCATATTTTCCTGTCATACATGTCCTTAGTGGTGAAGGAACTGTTGGGGCTATATTTTGGGAAGGGGTACAGTACCGCCTGAATCCTTGATCCGAATTGTACACATTATAATTGTATAATTCGCGATATCGACTGGTACGAATTGAATGTACTCTTAACAACAACCGCTACATCAGGAAAGTTGTAGAGGCAGAAGTCATATTCTTCCTTCAGCGCATTCCTCACGCTATATTCCAGCAGGACAATGCCCGACCACATGTTGCCAGGAATGTTCAAGCCTTCTTCGCAGCACGACAGATAACGCTTCTTCCCTGGCCTGTACGTTCGCCAGACATGTCATGGTGCTTGTTTCTTCCATACTATATCTAAACTGTCTCGGGAATCTGTGGAGCAAGGCCGCGCATAACGGTAGAGAAGGGGAGAACGCGAGTGGGTGGAGGAAAGAAGTGTGCGATGCTACACACTGTTGGTAGCAGCAGCCGCGTTTTCCCCTCCAGCGCGCTCATTGGTCGAGCCCTCTCGAGTCACTACTTGCGCAGAGGACTTGTCTTCGTTCGCCTGCTGCAAAGATTCCCTGGAAGCCCTCGTTTGACCTGTTGATTGAGCTGGGGTTTCAAATCCAATTTATGGACAGATAGGCTAATCGGGACTGGAACTACAGCTTAAACTTGAATCAGAAACACCGTGAAATGTGCCCCCACCGGGTATCAAACACGATCCCCCTTCAATAAGGCGACGGAGTTAGCACTACACCATCGGGGAGGCCCTGTAGCAGTCGTCATGGCTCATGGGGTCGTCACCAAGGGTCCACGGTTCGAGTCCTGGTGTGGGTATTCCTTTGCGAATGTCCCTTCGATCCATCCTCGTCGTTGCGATCAGCCTAAAGAGGCAGAAAAGTGACGCGTGACGCAAGACAACAACAAGTGCATCTACAGTTCATCATCATCCATCCCCATTGTCGCGATTATGCTAAAGAGAGAAACAGCGACGCTAAAACAGCCCTCGTACAAATAAAAGTGACTACCGCCCCCAACCCCACCCCAGAGTTGATGGAAATTACGAGGCAATACTCGCAGGGTGTTTCCCGGGGTACTCCACTAACCGTTAGGCTAGAGGGAAAATCCATTCTTTATGGATTCCATCCCTGTAAATGTGGGCGTGCGAGCAGCTGGGGGGGGGGTGATTGTGGGAGGGGGTATGCATGTAGGAAGAGATCGATGCCAGCTGAGGCGCAGGGTCAGGGGCGAAACGTCCGGGATGCGAACGTAGGACCGCATAGATCGATGCTCGGTAGCTTCATCCTGGGAGACAGTTTCCATGGCAACCGAATTGGTGCGAGAGAGAGATGTGGGGATTTTGCGCGGGATTTGTCAGCGGGCTGTATGAGGCATTGCCCCTGGTGAGTGAGACAACCTTGAACCGACCGTGACAAAGTTTCAAGGTGAGATGTGGAACGGGCCTTTTATTACTGTTGTTGTTATTGTTATTTTGATCGAAGTGTTGTGCAAAAATCTTTTTTAATATCAAAACATTAAGAAATGAATGTAAGAGGGACCACATCATATGAAAAAGCGTTCACAATGGAAAAAATGTTTATTGGCTTTTGCACGAATAACGAAAAAAGTGCAGACTTTAGCAAAACTTTAGTAGAGTGACACAATGAACCGTTGTCCATTCACATCGCAGGACGGTTATTTTGACTTAACCCTGTTTCCCTGCTGACTGCTTCGAGGAGGGGGGGGGGGTGAAAGGTTGCCGCTTTTTACCAAAAGAAGGGGGCAGCTGAAGATCTATAGCCGGGACGGCCTAGGATCCAGCGCGGAGACCGCCCTTCTAGCAGTAACCCTACGAAGGAACTCGCGGTCAAACAACCAATTAGACCTAGTGCTTGGGCAAGCGGTAACATTAAAATCCCTGCTTTCCGTTCTGCGATGTGAATGGACACCGGTTGGTACGGCGGCTGGAGAATAATTGGCTTTTGACTGCAAGTTCCTTCTCAGGTAAACGCGGCAACAGAAGGTCACAGCCAGAAAGGCGGGTCCCGAGCCGGGAGATACCGCGATTTCACTATAATCTTTACAGCGCTGACTCGTATACGAAACATACCTGATCCTACCTAGTGTGTACATTCGATATAGATCTAGCACCTGACGTCACACAGAAAATATCGTTCAGAAACCATTTTTCGTTCTACTGCGCAGATAGTTGCATATTTTTACTTACCTGACGTTTCAAAGATCCCTCTCACTCACTGCGCATATTACTACGCATCCTCCAAATGACGCTGTAAGAAGACTCCCACACAACGTTTTTAGTTTCTCTGCGCATATCACTGCGCAGCCTAGTTGGTTGTAAGCATTAAAACCTGTTGTTACGGACTCCCCTGATTTAATTCAATATTTGAATAGCTTCCGTTTGTCATTTTTTTAAAAGATGTTTATAGTGCAATTTATTGCAGTGTTCATTACAAAAGTGAATGATGGCATGGTTTATATAATTTATTTTTTTTAATAAAAAAAGAGAGCTGACAGATTTCTTGCACAAGTATGTCTAGAAAGAAAATTATCTTCGGTAGTTCATGAAAGCATTCTTATTAAGTGTTCCAAGAAATTCAGAGGGCATTTGTCATGCCTGATTTTTGACAATCTAGAAATATGGATTTTATAATAGTGGATTTTTAATGAGAATACCTGTGTTGTCAACAGTTTCTAATATGAATAAAAATTATAAAAGTCACATTTTCATCTCTAGCAACCTGGTAGCATAAGTAAATTTTTCATCTGATCATTGGCAGCACATATTCCTCGAATCCTCGCCATATACATCAAAATTCCAACATTCCTTCAACATGTAATTGAGGAGTCCTTGAGACTCCACTCTCGCAGATCACAGGCTACGAACCGCTGGCTAGATATCTATTCTCCATTCATTGTAAGAAAGAAGTTAATGGAAACAAAAGCACGTGACTTTTGGGAAATAGTTCCTATCCTGTGTTGCTTCTGGTTTATTTTGCCAATGAATATATTGGTTGTAGCTGTACAGCTCATAATAAAAGATCCTCCACATCTTTAAAGTAGCTGCTACCTTGAGTGGTACAGCTTTACCACATGCACTACATTCCTCCGCGCAAGATTCTTGCACAGCTGCCACTGGAAGATCCAACAGGATTTCTTAGAAGTCACGTGCATTAGTTTTCATTGGCTTTGTTACAGCGGAAACAGAATAGTTTAGAATTAAGTCCACACATGTCGTGCGCCGTTAGAGTCTATTTTATGTGTTAGAAGCAAGCTCAACCTACAAATTACAGAGAGCAACACATGACATATCAGACGAAAACAAACAATGTATAATATTAAGATTCTTACTAATAACAGTTCATCATTTTATATGGTCTATTATCAGTCTGAACCATCAATAACATCTGTGAAAAGTGTTTCTTTTTAAGGAGTAGGACTAACGAAAGATAAAAAGTATGAAATCTTACCTTAGAAAACGAAGTCATCATTCTGAACATGTAAGGATTGTCTAGTTCTCTGGCGACTGCTTTTCTGTAAGGAAGGAAAATATAAAATTAGACATATGTGTGTGTGTGTCAAACAACATGCTATTACACAAAATAAATACACTACAATTTATCACAGAGAACATCAACAAACACAAAATAGTTCAGGATTTTTAACGAGATAGTTATGATATCAGCCTATGTCATTTTCATTGAAAATATATACCTATGCGCTTAATGGGATTTGTTTTATTAAGCTTCAGTTACAAATACCGAGGGGTTTACTGAAAATCATGCTGAAATTCCTACAATATACCCCCTGCACTGTAAACAAACATTTATATATATATATATATATATATATATATATATATATATATATATATATATATATATATATATATATAATATTTATTGGTTGTGGACGAAATCCATGCACCAGTGAGCAATTTTTAAATTAGTAATATATACTGTACATGCATATAGTATTTACATACAAGTATTCCTTTCATAATAAATAATTAAACCATTTCTTTCCACATTTACAGCATTGTTTTCGACTTGTTAAAATATTTTGTAAGAATTTTGATTATTGAGGATGAAGGAGAAGTCAGTACACAAGGCAGCGACACTGGCGCTTGATGTCCACTCTTGTACAAGTCCTGTAAAAATTGTTCTCTGTGTGTTTCATAAAGTTTACACTGAAATATACGTAATATGGTTCGGAGTTGCAATATGTTCACTACACAAACAAACTGGTTAAGGCACTAAGTTGTTCTTGTAAAGGTGAGCTTTGGTGATGGTATGATTTCACCTGCAGCGCATTATACGTAGTTGTGAGCGAACTCCGGGAGAGTCGTATATATTTGAACCAGCATTCCTTTGGAATTCTTTCTTGTATAGAATAGTACGCCTTACCGCACTGAGTACCAGTATTTGTCCACAAGCTTTGCCAGTCAGTAAGTAATTCTTTTTTAGTGTGTGATTCCAAAACTACAGACGGAAACTTTATTGAAAGGGGCCGTGGGATTGATGTAAACAAACATTGACTATGATTTCTCACCATTAGCCTAAAAAAGAATGTTAGGGAGTTTCCATAACAATAGCCATTTTCTGCTGACTGAACATTAATTTTATTTTCATTCTCTCTTGCATGGTATCAATTTATCATTTTATTCTCCATTGTGTTTTAGTTGCAATATTCCTGTCCTAAATATTTTCAATATAATTCACTTTGTTTTAGCACAAAGGTTAAAATTTAATTTTGCTTGCATTACCTACAACAATTGAATGCAAAACACATTTAACGCTTTGTGCATTGTTGACTTAATTTTATTTTACTTCAATCCGCATTGGTTTCCATTTAAAATGTTTGATAAAAACGTGTGTGTAGTTAAATATGGATTTTCGCTAATTCTTTTCGTTACCATACATTTGATTCCAATTAGTTTGTTCTAGTTTTTAAAAAAATCTCTCAAGTTTGCTCGATTTACATCGAATTTATGCTCTCATTCGGGACTGGGCCTACAGATCAGAGTGGGATCCAAACCACTGGCCATTGTGGATCCACAGGAAAGTTTCAAAATTCTGTTAAATGCATTACACGGAATGATATGTTTGATTGATTGATTGAATTAGATTATTTGAGACGCTCGGAAGAAAAACTTGGTACCAACACTCAGTTCAAAATTGAGTTAACGTTACTGGACAGTCTCCACTTGTAGTACAATAAGTAATTTATGCATGTATATTGCACATACAGGGTGTCTCATAAGTAATAGCGCAAACTGACAGAGGTGAGAGTACACGATAATAGAAGCAAAAAAGTCTCAGTAAACATTGGTCTCCAAACGAGCCGTTTTCGAGATAATCGCGAATGAGTGATTAAAAGCCGCCACTGACTTCATTGTTTGTAAACGTCGTCCTAATTGGTAAAATGATGATAATGTGTGCGAATGTGTGGTTACAAGCCGTCATTGATTGCATATTTTAAACACCGAGTGCTTTACTCCTTGCGCGGTCAGAGGTTTGCTCTTTGTTTAAAAAACAGAACATTTCTAACAGGTGGCGTTGTAATCAAACAGGATGGATACGATCAGTACACTCGTCTAATCGTACTGTACTGCGTAGTGAAAATGAAACCGTGCAGCAACGAAGAGTATGAACACTTTGAACACCTCCTCTAACAGGTACGAATGTACAGTAATTGTAACATGTAACATACTAACGTAGTACTGTATTTCTTGTTAAAGTAGTTCAGTAAAAGCAATGAGATCTCCAATGACTTTTCTTACTGTATTATTAGCATTTTACCAACTAGGACGACGTTTATAAACAATGAAGTCAGTGGCGGCTTGTAATCACACATTCTCGATTATCTCGAAAACGGCTCGTTTGCAGACCCATGTTTACTGAGCCTTTTTTGCTTCTATTATCGTGTACTTTCACCTCTGTCAGTTTGCGCTATTACTTATGAGACACCCTGTATACGTGGAAGTGGTTGAGCTGATAACAAAACACACCCACCCAGTGGCGGCGATTGAGTTCCAAAAATGGAAAGGGGTAAGGACAGTTTACTTTCCCGTGGTATATGAGATTTAGAATAGTGGGGGTAAGTTGTCAAAAGTGGGGGGCAAATGCCTCCCACGTCCCCTCCCTAATCTCCGCTACTGCACCCACAGCTTCAAAATTATCATCTCAGAAAATAAACGGCATTTCTAGTCTCTTCTGGGGGTACAAAAACCTTAAATCCGCCCCTGGGTGTGTAAGGGTGTTAACTTCAATGGAAGTTTGAGAGTGGGGTAGATTAAGCCACGGCGAACACTTCTGTTCTTCTGAGGCGCTGTGCACTTGTCCACTGACCTTGTGCAAGGTGCAAGGACGAATATTGACTCATCCCAGCCGCTGGCCTTGGAACAGGCATTGTGCCAACCGGGGAAGCGTAAAAACTCACCCAAGGCAGAACGCTTGGCCACATCTTGAGATTATGTACAGCTGCAATCTACCCAGACGCACGCCCTATTTTTGGAGGCGAAATTCTCCAGTTCTAGTGTGACTACATAGTTGCAGCCTGGCACGAAAGATTTATAGCCGCTGTGTCCACTTCCCGAAAATACCGAGATAAGAACAATATACAAGTATTTCCACGGTTCCAACGATTGGTCTGTATTTTTCTTACTTTATGAACCTTTTCTGACAAAGGGACACTCACATATGCACGAGGATGCGAGAGTCTAATAGTCACGACGCTTTGTACTCTTCGTGATTTTATATCGCCACTGAATTGATGCAAGAACTCATTGAAGCTTCGTAATGGACTACGTTACCACAGGCGTAACTTGGGGGAGGCAAGGGGGTGCACCTGCCCCCAAAATTTTCAGGTTTATTAAAATGTACAAGGTATTGGTACTTTTGTTAACCTTTTGAGACCAGTATTGAAGAGTAATTACTGTGATTTCGCACATGTAACAGTTATTTAACAAATTATCCGGAACGACTTTTTTTTATGGAATCGAGGACGTTTCAATTCTGCCCCCCCCCCTTCCAAATTAAGCCAAAGTTCGATTCTACCGCCCCAAAGTTAGGTACCAAGTTACGCCGCCACCGAAGCTGTGAAGACGTACAAAAGCATGTATCGTGGGTTCGAATCCCCAGCACACCCGGATTGGGAACATCAACACGGAGTTTTTGGTGTAACACTTAGCTTTCCTATCAACCTATGTAGAAAGTGTAAGGTAAGCCGGGTATTAAGGACCACCAAATTGCTATTCCATTGAAGAAATTCATCAGGAGCTGTTCAACAGGATGCATTCTGGAAAGTATATTTTCTAGTTTACATTAATGACAACACAAACGAGTAGGAATATAATGCTAAGGCAAAAACAACAATGAATTGAAAGGTACGTTGTATGGTCCCAATTGCCCCTTGGTTGGGTAATAAGGACCAGCCAATGGGGTATCAAGGACCGGTCAGCTTTTGAATGGTACATCCTTCTTTTTCGAAACACAATAATCTTGAACTACGTCACACAAGTCTTGTTTGTTCATTCCAAAACCTCAGAGAGGAAATAGAATGAAGTACTCCTCTAATTGTGATTCTTATGCAGCTGTTAGCGCCGTTCCAGGATGCGCTTTTAACTTCATACAGCCGCTCAGCAATTCTTTATGGCATTTTCGCGCGTCTGCCTTTTGGCTGGTTCTGTTTCCAGGTCTAACTACCAGCTTACACGCCATTTGTGTGCATAGTACTATTTACACAAACAAAAGAGGATCACAGGATTTGCACACGGCTGGTGCGCATGCAGCTTTTTACGCTTTGCGCTTTTTACGAAATTCTAGCACACGGTCCTTAATGCCCCGTGGTCCTTAATACCCCGGTTTACCTTATGCCGATGAACATACCCTCAGCACTTCTCATAAATTCGTGAAGCAATTGTATATTTCAAGGAGTTAATTTAAACAGTAAATTATTGAATTATCAATTATCTTCTCACATCTTTTAGAGGTTAATTGAAGTGTAAAAAAAATTCGAAAATAATTATAGACTTCCAGAATTTTGTATTTTTTTTAAAGCAATAATAATTATTAATTGTGCTGCCATCTATGAACGGAATAAACACATTTGATATTTTATTTTCTCAAGAGATAAGTAGAGTAACAAGAGGTAAAATTTCCAGTATTTCTTTCCACCAATCTCATCATAGATTGTAATTTCATGGTAAGTCAAGATGGGTATAATACTCTTTTCTTTTTCGGCCGTGTAACTGTGGGCCCTGAGCTCTGGTAAGTGTGAGATATTTCATAACAACAATCTATAACAGTGGTTCTCAAACGTTTTTCTCATTGTTCCCTTTAGTCGTAACTAAACGTCTATTGTACGGTACCCCCACCATAAGTCTTCTCCGAATAGTGGGTTTTGGAGAATTTATTTTGGCGGTTTTGATATGTTGGAGGCGTGTATTTCCAAAAGACCAAAATGACATTCGGTCTGTATATGAAGAGATGGTAAAAAAAATCATAATAATAAACATTAGAATCCCACGTTTATTATTTTATTGTTCTATGTTTACAATCTTTATGATTAGTTACAAGTATAAAAATGCGAAACACATACATGCCAAGAACTCGTCGTCGCCTTGTAATCAAGGTGTCCCGGGTTCGAAACCCTCTGGAGGCACATAGTGGTTCGGATCCCACTTGAAACTGTAGGTCCAGTCCCAATTCGCCTTACTGTGCATAAAGAGGACTTACCAACTCAACATGCTAAGACGTACATAAGAAACTTTAATATTCTATTTTTTTTCAGAGTTGTTGAAAAAAGTAATGAATAAATTTCCAAACTGTCAAGCGCAATTTTGGAATTTTTATTGTAAATCCTCAGAATTTCTAGTGAGAGGGATGTGCCTGCATAGCCTCACACAATTTCTTGATGTCTGGTTGTGCACTTGAAACTTTCAAGAGGAGATTCGGCTCCAAATTTAGTTAGAAAGATATGAGTGTCAGTGACAAAAATCAGCCTTATTCTTCTGTTGAGTTTTAAAGCTATGAGGTCTGAAAGAATCAAGTCTGATCTACATATCTGCAGCAAAAGTGTTGTCGTTCTCTTCCGAGCAGATTGCGTACCCCCTTTAAGTCATTCATGTACCCCTGAGAGTACGCGTACCACTGTTTGAGAACCACTGATCTATAAGACCATAGCTGGCAAGTCATATATTGCGTTTACTGTAATTCTAAAATCAAGCTATTAGTGACAACTGGGAGCTTGTGCTTCATGGTTGCATGTATGCAGGATAAAGGTGCGTTTCTTGAGGGTTCGTAGGGTCGAAACGACCCGTAAAACACAAAATTTTATTAATATAAGTTGTCCGCCATAATGATACACACTGTGAAAAGTATACGTAACCCTTCCCTTTCGAAAATCATGGGCATGCCAGTGTTTGCAACTCCAGAATAACATTATGAAACATCGTGTAAACCGTTGTGTGCAAGAGGTTATTGTACGTATCTCTGTGAGCAGTTTGTTGTAATATATGCAGAAAAGATGTAAGTTTTGAGTGAGTGCAGGTTTACATACTTCAGCCGCGTGGCGCTAGCGTTCATGGTAGATAAGATAGTGGTCACGCCACAACAGCGCACAATGTATGGAACGTGAAATTTTCGAGTCTTATATGCACAATAGTACAGCCACATGGCTTAAGTCTGTAAACCTGCACTCACTCAAAACTTACATCTTTTCTGCATATATTACAATAAACTGCTCAGAGATTGTACACAACGGTTTACTTTTCTGACTTCTCAAACGGATCACTCGGTGTATATACAGGGTGTCATATTAATGGCGCCCACGGACCACAGATTCGTATAGAGGACATCAAAACAAACAACTTTTCTCAGTAACATTTCTCTCGTTGGTGCGTAGTTTCGGCGCTACAGTCGTTCAAAAAGGGCAGTTTTGCCGCCTGAATGCTGGCAACCACACACAACATTTGATTGCATTTGTGACGTCATATCCCGTCGTGAAGCGATGCGTTCCAGGGTTACCAGAAACACACATATTCTATGAAAAATGACATGGCTACAATCAGCCACATTATGTACCGTAAAACAAAATGAGAAAACACGTTCTGTAACCTAACAGAAAGTAGACAAACGATACGAAAAATGGTAGAAAGAAAATATAATTCAAGTGGAAGTGGTCATATCGAATTTTGTCTCAGCTTACATGTCAAATATTTTCAAATCTAGTTACCAAGTTGGCATCTATAATTTAGTCTATCCACTTCGTCCTTCTGATACTAGTCTGTGACACATTGAACAGATGACAAAATAGGAATGAACGAACTCAAAATTCCAAAGGTAAGCAACACATAATATAATGTATATTTAGGTCATTATGAGGCAAGTGGCAAAAATGGTTGAAAATACAGGGATATAAGTAGTAGTAATACAAGCTCTCCGACGACTGTGTTTATGCATGCACCGGATACACTGTGAACAGGGCAGTACATTCGCTACTGATTCATCATTAGATTGTTACTGTGGTTGTACGTGTTTTAGCCGTAATATAACAACGTGAACCTCGTATACTTCCGTTATCAGCACAAAAGTATCACAAGGCATTTGGACACAAACCTGTAGATATCAAATTTGCAACTACATTTGCAAATATTTGACATGTAGCTGGGCTTAAACAGCCACATGTAAGCTGCAAGGCCAATAAAATTTATTGTTGTTGATATTTGACATGTAGGCTGAGACAAAATCCGACATTGACACTTCATTTTGAATACTTTTTTACCATTTCTCATATCGTTGGTTCACTTCCCCCTTCCCCCGAGATGACTGCTCATCATCTAGCTGGTACGCTATGATGTTCGGTCGGCTGGACGCGTTTCTCTCTTCGTTTTGCAGTTAATAATATGGTTGGTAGTTTGTCATTTTTCACAAAATTTGTGTGTTCTTTGCAACCCTGCCGTGCGCAGTTTCGCAGCAGGAAATTACGTCACAGATACGATCAAATGTTGTGTTGGGTTGCCAGCATCCAGGCGGCAAAACGGTCTTTTTTGAACGGCAGTAGCGCCGAATCGACGCACCAATGAGAAAAATGTTACTGAGAAAAGTTGTTTGTTTTGATGTCCTCTATACGAATCTGTGGTCCGTGGGCGCCATTAAAATGACACCCTGTATATTATCTTGCAGATAAAGCGAAAATGTGACAAAAGAGACGAAAAGTAAAATTTGCACAACGCTGTGTGTGGGTTAGCGTATCGGTCGAAATGAATGAAGATCTTTGACCCTGACGAGATAATAATTATAGTTCTTCCACGCTCACTATTCTGTAACTTTCACGTAGCCCATGAACGGTTGCCGCAGACAGGTGAAAAATACGAACGTGTTGACTTCTGTGGCACGCGAAGTGAAGATCCGCCCTCCTCTTATTATGAAAACACGTTCTCTCTTCTCTGCGACACTTTCTTCCCTCATCCTATGAAACAACACAACTTTCGAATGAGGTAATGGCCTCGTAACAGCACTCGCATTCAACGTGATTTGATGGTCAGTGTAGCGGGCTGCGAAATCGAATCCATGTTCGAACCTCAGAAGCAGCATTGACATAATCGAGGGGTTCTGGGTTCGAATCCTCGCATCACAGTGTAGGTCTAGTTCGCATTAGACTATCGGGCATTGCCGTAGAAACAAGTCTATTATTTCTGTTCTTTAAAAAATATTACAGCGTGTTTTGGTCTATACGAGTAGTTGTGTTTTGTAGGTCACTTGTCTAGCGTAGCTTTTCTGTTCATTTTGGTTAATAGCGACGATGAGAGTGAATGTTCAGTATAGTTGAAGTCCTGATTCGAACGCCAGTTCGGCATCTTTGACACAACCCCAGAGGAAGCTGACCGGAACCGTATCTGGTTTCGAGCCAACACCTGTTTTTCTGTAAAGCGATATTGTCACTTTTGCCTGCAGTGTTTTGACATCCATTCATTCACTGCCAGGTTATTCTCCCAAGGTCTTTATATTGTATAAAAATGTAGCACAATACGATAACACAAACTAGCAAAGATAACGCAACCACAACGTTCAAAAATCTCTAAAGAAACTCAATTAGCAACATCTCATTTAGTCCACGTGGACTTGACGAGAGCTGTCATTTCTTGGACGAACGCTATTGGTGGTTTTCAAGGGACGATTTATTGGACTCCACGTGGACCTGACATGTGGTTGTTAGGGGGAAAACTAATCTTTCAGAACTTACTTTGAAGTAAAGTGAGGTTGGAGTCAGGACGACAAGTATACAGAAACACTGCTAGGGGTGGATCTTTCACCGAGAGGGTTGATGGGACTATATCACCCCCACGGAGCTAGAATTTTCTAGAAATATGAGCGTATGAAAAAAAGCAAAATATTGTATCGATTAGCAAAATGAAAAGAAAAATTCTTGCACGGTAATGTCTTTAGTTCGATTCCAGGTAGAAGCGCATATTACTTATTCCGATTCGTTGCTATAAACGGTAGCGTTCGATTGAGAACACCGCAATCTAGGTTATTTTTCAAGCTTCCTAATGCTCACGATGCTGAAAATTTTACTTCAATGCACGCAAATCGAAAGACTCACCATGAAACAAATTCCAAGAATTCACAGGCGGCGACCGGAAAGGGGGGGGGGGTAACGAAAGTTTTAACGCAACAGATCTTCACTCACCCCAACATGGGGAGGAGAAACATTTCCTAAAATAAGTAAAATCAGGGTTCTCTGCCTAACAAAGCCTTGGAAGGGCGAAATTCAACTCAAGCAAGCCCCCCCTTTTTTTAGTGTAGCTCCCCAATTGTTCTCACGATGATGTACCAAAACCTAAATTTTGGGAGCTCCCTCTGGGAATCGAACCCAAGATCGCTCACACGAAACGTGAAAGCGCTAACAACTTGGCTGTGCAGGAGACCACACCCCCCTATACGCCTGCATGGCGTGGTGCAAAGCACACGGGAGCACCTTATTGGAAGCTTCGCACTATGTACGCACCTATACACACTGTCCCGGGAATCTTTGCGCAAGTAGGAGGAAACGCCGAGGCTGCAGCTACCAGCAGCGCGACTCGCTTTCTCCCCTTCTCTTCTACCACGCGCGGCTTTGCTCCACGGATTCCGGAGACAAGAGTACAGATCTCGAATCCTGGAGCCGTTCTAGGTTTTGATGCATTGAATTCAGATTACGAGACCCACTTATTCAAGGAAATTATCCGAGGCGGAACTTCTCTGAGCCATGTGGCTGTATCTTTTCCCATTCGCAGCCCAATTACAAGGCCCATTGGACCGCCTCACTCTTCGCCGAGCATGAGTTATAATCGACGCCGGCGGAATTTCAATCAGATGCATTCCATCCAGCGTCGCTAATCACTGGGAGAAAGTAATAAATTTGTCCTCGCGTTCCCTCTGCTACTCCCGCCTTCCACAAGGAGCAAGGAACGCTGGTTACGTGAACCGTTCAGCTGGAACGCCAGGATTTGGAATATTGCCTTCTTCACGGACGTTTGGAAGTGAAGAAAGGAACCCACTTTAATACTTTTTAGTGTAGCACTTGTTACGTGTAATAGATGAAGTGTTTTTAGCAATTTATGCAACAGGGAAAATGTAAAGACGCCGGAAGAGAATTTTCTGAAACAGGGAAAATGTATAGACGCCGGAAGAGAATTTTCTGAAACAGGGAAAATGTAAAGACGCTGGAAGAGAATTTTCTGAAACAGGGAAAATGTAAAGACGCCGGAAGAGAATTTCCTGAAACAGGGAAAATGTATAGACGCCGGAAGAGAATTCCCTGAAACAGGGAAAATGTATAGACGCCGGAAGAGAATTCCCTGAAACAGGGAAAATGTATAGACGCCGGAAGAGAATTTCCTGAAACAGGGAAAATGTATAGACGCCGGCAGAGAATTTTCCGAAACGAGTTCCAAATGCTTCTGAAAATTTGATCTGCATGCATCAATGTTATGAATTAGCGACCGCTTTACTAAATGAAGGTCTCTGGTGTAAAACATGGTAACTGACATTTTGGTCATTTCTGAGTTCATTAAGAAAAAAGGTTATTAGAAGCTATACTGTAGATAAATTGTTTTCATGTCGTGTTTACAAATTTCACAAGGCTTCACTGAGTCCAATGCAAATGTATGACATGGCAATTTCACTCGAAAATTCAAGGATGACACATTTTACTTTGTAACTCAAAAATGACCAAAAAGTCACTTACCTTGTTTTACACCCGAGCCATTCAAATCTATTACGTCGCCATTTTTGGCGACTATGCAATTCTGATTATCAAATAATATGGAAAAATATACATTTTGTCTCGAATTTTTTTTCTTGTTGTTGTTGGATTAATTTATTTTACGTCTGTTTTCTGTCAATTTTCGCTTATCGCGCCGAATGGTGATGAGATGAAATGAATAAAGGGACAATCATAGACGGCAAAAAAACTAATTTCTACATAGGATTACATTGTGTGTCCAGGCGGTAGGGGCTTTTCAGCCTGCAACAATGATTTTATCGTGGAATGAGGTTGAATTTTGAGTGCTTTCTCAAAACGTCACATAGGGACACGAAATATTTCACGTTTTCACTTAATATTCGGTACATTTTTTTACTAAGCTATACAAAAACTGTACAAAAAAACATAGCGAAACCAATAGAGCACAATAGAAGCAATAGGAACAGCTGTGAAACCCATATACAAACACAAGCATTAGCAGAAAAAACTAAGGTTATGTAAAACACACACACTATATAATATAATCGGGCCAATCGGTTCGGCGTCTGACAGTCACGCGAGACATTCGGGTTCGATTCCCAGGTGGATATTTTAAGCAAGAACCCTGCAAGGACTGACTCTGGGGTTCGCCAAACCTCCAATAAGTGGGTGCAACTTGGTAAAGGCAGCCGGAGTGTGGTTCTGATCGCATTACCTCCACAAATTGCCGAGATCGTGAATGTGTAGAGCCCTATCTCCACAATCTCCATATGTCCCCATGGCACACTGCAATTTGAAGGGGATAGTTTTTGCTTTTATACTCACACCGGAAAGGGGGGGGGGCGCAGTGGGTACCAGCCCACAGTTAAGATAATTTGCTAAAATCATCCCCCAGCTAGCTATAATAATTTGTGTACGAGTAAGCATACCCTCATCTACTCCATTCTCTCCACGTTGAACTATACAAACATCTTCCCGCTTAGTGATTTCTAGCACTGTACACACACACGCACACTCACATACACACACGTGATCTGTTTCGATTTGATTTGATTTTTATTATTCAGAGTCGCTTTTCTGCCATTTTTGGCTAATCGCGTTAATGATGATGAAATTGATTAACACCCATGTCAGGACGGATTAGAGTTCAGGACCACATGGTGGCGTTCTGTTTCACTTGCAAGAACATAAAAATTAGAAATCAGTTTCATTCCGTTTTAAATGTTCAAAAATAAGGAGGACCCAGGTATATTTATGCCTGCAGTAGGGTCTTTGGACGCTCATAACTTTTTCATTTTGGTCCGGCTTTTATTTTTAAAAAAATGTCCTATGCAAAAACAATTGGTAAAATACTACCCTAGATCATCCTCCAAAATAATGTCCTATCCAAAAACAATTGGTAAAATTCAACCCTAGATCCTCCTCCTCTGGAAAGTGTCATATCTCCAAATTACGGAATATCCGAACAACCCGTGCTTACTTTCATACCAATTAACTGGCTACACTGATGCAGCGTTGCCACTGTATCTTCAAAAACCCTTGGAAAAAAAATATCCTTCGCGAAGTGGGGGAAACTTCCACATACTTTGGAAGCAGATGTCTGCCGCAAAATATCAACAAAAGCTACTTACAAGAGCTTGTTGAGTTGCTGTGGCACTAGGCCAACATTCACCGCTCGAAGGACATTGTTTTCTCTTCCGTCTTTCTGGGTTTTCAGCATTAACTTGTAATGTTAAAAATCTTACCTGTTCGGGTAGTTTGTTTGTTCGTTAAAAGTTTGGTTAAGTGTTTCGGCACTTTAGCTTAGAAGGTGTGATGCGAAGGAACTTAAAGAAGTTGAACCTTGTTTTAAGTGTACTTTATGCTAACATAGGCCATTCGGCACTGGACCTACAGTTTGAAGTGTGTCTCGACAGGATATCGAAACTGGGACTCCTTGATTACAAGGTGACTGCGCCATTGACGAGAACCATGTGAAATTCTGGCTAGCTCGCAGAGCTAGGCTGTATACAGAGGCTGTGCAGAAACTCTATGCTTACAGGGTACGTCATCGTCGGTAGGAGCTAAATAGGTAATAGATCACAACACAATATTAGCACTGCCGTCATAAAAGTACCTGTTTTTATAGGTAAGGGAGGGGGCCCAAATTTCGCCCCTTAACACATTTTCGTAGCTGGTGACCATATTAAATTACGCACGAGCTTCAAAAATTTATTTTACCTTCATTAACTATCCCTTTATCTGAAAACAAGAGCCAAATCGCATGTATAATACATTATTAGCAAGAAGAAATTAAATTCAAAAGAACATGATTTCAGTAAAACCAAAAAAGGGGGGTTCCTAATTTCCTCCCCCTAAAATATTCTGAAGAAAGAAGTAATTATGACTTTTCAAATTTCTTTTTGTGCCAGCTTTAATATTAATATTATTTACAAAATGTAATTACAAAAGTGAACATAATTAGCGGGATGTAACGAATCAATACACAATTTAATGCTTATTGAAAATTAAAAACCTATATTTAGCAATATTCATAAAGAATATTAGGTTTACTTGGGGGGGGGGAACTTATCATTATTTCTTGAAGATCCCATGTTTCCAGTGCGCCGTCTTAACAAAAAACGAATAGCATGAGGGGACGAAATTAGGAACAGGGAGGTGGTCGAAATTAGGAACAACAAGTGAACAAGACGGCACACATGCGCAGGCACAATATAGATCAGCGCGATACATAACAGGAGGTTCCAGGGCTAAATCCTGGATAAAATCGTCTGAATGCGTTGCTGTCTTCATAATATTTGTTGTTATTAACCTATAAAAGGTAGAAAAAGCGACACAAAATGGCAGAAACCGGATGGTGCCCGACTACGTTAAGCGATCTCGCAATGGAAATGTACAGCTTCGTGTCACGACCGGAGCATATCTTTGTGAGCTATCATCCCTTTATTAACTTAATCTACTTATCCTTCATCCTCATTGTCGCGATTAGCCGAAAGTGGCATCATCAGCAATAATAAATAGCAAAAAATACCCATCCCCGTGGCGCACAGCCATTCAGGGCCAAGGTCTGCGAGCAATTTTTCGTTGGGCGATTGGGTCAGCTAGAGTTCCGTCGCCGCGAAATTGTGGAGGTCCCACGGGGAATCGAGCCCGGGGCCGCTCGCACCACAGGCGAGAGGGATAACCATCAGGCTATGCGGGAGCTCAAATAGCAAACATAAAACAAATGCCGATGTGAACAACGGGGCTTTGTGCAGTGGATTAAATTCACGTCAATTTCAACCCAGTATGATCGGAGTATCTGGCGTCTCAATTTTCCCGCATGGTTTGAATAGCGATTTCCGTGCAGCTAAAGAGGCTGATGGAAGATGAAGTAACCACTTCCCACAGTCTGTTATCGATTCGAAAAGAATAAAAATAAATCCCAAGCTGCATTCGTCATAAGACATGGCTTCAATAATACGCGCTCGGAATGCAAATCGTCGCCGACAGTAGGAAGTCCAATCACACGCAGCAACATTATCTCGACGTGAACATATGCAGCAAGACATAGGTGCACAAAGAACAATGCCCGAGTGACATGACACATGTACTGAGCACTGGCGCATTTGCGAAACCTGGTTCCATAAGAAGAAACCAGGACAGGCTTTGCATAGCAATCTTCCTCCCAGATCTACTTGGGATACATAGTCTTACCTTTCCTCTTATTGCAATATCCATACACAAATATTTCGCCAATTACACTGAAATAACACTCAAGTGACACTGACAGTGGTCTTAGGGAGTCCATGCCACATCTTAGTCAACGTTCAACCTCAGTGGGGTTAAATTGGTATTGATTACAAACAAATGGTGGTGTTCTAACACCACTGTGGCTAAACGCTGACCAAAATGTTTTGAGGACTTCCTGTGTTTTTAAAATGCACAGAGACTTGTTAAAGCAGTACCAACGCTGTTACATTTTAATCAAGAGATTCCGGGTTCGATACACAGCCGTTCGGATCACAGTTTAAACTAAGGTCCAGTCCCGATTAGCCTACCAGAGCATAAAATGGATTTGAGACCAGAGAAAATACACAGAGGACATCAAAACAAACAACTTATTTCAGTACCATTTTCGTAGTTGGTTCGTCGCTTCGCCGCAACGAATTCAAAAACGTTCGTTTTACCGCCAGTATGCTTGCAACCGAACATAACATTTGATTGCATCTGCGACGTTCATTCCTGTCGTGAAAAGGCGTGTGCCAGTGTTGCAATTATGCGAAAAATTACAAAGTATCAACCACAAACAACCCTACCCCACAATAATGTCTGGTTCTGTCCTTGGACACCCTTGAGACAAGATTTCCACCACTTTTTTTTTTTTTTTTTTTAAATATAGGTGTTGTCAAACACGTTGATTCCTAAGAGTAAACTAGAGTTGACGAAGTGTATCTTTGCGGGTATCTACACGGAGTAGCCAAGGTAGAGCTCGTTAACCATAAAACATTGCTACAAGATGCCACTGCAAGAAAAATGCAGGAAGACTAAAATTTGTAGTCAAAGCACTTCTTTCCATGTAGTGTGACTTGGTAATATAAAGAGAATACTGACATCCTGAAAAAGCATGGAACAGATGTGTCATCTGAGAGACTGGTAGCTTGTTTGTAGAGCGCCCAGATGTTGTATTCACATATGAAGGTCAACTGCATCGTCTGATAAGCTATCATGTGTGTTACTTCAATATGCTACAGGGTGGATCATAAGTCTTTGCCATTAGCGAACAACTTATATATATATATATATATATATACATATATATATATAACCTTGCAGACGAAACTATCTCATGGCTACGGAAAATGAACATACTAGAAGTTCAGTCTTCCATATTCAATTTAAACAGCCTGATATGAAATTTCATTATTTTATTATGGACGACAATATCAATTCCTACTGGCTAATCTGTTATTTAGTATTTGTGTACTCCTGAAACTTCAGTTTTCTCGTTAAGTTATACTCCTCAATATCTTACATTTCATTATGTTCACTGTTCCGTAATTTTCTTCCCATTAGCATTCATGTTTTTCAAGAGGTTAGTTACACTTATCACATATAGAGAGGGCACTGCGATAACGTGGCGTCATCGAAACAGATAATAGCGCAATTGCTGTTTGTTAAGATTCTAGGATTTGTTCTCTAAATCCTAACATTACACCAATTAAAGAAGTTACTCAGACGTAGCACAAATAATGTATCTACACTCGGTGAGGAATTAATTAACTTGTATTTTAAAGTGGCTTTCTATGTAGTTTATTTCTTAATATTTTATTAGTTCGCAACATCAGTATAAATGAATGATATCTTGTACCATCGTGCAAGAAAAAAACAATTTAATTGTCGATATATCGTGGTTCCCACACATCTGAAGGGTTAGAATATGCTTCTACCTGTTGATTTTCTTCACACGAGCTACTTTGAAGACACAGGCTTGAAACATATGTTTATTTTCCATTACAGATTAATTGATATTGTGTCAATTTGTAAAGTTCTGTTTCTCAAAATTTGTTCTATATGTGGTATGTTTGAAATGTTATTTTGTGCACTGCAATATAGTTGGAAAAGGTGTTAACTCAGACAAAAATATCTGTAACCGTAGTTGATTGATTGATTTGGTGTTTTAAGTCCACTTTATGCACAGTAAGGCTAATTGGGACTGGACCTACAGTTTATAGTGAAATCTGAACCACTATGTGCCTCCACCGGGTATCGAACCCGGGGCCCCTTCATTACAAGACTACGACGCTACCACTGCGTCATCGGCGAGGCCCTGTATCCCTAGTCCTTAATTATATGTGCACAGGGATTCTTCATTTAGTTTGATTTTAGAAAGTGAACTCTCATGAACTGGTAAACTACTGATATAAAATTTACTGATTTCAATAACTGAGCCAATGCAAAATTGCAAAGGATTCTTGCGAAACATTCATTCACGTCCTCAATTAATGTATTTAACCAAGTAATCCAATATAATTTACTTTAATAGTGAACTGCTTATTTCGACTTCACAAAACCATGACATACACACTGTATTCCTTTATTCATAAAATTAATAAAAAAATGTCTAAAATTATCAGTAATATTACTGATGCACCCATACCAATAGAGTAACAAATAGTCTGCTTCTGCTAGGTCCCCAGTCATGTAGGCATCAAGGGGAACGAAGGAGATGATGCGACCGCCAAGTCTGCTGATGCAGATGGCGACCTTCACGTTCTCTCTCTTGCAGAGAATAAGTAATCTTAACTCTGCTTCGAATCAGACACAGCCGTCTTGCCATTTTGCTGCAAGGGATGTGCCCTCCGCCGTTCCGTACCTGGAACGTTGTATTGAGTGTTCGGCACATTCTTCTCGCGTGTGCTGATTTTAATTTCCTCGGACAGAGTTTTGTTTTAACCTTTCCAACGATTTATCCATGTTGGGAGATGATGACATTGTTTTACCAAATGTTTTTATCTTCTTTGAGAAGAGCGGGTCTTTTTACACTGCTTCTGAGGAAGTTTTTCGACTATCCTTGCCGTTTTAAAATTTCGTGTTTCTCCTGTGGAAGTCCCTTTACAACTTGCGTTTTTAAACTTTCTCAAACGTCTCTTTACACCCCCTTTTTTAAATTGTATGGTAAGGTTTTTTAGATAAGGGGACTTCCCCGTATATTTAGAAGGGTGCAAAATGGCCACAAAGGCCAAAGCACCCAAAAATTTTAAATCAATCAATCTGCTAGTCCATCTCATCTCTAATAATAATAAGGCGGTGATGTTATGGCTATGAGGGGGTTATTGTACAAAAATAAACAATACTTCACTGTGTATTGACTACTCTGGATAAAAATGGAAGATTCTGGAAAACTCAGGGAAAATACATTTCATGTTCCCGTGGGAGCCCTGTATAATATTTAAAGGGAAATATATCATATATACTCGCACATGGTTAGGAATCCCTTGTCAATAATTCAATCAGGCTCAAATAAATGTTTATACAAATAATAGATATTTTCATTTCTTATGGCGGACGCTCTACAAACTGGCAAGAGAAGTGGGGAGCGGGTAAGCGACGAATCCAGCGAGATAAGAAAGCCAGCAGCCTGTAGCACTAGGTGCACGTAGTACTTATTCCCTCCACGTCGTATCTCTCAACGCCACCTCTGTTGTCTGGTTGGTCTGCGGTGTATTCCCCGCTCCCCACTTTCCTTGCCAGCTTGTAGAGCGCCCGTCGTAAGAACTGAAAACACCTATAGCATCTCAACTACGTTGTCCAATATATAATGGAAAATTACACAATTGTAGAAAGAATCCAACTGTTGCAGTGGTTTGTATTTTTCTCATTTGTATAAATTAAGGCCCATACTGACTGACAAATAAGACTGCTAAACTGCGACCGGCGTAATTTCTGGCTTCAAATAGTACAAGAGCGCGGAGAGACTTGAAGTACATGCTCCTGTGATTGGCTGTTTCGAGCGCATGCTGTGACGTTCATGAAAGGCAACCCGACAAGTGACCAAACACATCACCTTAATTATCCAAGTGTTGCAACAGCCTAAGTGAATGGGGGGGTTTCACGCCGAGAACTACAATGGCTCTGGTATAATGAACTCTGAGAATTTACTTTAGTTTCAATGCTATTCAGATAATTCTGGTTAGTATAATTTAATCACGCTCTCAGTGAGAAGTATAGAAGGGCCATTACTCACAATCATTTCTGCACTGTTCTATTTGTTAAGTTAATTACAGTTTCAGTGTTCACTACATGGAAAATTCGTTGCAGGTCCTGCACACCCTTGCTCTCTACAAAGCAATATACTTCAATGCCATTTGGGTTGTCTATATACAGTGTGGTATTCGAAAATACCCAGGAGAAGCATAAGATGTATTAAAGTGCGTTCTAACCAGCGTGGATAAAACACACTTTTATTTAAAAACTCATTTTGGATGATTTTTTTAAATTTTATACAAAAACACGCTTAAAATTGCTTTTATGATGTTTGGCACCATACATACAGATATATATTTTTTTATAGAAAGACCTTTCCTGAAAAGACGGCCCTGTAAAACATTTGAACAGTTTGATTAAAGCAAATAAAATGTAAATACAGAGCTACATTCTTGTGTGTCTGATACTGTATATATGAACCTACTATAAAAATGTTTGTTGTGTGTGTTTATGAAACTATAATAATTTCAGTAACTCTTCTTCCAGTGAAAATAAAACATCTTTGTAGCTGAATTTTGGCAATTTTTTATGATAGTTTGCAAAATATCAGCTGCCTTGTTTATTTACAGTTTAATGATAATTACACTAAATATTTGACATGATTATAGTATTTTGTACATTCCACACAAAATGTTTGCTATTTTTGCCTACAAAATGTATTGAAGTTTAAATCGAGAGAAATTAAAGTGTGTTTACAGTTTAAATTTCCTTTCGTATGATATTCACCCCATCAGTACATATATTTGGTTACATTACTTAGAACCTAATAAACATTACTAAATGATTACGAGATTAATGTACTTTCAATAAAAGTGATTCTGGTATCTACAAAATCCCTATGTACATTTTTTTCATCACCTGGTTTAAATCAAACCACCTTGGTTTTAACTATAGGCGTAAATCTGGTGTGAGGTTTGACAAAAATAAATACATTCAGTCACACCTAACTACCTCTTATTATACAACTGGAACAGGAGATCAAGAGTATCTTAACAGGAAAGGGGTTATATTTTTAGAAGAAAACTTTCCCAAATTCTCCTTCTGGATTGACCTTCCACTCGCTTTCTACGACTCAGGGTCATGATCACTGCTCGCAGCGCGATGGACGATGAGGGGAAAAAAACTGGTCCAGCAAGAATCCAGTGGCAGAAGCTCAACGGGCCTTTTTTTCCTGCTCAATTCACTTTCATCCTCCGCTTTCCCTTCGCCTCTCCATCGCCCCGGAAGGATTTCGCTTATCGAAAGTGATGGGTGAACGTGATCTGACTGCTATAAACGTAAGATCTATCTTTCAATGTTAGGGCTTACGTGTTTCGAGTTTGAGTGTAAAGGTAGGAATTTGATGGACACAATACATTTGGAAAATGGCTAATAGAGGGCAGGCCGATACAAGAACCTATTAAAGTGAAATGTAAATAAACAGAACGAAACAATAATCCAAATATTAATAGAAGTATAAAAAATAAATTACTTTGATATGGAACATTAATCAGGAATAAAATTACGGTAAATTTCTTATATCTGACAAACGGCCGAAATTTGCTAGTTCGTTAAATTTCAATATTCGTACTTACGTATTCTGCATTGAGAAACATTGTTGAAGGTGGCATTTCGCTTATTTCCCGAAAATAAGCTCTATTTGCGACATATCGAGTAAGTTTTCTTCGTTTCTTTTTACCTTCGGTAACACGCAAAATGGCGGTCACAGTTTCACTACCGTACTCGGCATGCAGTGTTTCCACCCCACTGCACCCAAAAATACCTACGTAGACCCACAAACCATTGACGCATAGCCCCACGAACCATTTCCGGTAAGGTTAGGTTAGGTTGGGTCACGTTTAGGTTAGAATAGTTAAAAATTGGTTTAGAAAAAAATGCGTAGCCCCACACACCATTCTCGCATAGGCCCACGAACCATTAACACATAGGCCCACGAACCATTAACACATAGCCCCACGAACCAATGACACATAGCCCCACGAACCATTTGCGGAAACGTACCTTCTTCAGTTACAAAAACACGTGTTTGGAAACACTGACCGGGATTACGTCATCACACACAGGCAACTTCCGGCTGGAAGTAAATGGATGCAAGAGCTTTCGTGCATCGGTCACACATTTATATCGAAAAATAGATGATTTACCGGCAAAATTCAATGAACGATGCGAGAAAACACTTCCCCGAACTTCCACAAGTATAAAGAAACTGCATTCGGTAAGTAATTTCTCCTGTAAATTTGAAGAAATCCGTTTGTCCGATATAAGAAATTTACCAAAATTACTTGAAACGTATACACCTAAACATACGGTTATCAAAAGTAATCGTAAACATAATTATAAAAAAATGTAGTAATATTGACAATCATGGTTATTCCACATGAGAATTCTTTCTTCGTTCTGTGTAACTCCTGTACATCAAATTGATTTTGTCTATAATGAAAATTGCTAATATAACTAACTAGTGCAGTCACTTTAAGCTATATTTTTCGAAATAAAGGAACCAATTCATAACAAGCTGAAATTTGGTACGTAACGTCTTTATATCATTAATAACAACATTAGTCAGCCATATTGGAAAATGGCGGACAATGAAAGTTTTCACGAAATAAGGGAACTAGTAGACTACACGTGAAAACATGAACAAGGGGCTCCCGAACACACACGAGATGCGCCTAAGGTAAAGATAAATTCTTGTTCAGCCACTACTAAAAAAGAATCCGAGTTTAGGAAATTATCTAGCCTAAGTTATCTCGTACCATACCCCGTTCGGTTAAGAAATATTGACCCTGGCAGGCCTTGTCAGCTCCTGCTCAGAATGTGTAGAATAAGCTTTCTACAGGAAATGGTAAGAACACTGGCCTTTGGCAAGAGGTGACGAGAGGCCAAGCGAGGGTTTATATACGTGCGCATGAGAGCAACACGAGGTCTTTTAATCTGGAATCAACGGAGAAGCAGGAGCTACTGGTCTTATTTCTAAACCGAACAGGGTAAGCTAGTCTACACCCATTCTGCCATTTGCATTGCTCACTTCAGTCTAGAAACGAATCATGAGTCTATGTCAATGAATAGTTAGATATTTGTACCTGCCCGTTCAGGGCTGTCTCTACCATCAACTAGTACTAATAGTTACATCCCTATTTAAGATCCCCGCGTCCAGAGGAACGCTACGTGGTTAGAGATGCTTGGGCTTTTCATCCATTTTTACGGAAATGTGATGAAAAATTAGAGCAACGTGGTGGATTGATGCGGTCATTTTCATTTTCTTTTGGAAATGAAAAGCGTCATGCCTTGTTTTCCTAAACAGACATGAAAATTGAAAGGGTAGGCTGCGGAATTTTCATTTAATTCACTCTGAAATAAATGCAAATCGAAATGCATTAATATCATGTTAGACTTGTTTCTTCGCGGAATTTTTTACTAACGGGGGGTTATTTTTTTTTTTAAATAAGGTACGTCACCATTGTTAGTAATGCCTTATGTCATTTATAGAGTTGGAGGACGAGCTTGATACCACATTGGATAGGCTCATCATTCTCGCCAATAATGCTGTTGGTCCATCTTTTGATGTGGAGGGCCTACCTTGTGCCTCATCCACCCCAATCAGAAGTCCTCCATTAACTAGAAGCCGCGCACGCGCGCAGGCTCACTTTCAAATTGATAATCGTCCCACAGTTCTTGTGGACCCACCCACCATGGCTCAACTACCTTTTGTTCATCCCTTCATGTTCGAGAGCATTCAGTTTCAGGGTGCCTCGGGGGAGGATGTTTCTAAATTCATAGACCGTTTCGAAAGTGCGGCGATTCTGAACAATTGGGACGAGACGAAAAAACGGCAATTATTCCCGGCGTTGTTATGTGGCCCAGCCCTCCGCTGGTTTAATGCAATTAGCCAGCAACCAGGCGTCAACTTAGTCAGCTATGAGGACGTCAAGAAAAAACTTATTGAAGAATTCACAGGCTCCCTTGATCAGCTGCAGATCGAGGAGCAGATCAGATATCGGTTCCACAGGGACGATGAACCGGTATCATCTTATGTTAGGGACAAGCAGACCCTCTTGTTTAAGATGGACCCTAACATGGCTGTTAATAAGCAGCTTAAATACATAAACGCAGGTCTTCAACCGGAATTTATCAGGGAGATATACAAAAAACAATATAATTCAGTTCCGGAGCTTTTGAAAGACCTCAAGGAATATGAAAAAGCAAAGTTCCTTATGCGCCGTAGAACGGTGCAAGAGCTCTTGCATTCGGCTCAAAAGGAAACTCTTTTCCCGTCTCCTGCTGAGTTGCGCATTCCTCACCAGAACCCCGTAGTTAGCACTACGGCGGTTGCTCCGGAATCAGCACCTCGGGTTAATCAAGAAATGACTAATCAGCTGCAAGCCTTGCAAGCTGAATTGGACCTTGTCAAAAGACAACAAACGTCTCTCCCAACTTCAGAACCGTCCGCTGTAGAAGCTTTGGCTAAGCAGGTTAGCAACCTAGCGTTAAAAGTCGAGGAAGTTATACAGTCAAATGATCACGAAAATTTTCAAACTGTAGGCCAAAATTATCAAAGGGGTAATTTTAATCACAATCGTGGTTCAAACAACAGACGAGGCTTTCAGGGCAGGGGAAATAGAGGCTACCGTTCAAACAACGGCCGGTTTCAGAATCGTTCCAATTTTCAGCGTGGCCGGGGGCGAGGTTCACCAGCCTCCCGCGGTCGTCCCGATCAAGGTGACCGGCGTGGCCAACAACTTTGTTATAAATGTGGTTTTCCTAATCACCACCAAGAATTTTGTCTTCAGAATCCAGACGATTTAAACGCCAGTTAACCGCAAGTAATGGAGACATACCTGCGGGCAGTAAAAAGATTTTAGTCTCTACTTTTCCGTCTGAAGACCTCATTTATGTACATGCCAACGTAAATGGGGAACGTCAAAGGTTTATTGTCGATTGTGGGAGCCAAATAAGTGTAACAAGTGATAAGGGTATTCCTGCCCATGCTAAGAGGTTTAAAATCAACACTCTAGTTAAAGGTGTCACGAATAATTGTTTAACAATTAAAGAAATTGTACTTTTAGATTTTTCTCTAAATGGATTTACATTTAGGCACCCCTTCAGGGTGATACAAGATTTTGGTCATAATACCATCCTTGGTAATGATTTTCTCAAAGCCCAAAGTGCAACTTTAGATTTTGAAAACAATAAATTGGCTTTGAGCAGATTTGGCACTCCCCCACGCAACCGCATTCGGTTTGAATCGAGGAAAGCTTTTGATGTTTCCGTTAAATTGGCAGGTTTGCTGGTACATACTGTTGAACCTGAATATGTGGCTTCTAAACGAATTGTTGTGAAACCAAGATCACATTTGTGCATCCCTTTAAAATTAGTCAATACAGCAAATCCAAATTTAACCTTACTTGAGCCGGATGCAAATTTTAAGGCTAAATCTGGCATAATGGTACCAAGGTCGATACTCAACCCTGCTACACAACTTGTTTGGGTATCCAACCCTTTGAATTATAGAATTGTAATTCGCAAAGGTACTCGGATCGGTGGCGCAGAATCTTGTGAGTTGGCAACGGTGGATCAGGAAAATAGTTCTGTAACAGTTCATTTAACAAAGGAAGAATCAGAAAACGACGATATCCCACAAGTGGATATATCCAAATTTGACATTAATCCTCAATTGGAGGAACATGAGAAAAATCAACTTTTAGAGCTTTTGTTAAAATACAAAAATGTTTTCAGTTGGTCCGAGAATGACATGGGCCTTGCCACCAATTACAAACATAGGATAAAGCTTTCTGATCCTACGCCGTTCCATAAGCAGCAATATCCGATCCCGGTACATTTGCGAACAGAGATAAAGAAACAAATTGAGAATTTGAAAAAACAGGGAATAATCCGGGATAGTACAAGTCCTTATAACTCACCAGTTATTCTTGTGAAAAAGCGTGACGGAAGTTACCGTTTTATTCAAGACGGTCGCTTTTTGAATAAACGCTCTGTGTTCGATGCGATGGCCATGCCTTCCATTCAGTCTATCTTGCACGATATGGGGGGAAAGCAGTACTATTCTAGTTGCGATTTACGTTCAGGATTTTTTCAAATTCCACTCACAGAAGACAGTAAACAGTACACAGCCTTCTCTATTCCCAACCTAGGTCATTTTGAATTTAATGTTTTAAGTCAAGGCCATATAACCTCGCCTGCAGCGATGAATCGAACCCTTCAATTGGCTTGTAGCGGAATGCAAAGTGATAACTTCGCCTTCTATATGGATGATCTATTTACCTGGGGCCATACCTTTAATGAAATGTTGACAACACTGGAAAAATTGTTTCAGTGTCTACAAAACGCTGGCTTGAAAATTTCTCCACACAAATGTAAATTTGGTTATTTTGAGATACTCGCCCTTGGACATTTGGTGGGTCGTTATGGCCTACGCTTGAGTGACCGTATTATTTCTTCTATTAAGACTTACCGCACCCCCTCCACCACAAAACAAGTTAAACGATTTTTAGGTTTATGTTCATATGTCCGTAGATACGTCCCATCCTTTTCAGAGAAGGCCCAACCTCTCCAGTCCCTTTTGGGCAAAGGCAAAAAATTTGTATGGGGGGAGGACCAAGAAACAGCTTTTACAAACTTAAAACACGCTTTAATAACTGCACCAGTTTTGCTACCCTATGACCCTTCTAAAGAAACACGCGTCTACTGTGATGCAAGTCTGAAAGGCCTTGGTGCTATTTTAACACAGCCAAATGCAAATAATGATTTCCTTCCTGTGGCATATGCAAGTCGAACACTCAAAAAAGGAGAAGAAAAATTATCCATCATGGAACTAGAACTATCAGCGGTTCTCTATGCCCTCAAAACCTTTAGGTTTTATTTAATTGGGAAACATTTCGAAATTGTAACAGATAATAAAGCAGTCAGTTATTTGCGTACCACCCGTAATTTGAGTTCGAAGCTCTCGCGGTGGAGTGCAGAGCTTGATTCATACGACTTCACGGTCGTTCATTGTAAATCTACACAAAATATTTCCGACGCTATTAGCAGGGAATCAACCAATCCCCCGGACGACGAATCGCCAGAATTGGGCGAACCTCGTATATTTCTCCTCCAGGATGAATCAATAGATGTGGGAAAACACCAGCGCGACGACTCATTTTTTTCAGAAATCATAAAAGTTTTGGAGGGGGCAGATGACGCCCAATCCCCCTTCGAAAGACAGGCTTTTTATTATGTGCTGGAAAATGGTCTTTTATACAGGAACCATAAGATGGGTGGGGGAAGTAAGAAATTACTTTGTATACCTAAGTCATTACGTCATGCTGTAGTTGAACAACTACATTCTCACCCGTGTGGTGGTGGTCATTTAGGGTTTACTAAAACATATTACAATGCGCTCAATCGCATATATTTTCCCTATATGAAACGTTTTATACAGGACAAATGTCGCCAGTGCCTATCTTGTCAAACAAACAAGCGCCCTACAGGGCTGCCACAAGGTGAACTCCAGACCTTTCCAAGCTGTCGCCCTTTTGAACGCCTAGCTATAGATTTCGCGGGACCTTTCCCTCCCAGTGGCCCAAATAAATGTAAATACATTTTATCATGCATGGATTTTGGTACCCGATATATGATTGCTGCTCCTGTGGTCGATACCACCGCTCAAACGGCTGCTAACTTTCTCTACGACCACATAATATTAAGATTTGGTTGTCCAAATATTATCAATTCTGACAGGGGGGGTTCATTTAATTCCTCTGTATTTAAAGAACTTAGTGCTAAACTCGGTATTCAGTTAAAATTTGTTACTGCATATCACCATAATACTTCCGGTTTAGAGGAACGAGGTATCGGTATTTTGCAAAGTATAATCAAGCATTTTGTAACCCCGAAACATGATGACTGGATTACCTATCTACAACCAGCGGTGTTTACGTATAATGTTACGCGCGGCGATTCCACTCGTTTTAGTCCGTTTTACCTCATGCATGGGTTCGAAGCCCGTCTGCCCTGGGAAAGTATGCTTCACGCAGATCCCTGCGAAAATAGTGCGAACACAGACAAAATGGAAAGACTAAACAAGGCACGAGACGCAGCTCAAGAAAATTTACGTAAACGATTTGAGTCCCAAAAGAAGTATTATGACAGACGTCATCAAGCAACAAGTTACGCTCCTGGTGAATTGGTATTATTATATAACCCCACTCAGAAGGCAAAAACGGCTAAGTGCTTTTCAGGTGTTTATTTTGGGCCCGCGGTAATAGTAAGAAAGGAAAATAACAATGCCTATTTAGTGGAATATGAAAACAAACGCGGCAAGATTGTGTCGGATTTAGTGGCTGTACAAAGGTTAAAACGCTATCACCGCCCTTCAGGGGGTGAGGAAGAAACGAATATCGTATCTCTTCAAGAGGAAGATTTCGAACCAGTAACCGCCCATACGTAGCCCAAAGCACATGTCGTAATTGCTTACTTTCTGTGTGGACCTTATTTTTATAATCTTTATATTTTATTTTAATTTTATTTTTCGTTCCATTTCCCTAAAAGTATCAATACGTCAATTTGTTTTCTCGCCAAACGTATAAAACCTAATGTACGCACCATTGTTGTTTTCTCGTCGAAGTAAAACTATTTTGTTAGGCAATTGCATGTTTTATATATGAAGTTATTTATGAACACGCTCTGAAATATATGTGCATTTTTTTCCATCCATGCATGAGTTATAAAAAGAATTAAATATGTTGTCAGTGAGCTCACTTAGTTAATTAAAGCAACGAAAGTGCGGCACGAGCGTTATCTAGTGTATATTTGTCTTTTCTATTGTGTATATTAAACCTACCGGTAGTATGTGAAAAGACCCGTTATTATAGTTAATAACGTAAGAAATGTTAATGTCCCCGTGACATTTAGCCTTAAATAAAGAAAGAAGTCTGTGTAAGCCGACTAAAATGAAGCAGAGAACCAAGTTCTCATTTAGACCATGTAATTTGTGCTAATAATAAGCAAGGTGTGAAGTTTCATACGTTTGACGAGATATTTTTTTATCTATTTTCAGTTAAAATTATTCCTGGCCGACAGTTTGACTTTATCTTCTTGACCCCTCCTTGATTAATTCCTATTTACATTGCACTAATTGCATTGTTTCTAAAAACTAACTAAAATACCCGAGAAAATTTTAAGTTAAATTTATTTTGTGTAAAAATATGTGATTTATCAAATTTATTGATTTGATATTTATTGGCCGAAAAGTAATTCATTTATTCTCAATAATAACTAAAAATAACAGTTGTGGTCATTTTAGCAAGTTTAGGTTCAATAATTGCTACATATTTCAACAAGATGCAGTTTTTCCTATATTTATTAATTTTAATTGCATTTATCTCTCATGTCAATTCCCTATCCTTCAAGGAAGTGGTCATCAGATCTTTCCAATACCCGTACATCATTTGTTCAGTAATTACGTTAACACTAATTTTTATTTGTATGTTAATTCTTGCCTTCATTTGTTGTCAGCGAAGATGTAAAAAGTTAAAAGTTTTGGAAAATAATTGCCCAAGGGAAATGGAACGAGTAAATATGTCTTCAAGTGTACAATTTTTAAATATATCCCAGTCGGATAGCGACTCTTGGCACAGTGGTCCCACCCAACCCGTTACATGTCGAAATCTTGAGTCAGTTTTTACCTTTCAAGACCCCTTTTATGACCAAGCAGATACTCCAAACGTAATTATCCCACTTGAAATTCCTCCCGTCCGTCTAGATACATTTAATGTTGCATGTCAAACTCTTAATCCATTAAAGTTAGATGATGTTAACACCTCATCTCGCTCTGTTCAAACTAATCCTGTTAAAATAAAAAAAGTTAAAGGAGTTACGGTGAAAACACAAAACGTAGATGTGTCTCGAACCGACGACCCCCAGCCCCACTCTGAACCAATTGTCCCTTTCATTCAAAACATGTTTTACGACGACATATAATCAAGCTGCCTTTCCACGCACTCCCCTAGCCGTTATGCAACCGAGTTCGTTCTAGCCTGGGGCGCCGAGCAAGCTTCCCCCCTTCTTTTTTATTTTCCTCTGGTTCTGTCTCGCTGAAATCTAGGTACATCAAGAACCAAAAGTTCATGAAAGGTACTCTCTTCCTCTTCCTATTTGCTCCTTGGCACCGCCTCCCTCGTTACCAGTCCTAAGTTTCTATCGTCGTGTTCCTCGCAGAGAAAGAACACGTTCCTGTTATTGGTCATCACTCACGGGGGGCTCCGCCCATCCAGAACGGCCGCCATATACTTTTCCCCCTTCCCCTTTTTTTCCCCCCGACTCAGATCACACATCCAGTAGAGTTGAAAAGATGTCTTTAGCTAGACTCTTCGAGTTCCTGCTTTATGCTGAATTGCATTTTCCCTCGCAGTTATCTTAATCGAGGCCGCTTCGGTGCGCAGTTTCTACACCACATTCGAGTTAGCGGAAGACACATATCTTATTTCATTCTCGGAGAGAGAGAATTTGATGACACCTTTTTTGTTGTGGATGAACTTTACACTCAGCTGGCTTCGGCAATGAAATTCCTAGTCTCCAAACGAGGTGTGAATAATAGCCTCTTCAAGGGCGCTTATTTATGCGATTTTTTTTCTCGTCCCTTCAGAATTTTCAAAAGTTTCCCAAATGAACTTTAATTACCTCTTACAGATTAATTTCATGTTAATCTTCGTAAAGTAGGTAATAGCGAGTAATTGTGCTTATATTTTAATTTCCCACACGTCATAGACTTTAGTTAAAGCAATATCATACGAAATCCTATACTTTTCTCCCGGCCCGGCGTCATGATGTTCATTTACGGTTCCGTTTCAATTTTTTTTCCTAAGGCGACCATAAAAAGTAGTCTTTGTTTACCTTATTAGGCTAAAACCTCAAAAGAGTGGATTTAGACGCTTACAGTTGTCATGGGTCAAGTGTAATCTCTTACGCGGCGAGCATTTATGCTAAGTGACAAAGAAAATACACGGCGGGCTATAGCATGACGTAGAGTAGTTTTTCCTCTTTTCTGTTTAACGCAATGCCTTATATTTTTTTCCTTTATTCTCAGAACCGTAAATTTACTTCACAGATAGCCAAGAAATGTTTTCTAAATCAATAACCCAGATTAGTTTCAGTTTTAAATTTACATTTTTTACCTAAGAGAGACAAATACGCCCCCCCCCCCCCCCTATTTTGCCGACGGTTTCAGACCGGTCAAGGCAACCTCCTAGGGTCACACCCGGGATGTTTATGGTTTGCTTTGAGCAATTTTAATTTGATTTTTTTTTGTTAGTATTCTATACCGTTTTTTTTTTTCATTTTTCAGTTTATTTAGATCAATTTGTTCACGTCACAAACATTTTTTTTCTCTCCCTTCCAGATACCAAGCATGGCTGACATCGCGCAATTTTATTGGAGGTGTCTTTTTCTATTCCTGACAACCCTTCCCACTTTTCAATATACAGTTGCAAATGAAAATGAGGATATTTTTGTAAGTGGGTTGGGCTTATTTTACGAACAACAAGGTCTTATGGTTCACAGTTCCGATTACATATATACAACTGCCAATATTCACATTGATATTAACATTCGGACTGATAACCACTCAGGCTGTGTTAAGTGGTCAGCTATTCAAAATGATACCCATGATCGTATTCAACAATACTTACGCGAAATTTCACTTTACCTCCCTTGTCGTTTTAAAACCAGCGATAGCCGGCCGAATTGCCATGGGGTGTGGAAAAATGTATCTGGGAGCACTCGAGGGAAAAGATCGATTTTTTTTAATTTAATGAATTTATTTTCGGCAGGCCTTTCCATTTATAACTCCTTTTCAATTCATCACCTTAGCTCTTCTGTTCAAGCTCTAAAACATAATCAAGATCAGATTCAGGCAGAATTACAGGAAATGAAGAAAGACGAAATCCAGACTTTCCGAGTTGTTAATAACATTTTGGTAATCTTCAAACGTTCTCTTATCGCTCTTAAAGCGGATTTAGTTTCGAAATTTTGTGACATCTATACGGAAGAAAGGCACCTAATGGCACTTTTGCACGCTTCAGAATTATTTACCCGTATTGATTTTATGGTAACCGATCTATCGATGAATAAACTGTCTTATCATATGATTTCTCCCGATTGGCTCCGTGTTTTTCTCAGTCTTCATTCTGACTTTAAGGACACCCTGTATATGACGGATCTTGGTCTCTTTTACGCTTTAACCAATGTTTACCTTGTCAATTATGACTTATCCACTCATTCTTTTCATATTTTGTTAGAAACTCCCAATTTACTACGTAACGCCATTTCTCCCGTTTATCGGACTATAAATGTTGGCACTTTTGTTGATAATAAATGGTTCCGGGTTAAGGTTCCCCAACTATCATATAAAATGGAACATAATGGTCAAACCCAAATCGTGGAAATTCTTGATAGTCATTGTAAATTTAATTCTTTCATTTACGTTTGTATTCATACGGAACTTTCAATTCACGATAATATAAAATGTTTAACAAATATTCTATTTCATAATTCCACTATTTCCTGCTCCACAGAAATAAAATCCAACGTCGGGGGCCACCTCACGAAAGTTCGCACTCGAACAGGAGTGATAGTTTCCGGCACAGGAAAATTCCTCCAATCACAAACTTTAAACGGCAATTTAAATACACACCAAACAATAACAGTGTCTGAAGGAACATCCTTTTTCTGTAATTATAAGAATTTTGATCAATTGATTTTTGATGATGAAATCATTCACACTCGTAGAGTTTTAGATACAGAAATAGCTATTCGAGCAATCTCTCCACTTTTTAATACCTCTGTAAATTTTTCAAATGTAATTCTTCCTGATTGGACTGACTTTCGACTGGCCATGGAGAAATTAAATCAGTCAATCGCGAACGAACCCAAATTTCATGAAATATTTTTGTCCCATTTTCCCGTTACTATTATCCTATTACTAATTTGGAACTTCATTTTAACTGTTTATTTATGCTATACGTCAGGCGTATGCAAGCGCAAATCAACCTCGACTAGTGACCGTTAACAATGCGTCACTATGTCGCCTTGATTTATTCATCCATTTTTATGTATTTTTGTAATTAATGATCTTAACGTCATTGGAGCCATGTCATTTACTCTTTTATTATATCTTAGTGATCCCGAATTTACTTGTGGCTAGGTCCGTTTTAACGGTTGTGACGTTACCAAATTTTGGGTTAATTATTTTTTCCGTCAGTTCCTCATTTTTTTACAATGCTTTGACACTTCTGACATGATATTAATGGATTTCGTTGGGTTAACTTTCTGATACCAGGGGATATATTTTATACCATCTACATATTACTTTTATATATTTATCAATATTTAATCCTACATATTTTCGTTTATTTTGTAGTGCCATGTCATAACTTTAGTTTCATATTGCACATTATTTTATATTTTGGGACAAGCCAGGGGCTATATATATATAATTTAGTCACTGTATACATATATCACTTTTGATGAAGTCAGATTTTCATTTTAATGGTGTTCCAGTGTTAAGGCGTCAAATGACATTTTCCGCCTTTTATTTTCTTTAGCCTTCATTCAACCTTTGTTTTATAATTTATATCACTTATTGGGCAGTTTATTTTATTTTAGTTTACTTATTTTTACTCATGATTTTCACTTGCCTATAGAAGACGATTACTTTACACATTTTTTTATATATTTTCAATATTGAATGACTGTGAGCAATGTAGTTTATTCCTATGTCCAACCTGTTTCCTTCCCTGTTCGGGAATTCCAAGAGTTCAAGGAATTTCGAAAAGTCCAGTGATTTTTTGAGGCCGGAAGAAGAACGCATTCCTGAAGGCTTTGGAGCTCACCAGCCTCCTTTGGGCTTCAGCGGTGTATGTCACGTAGCAGCACCGAAAACCCTATTCCAAGTGACATCCCAGGATCAGAAGAGCGTCAGAACCATAAGAAGAAATGTCATCTTACAGAGCAAACCCCCCCCCCCACGACTCTAACCCCCCTTAAGAAGAAGCATGAACATCTTTCATGTACATCGTCCCCTTTTGCTCTGTAAGGCCAGGCAGTGTCCTTCACCACATATTGGAACTTTCCGGGTACAGTCAACGACCCAAATGTGTTGAGACCCAGCCCTGTGGATCAGCAACCTGCCAGGCCACCTGTGACGTTTCATCCTACCAGTGGCCATAATTACTGTATGCAATGGCGTCTGCTGTGAACTTTCGGGGGCCTATCCTAACATCCCCCAGTGTTCGCCATTGGACAAGGCATATTTTTGGGGCTTGGAACCGCTACTTGGAGTGGCTTCCCATGGACTACCCTGTGTTCGCCCGCCCCACGGCCCACGTCTTTTCATCTGACCTTTGCTGACCAGTATTCCGGAACTTTCCACACCGGGATTCGAATCCGGTCCCCCAGTGAAAATGATCGGTCAAGGACCGTGTATGTCCCGGAACAGTGCTTCGTACCCCAGGACTCCGGGGTTGGAATGTATTTGGATTGCCCTGCCGTCTCATTTCTCAGGTCATAGTGTGCACACATAGTGTGCTAAGAACGTCAGTGGCAAGTGCAAACATAACCTTCATCTATTTTTTAATCTTCGTGTGGTTGTGCGCAGTCCAGTGGAGTTTGGTGATTACCACGGTCCTTTGCTCTCGCCTCGAACTGTCATCCTGATGAGGCGGAAGATTGCGAGCATGCGGCATTAAGGTTTCTCACAGATTACGTTCTGTGCTTATTTAGCATTTGTTCAGAAGCAAGTCGCATGTATCGCGTTACGATGCAGTGTGTTGAACTTTCCGCTGACTCCACGGACCTGCGAACAACACTTTATATCGCATGTTGACCAACCGTCAGCATTGTTGATTACGAAAGACTCTTCCAGCGTGTGGCTAATGAAAACAAAAGACTTTCTTTCAGCTTTCAAGCTTGAGCTTAATTCTGTTCCCTTTAATTTTCGGTGAAGGGTCTCCGACATCTTTTTATTATTATTTTATTTTATGTATCCTTTTTGTTCATGTAATAAACAAAACCTTTTAAATTTTGGTGAATGGCAGAAGGTTCAATTTAAACTTTTCATGACTACAATTTCAATTTTAGAAATTGTCTTGCAAGAGGGGGTGTCGTACCATACCCCGTTCGGTTAAGAAATATTGACCCTGGCAGGCCTTGTCAGCTCCTGCTCAGAATGTGTAGAATAAGCTTTCTACAGGAAATGGTAAGAACACTGGCCTTTGGCAAGAGGTGACGAGAGGCCAAGCGAGGGTTTATATACGTGCGCATGAGAGCAACACGAGGTCTTTTAATCTGGAATCAACGGAGAAGCAGGAGCTACTGGTCTTATTTCTAAACCGAACAGGGTAAGCTAGTCTACACCCATTCTGCCATTTGCATTGCTCACTTCAGTCTAGAAACGAATCATGAGTCTATGTCAATGAATAGTTAGATATTTGTACCTGCCCGTTCAGGGCTGTCTCTACCATCAACTAGTACTAATAGTTACATCCCTATTTAAGATCCCCGCGTCCAGAGGAACGCTACGTGGTTAGAGATGCTTGGGCTTTTCATCCATTTTTACGGAAATGTGATGAAAAATTAGAGCAACGTGGTGGATTGATGCGGTCATTTTCATTTTCTTTTGGAAATGAAAAGCGTCATGCCTTGTTTTCCTAAACAGACATGAAAATTGAAAGGGTAGGCTGCGGAATTTTCATTTAATTCACTCTGAAATAAATGCAAATCGAAATGCATTAATATCATGTTAGACTTGTTTCTTCGCGGAATTTTTTACTAACGGGGGGTTATTTTTTTTTTTAAATAAGGTACGTCACCATTGTTAGTAATGCCTTATGTCATTTATAGAGTTGGAGGACGAGCTTGATACCACATTGGATAGGCTCATCATTCTCGCCAATAATGCTGTTGGTCCATCTTTTGATGTGGAGGGCCTACCTTGTGCCTCATCCACCCCAATACAATACGGAATTCGCTTTAAATATCACTTCTGTCTCCCAGATTTCGAAGTCTTATGGAAGTCATAATGCCTGGATACAGAAATTAAGGTAGGCCAATGTATCTTGATGTCATCACAAACAGGTAATAAATTTAACAATCGTGTTTGTCTCTATGCATAGAGGGCGTGTCAAGCTCTATGGCACATTTTGTTGCATCGTACGGTAGAATGCACAAGTATTGCTCGGTAAATTCTCCATGACTATTTGCAATAATCTTTCTCCTGCATAATACGTGTTTTTAAGGACTGAATTTTAACGTATGCTGGCGTTTTGTTTCAATTATTGAAGCTCTCATTGAAGGAAACAAAAAAAATAGAAACATGGTGGACGATTTGCTCGATAATACTTATGCATCCCACTCTGTCTGTGTCGGTTCTTTCAAGTCTCTTGGCGGAAACATTGAACCGAGATTTTACTGTGTCGTGTTGTAATATCCGAGCGACTCTGCACATCTCTCGCTGATTGGGTCTCCTCATTGATCCCGTGACGTTGATCGCGTTCATCTCATTTCATTAACCAGGACAAAAGATATTAATCCGAGACAGGGATTATCCGAGATGGATATTGGCAGAAATTTTCCGCCTGAAAGCAATCTCGCGTCTGATTAATTAAACGGACAGACCGGAAGTTATCAAAAATCCACACCGGTTTCCTAACAAATTGCTGTGTCAAGCGGGCTACTTATATAGTTATAGAGCCAGATTTTGTCGCAAATGTCTATTTTGTTCTGGTGAACATTTTCAGTAAGTATGTACATTTTATCGTGGATAAAATTGTCTATTTAGCACATACAAATGGCTAAAACATTTGAAAACAGGTGGAAAATGTACTTGCTGTGCTCCATTTTATCAGAATGGGTAAAATAAGAAATAGAGTTAAGTCCTCAAAATCGGATCGGCCTGCAAACCGAATCGCCCCAAGGTTTACTGTCTCCAGCGCTGAACATATGGCGTGTTGATGTATTTAACTATTCTCACTGAGTGACCCCATGCCTCGTGCAGACAGTATCGGACGGGTACAGTGTTCACCCTGTATTCATTGTGACAAAGCGATTCGAAACATACCGTTGACGTGAGCCATTGTGTGTGTTAACTGCTGTGAAATATTTCTTCAGTTCTTGGTTAAGCTCATAAGGTAAGCATTGTTGTAATTGGTGTTGATGTTTGTGTGTTATAAATAGGAGGAATACTACACAAATACGATGTCATTGACTTTGTCATGGTCATTGTTGCTGTTGCTCGTGTAGCGGTACTTTGCATTTCGTGTACTAATCCTTTAAATCGGATCATGAAAAGTAGTGCAAATCGGATCACCACATGATAGCACAATATGTAAATAGAATGTATGATTAGATGTTAGAAAACAGGAAAAAACGGACATATAACACACACACCCACACATATATATAAACATCGTACCCTCACCAAAAAAAAAAACAACACCAGCACGAAAGAGAAAACAACAAGAGAAGAAAGACACCCATGTCACATCGCCCAATAATGTGATAGAATTACGAGACCTTACAGCAGCATCTAAAAGTCTAGAAGTTCTGCTAAAATCTAAGCGGCGACAGAACATCATCACGTTATAGAAAAAGGAGACGGCATTTCTTCAACTGATAGCTCCACTAGTTCTGATGACGAATCGTTAGAGGGAAGTCAAGGTAACGACAAGTGTGGATTTTGTGAGCGGTTATACTCAAGGTTTAAATTACAGTTTTATCGGCGATTGGATTCCTTGCATGCGGTGCTCAGCGTGGTACCATGAACAATGTGTTGGAGCACAAGGTAAAAATACATTCATTTGTGGGAAGTGTGTTGTGTTTTGTGTAGTGAAAGATGTTAGTGAAATTTTGGACAAATATGCTTGTCACTGCAGTTATATTTCAGCTACTACCCTATGATCCGCTTTCAAGGACACGTGATCCGGTTTGCAGGACAATTTTACAAAATAAATATTTTGTACGTAGTTCCTTTAGTTTTCAATATGTAACTTTATTAATATGTAAATGTAAAAAACAGCGTTTCGGGAACATGTGTAGCAATGATGTACCTGTCGGATGCTGTTCAGTTCGTGTCGAAAAGAATGACTACTTTCGATTTTGTGTGCGTTTCATTTGAAAGTGATCCGATTTTGAGGACTCCACTCTATGTCCTGTTCCTTCCTATTTTTTATCTATTTGAACTCCAAATTATTACATTTCAATGTATGTCACGACCGAATGAATGAGTAAGAAATAATTATGAAGCATTAATTTAGTAGATGAAAGTCACCAAAACTGACATAGGGCTCCTAAACCGACACACCACTATTTCACAGCCAAGAATTACTGACACTTTGTGGTAACAGGGTAAATCTATTCTTTAGGCTTCCAAGATAATGTGCGACCAGTGAAACGAGCGCTGCTGGCGGTTTTCTTTTTGTAGGAAGAGATTTTTGTTTTTGGGTTATTTCAATACTTTTGCTTGTCTGAGTATAGTACTATATTATTCATACTGGAAGGGTGATTAAAGTTTTAGTTTTATCAGGTCATTGTAGATAGAATAACGATTCCGAACATGTATTTCTTTCAGTTGTGAAGATGTGGTGTTTGTAAATTTTTGAGGTTATTGTTATTGATGGCGTCGTTCCCTAAAACGACATACGTTAATAATTGGGTTTCCTAAATCGTTGCGCGAGATGAAGATATCCTAGATGCTGAATGTATTTTGGCGAAGGACTTTATTCTGAAGATGCCAGTGGTGAAGGATGAATAATGTGTATCAAGCGCAAACTTTGGGCTCATGTTGAATGTGCAGGTGCAGAACATGACCTATACGTCTGTGTCTTCTGTAAATGACATGCCGTTGAGGGTTCAATAGTCCAAAGAAATTACATTTGTTTCATGATGATTAAAGGAATTGCTATACGAGGTGCGGCAATTAAATAACGAGACTAAGCACCTCCTGTCGCGTAGGATAGTGGGGGGAGATAGCTATTGATGTGTTGTTGATATTGAACCTTCATGCGCACCCACTGTTTGTTTCATGATTCTGAAAGCTTTTATTTTCTTTGCAGGATTGCTTGAAGAGGACAGTGTTCTGTAGTAGTGCCGGAATCATGGTGACCAATAAAGTTGAGCAGCGCATTAACATCAAATTTCTGGTGAAATTAAAAAAAACACCGACGGAATGTTGTGCAATGTTAAAAGAGGTGTATGGTGATAATGCTATGTCACGTGCGCGAGTGTTCGAATGGCACAAACTATTTTCAGAGGGGAGTGAGGAGGTTGAAGATGATGAACGTCCTGTGAGTTCAAGAAAGGACAACAATGTTAAAAAAATTCATGAACTTGTGCGGAAAGACAGACGTCTGAGCATTCGGATGCTCGCAGACATGATGAAGATTAACAAAGAGACAGTAAGACAAATTTTGAATGAGAATTTAAACATGACAAAAGTGTGTGCAAAAATTGTTCCGAAAAACCTCTCTCAGGACCAAAAAGACAATCGAAAGACCATTTGCTGTGACATCATGGAACGACTCAAAGCAGACCCAGAATTGCTAACACGTGTCATCACATGTGATGAAACATGGATTTTCCAATATGATCCCGAGACCAAGCGTCAATCCATGCACTGGAAGACTCCCACATCGCCAAGAATGAAAAAAGCACGAATGAGCGTGTCGAAACTGAAGGCAATGCTCATCGTTTTTTTCGATATCAGGGGTATCATCATGACTGAATGGGTGCCTCAGGGTCAAACGGTGAATCAGACCTACTACAGAGAAGTCCTAAGCAAACTGAGGGAAAGAATAAGGAAGAAGAGACCAGATTTGTGGAAGAACGATGCATGGATCCTCCACCAGGACAATGTGCCTGCCCACAATGCCCTTTCTGTGAAGCAGTTTTTAGCCGCTAAACGCATTCCTGTGCTCGACCATCCTCCGTATTCCCCAGACCTGGCCCCCTGTGACTTTTATCTCTTCCCAAAAGTGAAAAGTGCATTGAAGGGAACACATTTTCAGTCCGTGGAAGAGGTGAAACGAAAAACGGCAGAGTTGTTGAACAGTGTGACATCTGATGACCTACAGCATTGCTTTGAACAATGGAAGACATGTATGCAGCGGTGTATTGATAGGGGAGGGGAGTATATTGAAGTGGATACCAGTCAATTGTAACTTTCTTGCAATACATCACAGTTATGACACCAGTCTCGTTATTTAATTGCCACACTTCGTATTCTCTAATAGAAACCATTGACAGATATTTGTTTGTGTTGCTTTGTAATTTAATCCCTTATTTAAACAGGTCTGTCGGATTAGGAGCCCATTTCCTCAGATGATATAATTGTACCTTTTGTGATAAAACTATTTTGTGAAACAAAATGTTGTTGTAATAGATTTGTTACACAGCTTATACTTGGGCATGGAATTGATGTGCACATTGATGTATTCCACATCGGAAAATTCCTTCCCTATTCCGAGTTAAGAGTAAAAAACAAAATGGTATGTCGGTTTTGGTGACTTTCCTCTACATCAATCCGTATATACGTATAGGTTTCTGCAAAACACAATCGTATCTAGATCTAGCGCCATGGAACTTTTGTTTATAGGCTAAATTTAGGAAAAACCCTTCTTGATGGAAGTTTACGTCATTACAGGAAGACCCTCAAACTTTCAGCTTTCCAAGTCCATGGGTATGGACTTTTCGCTGATGAGTCAGTGAGTCAAAACAAACACTCTTATGTACGTATTACAAGAGAGAGAGAAAGTCGTTCTATCTGCGGAGTAGCTTCCACCAATTTTTTTATGTAAATTACTAATCTCTTACTTTAGAGGTTGTAGAGCTTTAAATACTTTTGTTTCGAAAACCAATAAGTAATGTATAGGCCTATGTAATACTGTTTATGTTACTGCAAAATTATACCAAGCCTATATTAGGAAATTTATGTTTCTATTGTTACGGGAATATGAAATTTTGTATGAGGGAGTTTGAATTACAATTTTTTCTCTGATTTACAATTTTGCAAGTTATTGCCTGGTATGTCCTCTGATAATCGCACCTTTTCCCCCACTATTCTTAATTACTTTTTGCCTGTTTATTTGGGCAGTTTTTAGTGCCTACAAATCCGGACTCCAGTTATGAATACCTAGACGGGAAAATACGAAGTCGTCAGTCGAAACAGAGACAGCGAATAGCCCCGCCCGAGGAATTTGATGACCCACTTACCATCTATGGTAAGAGTGGGAGGGTTTCTGCAAGCTGTTTCTGTAGCTGCAAGCATGAACGTTGCAGCCAGCTGACTTCCAAAGTGCACCTTTGACATTTCAAGAACGGCCATCGACCTCTGCACCTACAGACCACCATATATCAAACGACACTGCCTCCTGTCCAGTCCATGTATGTACGATCGCCAAATTAAGCTATAAATCTGAACGCGAATCGGAGGTACGGAGGTAACATTCTTGTTATGGTCATAGATACACGGGCGTGCTGGACCTTATTAGAAGGGGTTCGCTGACTCCTGGACCGAACCTTGCAGTAATAATATTGGGCCCCTTTGCACTACACAAAAACCGAATTAAAAAAAAAAAAAAAACTATCCTTGTGAAATTTTGTAGAAAATACAACAAAGTTCCGGACATACTTAACGTCCGGGTTTCTTCAAGTTTGTCCGAAAGCATACAACATAAAATTATAATCACCATTGGTAGAATTAATACATGTTCGGAGCAGTGTTCTGAAAGGAAGAAAGTAATTTGAAAATGAATAATAATGCAAGGTAGCGATGCCTCCCCGATGCCGTAGTGGTATCGTCGCAGTCTTGTAATTAAGGGGTCCTGGGTTCGATACCCGGTGGAGGCACATAATGATTCGGATCCCACTTTAAACTGTAGTTACAGTCCCGATTAGACTTACTGTACATAAAACTCAAGACCGATACAAGGTAGTGAGCCAAAGATAGTCCGTGTTCCCAAGGGTGGCCCACATTACGACAATCATATTAGTATTTAACACAGATAACAAGTGGCACTACATAAATATACCCAGTCCCCCTCAGGTGCACCATGCAGAAAACGAGCTGACAGCAATCATTTTATTGAAGTTATTGTTCACCTATCTTATACAATTGAAGCTTTAGAAAAATACTAATATATTTCCTAACATAAAAGTAACGTACTTGAAGGAAAAGTGTAGCACTTTCAAGCTACGTATTAACGTGCCTCGCATGGTAGAGTAAAACTAAGCATCAGGATGTTTGATACGCGGCTATTTGTGCATTTAGGTTGCAACCGGCCCAACACAATATATACAGACCCGGCTCTAATAGCTATTACATTCATCTATATTTATTCTTAACAAATGTTTGAAACAACTTTCATCACAATACGTTAGTTTGACGTAGCTCTGGATCCTCACGTGTTGAAGAGGATTCAACAAAACACGTTGAAACTGTTGCAGAAGTGTGTTGCGACTGGTTGCAGATAGGTGGAGCAAGTTTTGCATTAAAGAAATGTGCTGTTCATTAGATCTCCCATTGGTTCCAAACTTTATGGCCATCATATATGTTTTGTCATTATTTGCTCATGTTCAAAGTTTTGCATACAAATCTGTGGAATTGTAGGTGTGGAATAAGAAACTAGACTTACTTCAAAGACTTGTTCTATCCTTGTTATGCATTTATATTTTACATTGTAGTTCTATGTAAAACATATGGCCGATTCGTAGTACGGTACACTGGTACTAAACACGCTATGCTAACAACTCGACGTTATGAAACTGAAGTTGAAACATTCACATGTCATTAAAAGATTATCTGGTGATTAAAACAACTGGTTCAAGAGCCTCCACTGAACAACAAAGAGCTAAGTCCCTGACAGGATTTAACTGTTCTCTCTCACACGACGTCCGGTAACTAACTTCCTTCAAGAGTGCACATAAAACCTACAACCCCACATTTTCAAGAAGCTTGTTCGTTCAAGCACGTTCAACAAGCTCTCGAAAGAACGTGTTAGGAGGCGAAGTGTTTAAGTAGCTAATGTGAAATGTGCAAGGAAACTTTTTTTTTGCATGAACTAGCACTGCGAATGACAGAGAAGAGAAATCTGAGTTTCTGGATGATCGACCTTGACTTTGTACCACACTCGCACAAAGAGGAGAATGATGTGCTTGGCAGAATAGAAACATCTATGAATCGAACAGATTAATCGGTTTGGTATCGGTCGATATAGGCATACCGATGTATCGATAAAATTATCGTTAATTTGACCGATCCGATATACCAGGTGATCCGTTTGAGATGTCAGAAAAGTAAACCTTTATGCACAAGAGGTTAATGTACGTATGTGTGAGCATTTTGTTGTAATATAAGCACAAAGGATGTAAGTTTCGAATGTGTGGAGGTTTACTGACTTCAGCTGCGTGGCGGCATGGATGGAATACTCGAAAATTTCGCATACCATACTGTGTGCGATATTGTGCCGTGATCACCGCCTTTGTTACCGTGCACATTAGCGCCGCCATGTGGCTGAAGTCCGTAAACCTTCACTCATTCGAACCTTGCATCCTTTCTGCTTATATTACAACAAACTGCTCACTGATACGTACATTAACCTCTTGTGTATAAAGGTTTACTTTTCTGACATCTCAAACGGATTACCCGGTATATCTATGAATGGCAAGAAATTTAGTAAAAAATTATGCTTTTTTTATTACATTCATGAATACGAAGGTCTATTACAAAGCAAAGCGCATACAGTTCCCTGGTTACATATTATAAATATGAAACTTAATGGACCATTCACGTTTCCTAAGAAACATTTGCAAGTAGAATATCGGTTACGGGTATTGGAAAAATTTCGAATCAGTACACTCCCACTAAAAACCATCTAATCTACGTCCCAGAACCTTCTGATGAAAATGAACATGCAACCTGTAATAAGTGCAAACATAAGTTGAAAATGAACTGAAAAAAAATTATCATTGTCAAGTTTACATGCCGAAAACTTAGAAGGATAGTACGTTACTGATATGTGTAATTTCAAGTGTATGAATGCTTATAATTCTTCACATTGTTTGTGAATCCACTCTTTCCGTACATATAGAGCATAATAATATTTTATGCCATGTGGTGTATTTGAAAACTATACGTTCTCTGAAAATTACACAAAATACTGTGTACTTATACATTTTCTGTATATTTTACACTTTTTTTTTAACAGTAAGGATCGTTCATATTATTAATAACTTGTACTAATGATGTGGTTAGGTCTTTAGGCTGCTTCAGAATTTAAAATAAATAAAGTTGATTGCAGTGGGTGAGAGTTGAAAGAGTACTGACTCAATTAATCAAATTAATTTTCTCGGCTCTTTTCTACATCTACCGTAGTACACATTTTACAAGACGAAAAGCAAATCATTATCAGTGCTCGAAAAATATTCTTCAGAGCTAGGCGCCAGCTCTGAAAATCAGGCGCCAGGAAACCACCTACTAGCAATTGTGCATACCATAAGAAGTTGAGCATCACAGTATTCAAAACATCGCTAAATCATGTGAGAAAGCGGGAAATGCGGTGTTGGGGGACAAAGAGTAAGAAATTGTTTATGATTTTATGGAATGTACACAACGTTGATAAAATCATTTGCTAACTTACGCTGTACTGCAACTTGAACTTAAAGAGTCTTCAAAATTTCGTACATGCAAACTTAAAAAACATCAATATTACAACACAAGATCACAGTCGCCAGGCTGAAATTTTCAGTCGATTTTTCGAGCCCTGATCATTATTATTACAATATTATGTATATTATTATATTGTGTTTATGGTTCAAAGTCACAGCTTCAGTACGAAAAATATGAATTTACAAGCTACGAATTTTACAGTTAAACAACAATAAAAAGTATGCATGAAGGTTTATAAAGACAAATGAGAATTTCACACAAACTATATAAATCTCATTAATTATTTATATTGGAACACGGTTTTGTGTGTGCCATTACGATGAGATTATGGCGAATATACAGGAAGGCAGACATTACAATTGGTGAAAAATGCATGTACACCTATAAAATAATTCGAGATAAGTAGTACCTATTTAAGAAAGTTTGACCACTCGAAATGGACATCACAATCAAAGCAGGTTTGTGCAGGACACCTTTCACTCAACGGGCATGGGTTGCAGATCAGCCCACTCCCTCGCAATATGTAAATTAGACTTCCAGCGTAATTCGGTCATGTCAAAAAGAAAATCAGAACTAGAGCTACCTCCTACAGGTTAAGAAGAAAACTCATAGTCATTTGGGTGGTTCAATGCATTCCATTCGTAACGAGTACTTTCAAAAATGAACTTCTATTCTAGATAGCTCTCGTGTCTTTCAACCCTGAATAACAAGCGGACTGTGTTAGTTCGGGCCTTTGGCATGTGAATGGGCGATTTTTTTTTCAAACTTTCCTCTCCATTCGAAAAATCTCTTGGATATTTCAAAATATGAGAAGTTACATACGCTTAGAATTGCTTCTAGAGCATTGACGTGTAGTTTTCTTTCAATGTTGTCTAGATATTATCAATAGTTCAATAGACTTACGTAATCACGAAACTATTCACAACAGTGAAAGAAAACTACACGAAAGTTCACGTATGTAATTTTTCATATTTTGAAATATCCAAGAGGTTTTTCGAATGGAGAGGAAACTTTGAAAAAATTCGCCCATTCGCATGCCAAAGCCCCAGCCGAGCCTTAAGGCTGACTTTTGATCTCGCCGAAGTTTACGGATTCGCATCTAGGCCTGGATATGAGTGTTCTGTGTGTATCTTTATTTATTAATTATCACTCATCATCGTCGCGATTGGTGACAGAAGAGCGACGCTAAATAACAAAGAAATACAAATTTAAGAACCTTTTTCTCACTTATGACCATCCTCGTAATTAACATTAATTTTTATTAAATTTTAATTAACTTTATATTTTAAATATAAAAGTAATAAAATTAAAAGCAGATATATATTTGAAAATAAAAACACACATTTATTTTTCTATTAAAACATAATTTTGTCCATTTTTGTTCGTCAAGGACCTCTACTGTATACCCATGTTTTCGGGCATTTATAGAGGGCACAGTTTTCTCGATAAATATACATCTTTCTCAGAATTCTGATATTTACCAACTCAACCATTCTTTCTGCCGCGCATTTGATGCAAGATTTTGCAAAATCTGACTGAAGGAAATTCATTTATTACGAAAACCGTACAGAAATATAACTCTTATTTTCCTTACAGATTACCTGGAAAATTTATTTCAGTTACTGTTTGTTACTCGTTTCTAAAAGTAACTAGTTAGTTACTTCTCACTCGGAATAGTAATTTACTTGTAATAGTAACGGCGTTGCAAGTAACTATTACTTCAAAGAAAAATATTAAAATGGGGACTTCCTGAACCTTATAGAGCAAGGGTAACGTCGCCGCCTTGAAATCAAGTGCTTCCCAGTTCGATACCTGGTGGACACACAGAATTGCTCGAATACCACTTAGAACTGCAGCTCCAGTCCCTATTTAACCTATCTGTAAGTAAAGTGGACTTAAACTGGAATAAATATACTGAAGAACTTATAACAAAAGTTTCTGAAGCCAGAATCGGGTTTGAATCCTCGGTACGCTACGTCATCCACTTGTATCTCTCAGTAATTAGCGATTCCTTTCTCCAATTTCATGGCAGAAGTACAGCGTCATACATACGTTTTACCAGGCAACAATATTTTTAATCATTTTTCTTTTTCATCCTACATTTTGAGAAATGAAATTTTATTGATGCGGTATGAACGTTTCTCACCGGTTTCGTGGAGTTTCATATCATTTTCTAAACCGGACATGGCGTAAAACAATGTTAATCAATATGGTGACCTACATTTCTTATAATACACATGCTTCCGACCTCCCAAAAAATTCTCACGCTCGAGTGCCCGGCCTGAGCGTTCATGAGTATCCCTTCATCAATTCCATCTAAGGGAGATTCCAGACCGAAGCGACAAGAGACGCGTGTCGCTTAGAAACGAACCATCAGAAATAAATACAACCTTCCGGAGGGAAGCGACACGACATACTCACGTGACGCTTGCGCGTCGCACGGACTGGGTCGATTTCTCAGTATCGTGCATCGTGTCGCCTCGGTCTGTCATGCATGGTGATTTTTTTTATTTAGACTGAAGGGTCCCGTGTCGCTTGTCGCTTCGGTGTGAATTCTCCGTGACGCATGTCGCCTCGGTTTGATATTTCCATAACATCACTCATTCTCATAGTCGCGATTAGTCAAAAGTGGCAGAAAAGCGGAACTAAAAAATACAAACACACTCAACGCGTAAAGAAATAGCCACAAGAAACCTACACCTTCATTTGCCAATTGAGCATTCCCAAGTCATCGTACGTTGTTCTAGAAAGGAGAAAAAACTTGCTACAGGGTAGTAAAAATTAATTCTATTATTGTGTTCCATAGATGCATTTCCTTCTTGAGTTCACAAAGTTAATTGTCGTCGTTTGTCTCTGTCTCCATGGTTGCCTGGACTATCCACAACAATCCTCTCTCTTTATCTCAGACGTCTCCTCCACCATCTTTCTTCCAGTGTTTGTCTGGAGTATCGTGCATCACTGTTCCGCAACTTTACTTTCCACACATGGCACTTGAGATATGAGCGCCATAAATCAGACTGGACAGCGCAATAGAACCTCTGAATATCTTTAGCATTACAAGACGCCCCAGATCGGTTGTGGCAAATTGCCGTTTCCATTGGTACTTGGTACAATCAGGCGTAAAAGAAATGTACTTTCGATCTGCATCCTCAGAGATAAGTAACCCCACATTATATTCAAATATATCTGATTGCTACCATCGCAGGATGAATCTTTCTACGGAGCACAATGTTTTCCATACAGCGACTCAAAGGAATGTTTACGATGATGGCATAGTCAAGTGTAAACGACCATTCAACCCTGATATAAACTAGTAACTGCGATATGCTTCATGGATACGAGACTCGCAAAAATTGCTACAGACTGTCCAAGCACACATTGTGCACAAATAGGATAATCGGAACTGGACCTACAGTTTATAGTAAAAGCCGAACCAATGTATAACGTCTTTCCACCAGGAATCGAACTGGGACATCTTGACTTACAAGTACAATACAATACTAAGACAGAAAGAAGGAAATTTCTCGTGACCGCTTTCAAAATCATTTGTTTTGAACGGTAGTTAAATAATAACAGTTTTACAATATACAGTCAAATCGGTGCTGGGCTTATTGAAAATCGAGGAACACATCACTTTATATGTTCTAAAACAAATTAAATACGCATTTCCATGAATTCAAATACTGTATTTAATCCATGGTACACTGGAATGTCGAATTAACGTAAAAGCACAGAAAGGAAACAGCAAATAAGGTACAACATAATTACAAATTCCTAAAGCTGGTTGCCGGAAGTAAACATTGATCCATCAATTGACTCATGACGCAGCCTTACCAAACTTTAACTTTTCTTTAAACTTCACTTGGCATCCTTTGAACTTACTTCCGCTCTGTCAATGAATGTCTTGAACATCCTAATTCTATACAGCTTTACACGGTTTCCATTGATGGATCTTTGCATTGAGGTTTTCTTCTTTACAAAACAGATAAGGAAAACATATCATTATCTACCCCAAGTCTAAAAATTGCATTATTATTGTATAGCTTAACTGCAGACACCATGACGCACTCGTAAGAATCCGGGTTGGCTATTTTTAACCTCGAAACAGGCCAAGTGCTCTGGAACTCTTAGGCGAGTTGATTAAACCAGTGGCTTAATCATCCATCCAGGAACCAGATGGCACTGCGTTCGCTTCAGAGAAAATTCAGGTGCAACCAGATGCAACCACCGGAAAGATTAACCTTTTTTTTTGTACAATGGCTCTATTTAGACAACTGCTAATGGTCCCACGAAGGCTTACGGTCTGATGAAGATTATCTCGAAGCTTCTTGTGCAAAGCACTCAATGGCCTCGTAGAAAAGAAAAAATATCCTCTTTTGGAATTAAGAGCGTGGCAAGAACATGCATTTTACGAGGCAGTAATCCTAAAGTAAGAATGGGACAGGCACGTGAAGGGGAGTAGCTTCAAGTTGCAGAATTCAAGACATTTTCATGGCTCCAACGTCTTGTCATATTCATTGTTTTAACTCTGTCAAGGGAATCTCTGGGGCAAGGAAACTAAAGCAAGTCTTTACGTTAGTAGTGACTCGAGAGGGCCTCGACCAATGAACTCGTGAGAGGGAACGGGATTGCGTGGAGCTGAGAAGCAACTGCAGTTACTAGCCTTTGCAGCAGCGTCTGCTGTTTCGCTCCGCCCACATGGCTTCTCCCCTTCTCTACAGTTATGTGCGGCCTTGCTCCAGAGATTCCCGAGACAGAGTCGGGGAGGGCGGGCGGGTGAGCTGATTATTCACCCGGTACTGTCTGATTTCATCTTTTAGCATTTGCTTAGCCTGGTCATTGTATATTGTACATTGCAAATTATGTACAGTACAACCTCGTTAATCCAGACCCCGATAAGCCGGACTTCGCTTAATCCGGACAGGCAAAAAAAAGCAGAATGCAAGGTTTTAAATGTGGCTAGAAGTCAACAATCGCATTCGTCGTACTACTGCATTGTTATATACAGTATTGCTTTACATTTCACTGTACTGTATAGTGTATTTAGGCCTATGCTCTTTAAATAAACGTGTTTTGTTGCTATAAATTGAGTTTTAATGCACTTTATACTGTTCTATTAGGTTATTTAAGTTAATCCGGACTTTCGTTAAACCGGTCAACTTATTCCCCCATTAGTCCGGATTAACGAGGTTTTACTGTAATATGTTCATGATTCAAGCCCAAAACTCACGATAACACTCGTACGTATCCTGCTTCAGGAACCAAAAGCCTGCATTCGAGATTTAACCTTAACTCATGATAATCCTGAATTCAGTAATTACATACACATATTAAAACATACCGCGTATGTATTGACTGATTAAACGATGTACGACACTATCCATCAATTTCCGTTTGCATTTTAGTGGAATTCATTCTTGAGTACACCCTTCCTAGTTTCTTCTTCTTTCTTCTAGAAAGTCTGGAAAGAGTCTGTGGCATGTGCGGGTGTCGCCGAGACCTTATTTTCTGTTTATTTTTAACCCTTACCAGACCAGACAGCCACCCGTGCAAAAAGACGATCGAATAGAGACGAACGAAAAGTTTCCATTGACTAAACGTGAAGCACGAAAAAAAACGTGGATGCTTGTTCTGCAAGAGACGCATAAAAACAACACGCCACGCAACGAAACTGTAGGAAGTATAAAGTATTAGTGACATCGGCACCTGCTCTTCTGGTAATCAAATCAACCACACACAGGTTGTATTTCTGTATGCCCTTGCACGCGAATCACAAAGGAAATTCGTCGCAAAGGTAGGTGTGCAAGGGCAACGCTCTCGCGTATCACGCCAAGAAATTTGAATGACCAATAAAAAGATTTCGTATTCACAAATTTGGAACTCTGCAGAAACATCTACATTCAACGTGTGGTGGTTTACATACCTGAATTTACGTACATTCTTCACTAAATATTTATATAAATACATTTCTATTTAATAAAGATGGCACAAATTATTAAAAAAAATTGCACTAATTCCCGAGATATTTATTTCATTATCGTTTTCACGTTCAGAAGACACAACGGCGCTTATGGAGAAACCGCACAGTGTTGCCAATACAGCGCTAGCTCATGTCGCCGGGAAATGATGACCTTCCTTCACAATGAAGGTGTTACGTATTTTGTATATATAATGATAATTATATGTAAATATTAATATTATACTGTGAACGTTACAGTTACCCTTTTTACTATGATCCATTGCGATCACTACACACGCGAGTGTAATGCACGAATATGACACTTCAGAAATCACTTAAAAAAGTAAAAATCACTGAGCGCTCACACAACTGAAAACACTTTTTCGAGAGAGGAAAAAAGTCTAAACAGACCAAAGCAGATCTCTCACTCAAGTAAGGGGAACCTGGCACATGGGTTAGATTCAAGTTGCAACCCAAACAAACAAATGAGTTATGGCCCACGTGAACTGATGACGTGAATGACTCAAGCAAGGCATGTCATATTTCTATCTTGAAGCCCCATATTTTGTCACGTGTTGGAAAGCCTTTCAAAGGTTAATATGGTGTCTGTGAATTTATGTGTACGTTGGAAACTGAAAGGTGATCTTCATTTTAGTATCAATGTCGACAGTAATGTAAACAAAAATAACGTGTATTTGCGACAGCACTAATGTTGCTCACAACACCAGCATTGGAAATAATTGTCAATTATTAAATTTAAGTAATTTCAATTCTATTATAACAAACTGCATGAAGTTCATATTTTTACTGAATGGAAATAAAATAACAACTCGAAAACTTGGTGGTGATTAGCCGGAATGCTGCGGTGAGCCACCTCAAGATGGCCAGACAACGTCTCCTTACTTCGCGCGCGTTTCGGGTTAAAAAGAAACTCCAAATGCATGGAAGTAATATTTCTGGGAACCTTTGAGTGGTTATAAAAAATAATTTCATTATTTTCTCCACAACTTTGTCGCTGGAAGTTTTTACTTGGAATTACAGAACAAAAAATGGCCAGCGACGACATTTTCTACTGCACGAATATAAAAAATCTCCACATACTTTATTTGAATATTTTTAATGCAAATATGCTTTACAGTATTGATAAATTCTGAGTACTACCGTCACCTATAACAATTAAAAAACAGTGTCAATTTTTTTAATAATGAATGCTTCAATTTTACGGCATGTTTCAACGTTAGGAATGAAAACAATGTAAAAATTGTGTTTTCACAGAAAATTTGCGTTTTTAATTTATCTAAAATTATGTAAGCAAGTTACCAGTTTTTTGTGTTCACCATAGTATTCTCTACAAAATTTCCTGCAAAACTGCAGGTACCGATTTTACTTAAGCTAAATTTGTAAATCCAGAAATTTCACAACAGCGCGCTCGTATTTCCCATAAGAAAAGCATTGGCCATAAGAGCCCATTGTGTCTTCTGAACGTGAAAACGACTTTTTTTTTTCTAGAGGGGTACCACTTGAAGTTTACATATCGATGCACACCAGTGTACATACCGGACGTACTTGCCCACCCTGGAAAAATAGTTGTGTACACATCTTAAGAACCCTGACTATAGCACTGAATTTTAATATAACTAAAAGTTGGAAGCAGTCGGTGTGAACATTCAAGATGGCTATGTGCCAGTTTATCCTAATAAAATAGATAAGAAATGCTTTCAGTAGAGCCAAAGTTGGGACAGCATTAACTTCTCGAGTTACCTACAGTCAAGCGTGAAACTTCTTTCAGCAACGAAGAAATTGTTGAAGTTCCACATGGGCTTGAAATTTGTTTACTGGTCACGTTGTGGATATTCAAAAATCCTTCGTCTAGGGAGGAAATGTAGTTCACAAGTTTGGAAGACGTAAAAAGGTTTCCAGTTGGCAATTTCTGAAGCTTGACTATTTTTTGTGGCTCTTAAACCGCTGCCTTGTTTCTTTGCCAGACATTCTATGCGAAGTGCATTTTGGGGGCAGGTCAAGGCCAGTCATCGCCAACAACTACAATAGGATGAAAGCTGCAACTTTCAGCTAAACAACGCCAGATACAAGATAGTGACGGTGCACTCGACCGTGTCACATGACCTTTGTACACGTAGAGAGAAAAATGACGGAAGTACAGATGTGCTTGTTTTACAAAACATGTCCGAGAATTGTTGGACTGTTTTGCATACGTTCTCAAGGTCTACATGAGAAGTTTTCAAACTACGCGAAAAAGTTTGTAATACGACCTTCTAACGTTTGTAGTGGAGATAATTTTACAGAGAGCGAGAGAAAGAGAAAAATGAAGGTTGTGAGAGAAAAATAGAAAGATAAAAAAAGAAGGAATAAAATATGTGTTATTCGTTCTCCTTCCATGGATAATAATGAAACTAAAATCTATGACGTCACGGGGAGTGCGACTTCCAACTGCCACGTTTATGTACAGGGTGTCCGGGCTAGAGGTATACAAAAATAACTGCTTATAATGCCAAAACTGCGCCTTATATTGTCTCGTGGTGAAGCGCAGTCGATAGACCATCGATTCCAGATTTCAGTAGTCCACTTGTACGATCAGTCGTGCTGTTGAGTCACGCATGCGCAGAAACTACCTAGCCATCTAGATCCACAGATCTGACACCATTAGACTTCTTTTGCATGCTGCTTCATTAAAGATGTTGTGTACAAGATAAAAGTTCACGATTTTGGTATTTGAGACAGCGTATCGTTGCGCTAATAACTCCTCAAATGCTAAGTTACTTTGTACAAAACTGGGACAAGAAAGTTAATAAACTTTACAGATGCTAAAATATTTGTGTGAATTTTTGTATACCTCTAACCCGGACATCCTGTATTCATTCTGCTTTTATCGCCGAGTTTAACACGCTTGAGAATATTCTTTACAGAATGATTTAAGTCCACTTCATGTTAGTAATGGGTTAATAGGAACTGTACCTATAGTTTGAATTTGGATCCGAACCAGTTTGAAATATGCGTCAATAGCTGATCAAACCCGATACTCCTTGAGATAATAGATTTTTTGTTTTCTTTGTTTATCCACTTCTCGTATCTGATCGTTCAGTTTACCGTGACAACGGGAGGAATTATGATAACGAAATTCGATAACCCAGCCAGGAATCCTATTTTTAGATATGCTACTACTATCTAGAACATGGAAATCAGTATGTAGTCCCAAATTTTCCAGCGGGTATGCGCTAAGACCATGTTTTCATTAACTTTGTATTTGATTATTTCGATTGAATATATGGATGAAATCAATTAGCACCTCCAAAAAAAAAATCATTCATGCTAGAATACTGATCATGGTATATCCATAATTGGTATAGAAGAGGCATATTAAAAATATCTAAAATATAATAAAAAATTTTGAAACGCATATTTTTATGATTGCATTTAAGCATGAGCTACAGTAGTATTTTATACAGAACACCAGGTTATGGCATTTTGTTTTCTTGTGATATTGCTTTCGTGAATTATCACTGTTGACAACTTTAATAATATTGCTAATTACACTTTACCTCAATTGTTGTGCTTAATGATAATGAAATTTCATATTAATCACAAAGGGAACAACAATGTTAGGAAAAGTTCTGCTAGTGCGCATATCTTCGAAATTATTATCGTATCCAAATTATGGCGACAAAATGCTGACGTGCATAAGTATTTGACCATAATAAGCTCTCTCGAGTAATGGTGACATTGCATAAATAAATATAAAATGAATTAAAGAAGGAGGTCTATAATTCCCATTAATAATAGTATTATATTTTGTTGATGAAATCAACGCCAGTGGTTCCCAAAGTGTGTTCCAATATTTTCAGTGAAACGATATGATTGTTCCAAATGTGTGCTTATTTAGTACTATTTACACACAAAATGTGTGTGAATTTGAAATGTGTTTATTTTTTAACTTAAGGCAAGCAACCTAACCACACTTACGCCCCTATCACACGGAACTGGATTTCTAGTAGGAATGCCCTAGTTGGCGCTGAACTGACTTTCTAGGTAGAAATCATGGCCGCCTGGCTGACTGCTTGACTGGTTTTGAGGAATAGGACATGTTCTAATTGCTACTAGCTTTCCTCGACTGGATTCTGTGGAACACCCAATCAGAGCAAAAGTTTGGCCATGTGAAGATAATCTGTGCGTTTGCAAAGGACCGTTTTTTGTCTGTGGTTTCCAAGTGCTGGCTGTTTATGTTCACAGAACAGTGTTATAGTTTACCAGTCTCTCGATAAAAAAAAAAGTAGAGAGATGATGTGCAGTGCATTCGTGTTCAGTTCATTAATATTTAGGTATTTATGCAAAGCGATGAGATGTGTATGTGACAAATATGATTGGCTGAAAATGAAAATCATCATTATTACAAGTGTATTAATAAATGTTTGACTTTTTTTGTGAATGAATCCTGCGAATTTCATGTATGAACAATGCAAACCCGAGTTAAAAAGCTTGTTCGGTACGCATTGATTCCCATATTTTTTTTTCGAGCCAATCTCTAGTTTATACTTTCCTTTTTTTATAAAAGCACAAAGCAGTAATTCTCCTACAACATTCTTCAAATTGCTCGTCCACCTTTAAGCCGGCTTTAGACGAAAGGATTTCCATTAACATTTTTGCTAGCATAAATGCTACGTAAATGCTTCCAAAAATCTTATAACAGATAGTATTTTACACCAAAGCATTTCATTTCATGGATCATTTCGGTTAGCTGTTTCAATTACAATGTATAATACATACAGCACGAAAGGCACGTCGAGTTACACCGTCTATGGTGAGTGCACGGTGTTTACAATTGAAAAAGCTAAAGTATTCTTCCACACGTGTACAGTAAACGTTGTAAAGTATGTATTTTATCAGCACCATTCTTCTCTACCTAAAACCATTTAATACGAAGCGATATTCCTCTCGGTTGAATAGTTATCGTATTTTAAAAGTGTGAAGTGATACGTTGTTTACATCTCACGCGGCCGCCATTATGGAAACAAGAGACTATCGACAAGTACGAAAGTTTGGGAAGCCCTGGTCGCTAATCGCAGGGGTTCCCAAACTATTTCGTTTCACGGCGCCCTTAGTGTTTCAAGACATTTCCTCGGCGCCCAAGTCAGAATGTAGGCCTAACACTTGCACCGCTCAGTTAGTGTTGCTCAGTTAGAGCACATTTCAAATTCAGAAACATTTTACATGTAAAAAGTACTAAAACCATGTGAAGACTAACAAGTAAGTGTCATTTCAGTGAAAATATTGGAACATTTTGCGGCGGCGCCCCTGTATGGGAACCATTGTGCTAATGAGTAAGGTTAACCAGAGGGTATGAGGCTTATACCCCCGTATACCCTCGACTACAGCCCTGACGGAGGCCAGCTTAGTTCCTCTATACATTACTACATATTATGTGCATAAAATAGTGCAAGTGTAGAATAGATTCTCGGTGAGGTGAGGTACTCGCCCCTTCTGCATCTGCCACTGTGTCACGGTATGTCCTTACGGAACTAGCGCAGCATTGACCTTAATTTATATTACTCAGAATCGTGTAACTCATTACAAGATTAGCTCAAAGCTCAAGTGACACCAGCAAGAGACATTTCCGTGAGTAATATCCCACACGAACCAACAGCTTGTTGAAAAAACTAACAAAAACAGATTTCCGCGAAGTCACTGTTTGCGATGCGTGTTGATACCGACGCACCACCACAATTTCTGAATAAGGTCAAGCCTTCTTTCCTGTACGAGAAACACGGGATGTTCTGACATTGAGGCCTCTGTTCGGTCTCTTCTTCCTGCAATGTTGACATTGAAACCGGCTGAGCGTGACCAGAAGGAAGCCTGGCCGGTGGAGCAGATATCCTTGTTCGCCAGGAATTTTTGCCTCTTGTTTCAGGATTCATATTGTTGCGACAAACATTGTTGGCGGTTTTTGAAAAATGTCAGTAACGTCACCAAGATTTTCGTAGCTCGTAGTGGTGGTGTGTGTGTGTGTGGGGGGGGGGGGGGGGGGGAATTACAGTGTCTTTGGCATCATACAATCTGATGGCTCATAAGTTTATAACCAATTAATGAGTCAAAACTATAAAATTGTTAAAATCTGATTGTAGATTTTCAAAGCACATGTCAGTTTATGTATTTTATGCCAAATATGTCTAGATCTGTCTTTTATACTTGATAATAATAAGTGGCAATTTTTGCACGTTCCCGTTGACTTTGCAACAATAACATACACAATACTACATAACGTGAAAGGCTTCAATTTGCTGTTTTATTTGCATATTATTATTATTTATCTTGCAACACAGTGGCGGCGATTAGGGGGCGAGGCCAGTTCTCGCCACTCTTGCCACTGCACTATGCTAAATCTTATCTACAAAGGGAAATATACTGTCTTTGCCCCCTAGTTTTGGCACCTTTGCCTCCCAGTTTTGGGACCCAATCGCCGCCACTGTTGCAACAGTATGGGGCGTGTAATGGGTGACAACTTAGTAATTGCAACCGTGCAGGATGACGATCATGTGGCCGCGGTGGCTCAGTCGGTAACGCGTCTGACTACCATGCTCAAGATCCCGGGTTCGATCCCCCGGCCGGTTCAAATCCGGGAACTTTTCTAACGGTGGAAGCGGCCCCGGCGCCCACCCAGCGTCGAATAACATGGGTACCTGGGGGAAACCCTGGGGGGTAAAGGCGGTCAGGGGCGTGATGCTGATCACATCACCCCCACTCACGACCGGATCAAGAAAGTGTGGGGCGTTACCCCCACACCCCTATACGCCTTCATGGCGTGGTGCTATGCACAGGGGAACACTTTACCTTTACCTTTTGCAGGCTGACGATCACTTGGTTTGGGTCGTGTTGTCTTTTGATTTTAGTTGAATGCCGAGTGCCCGTTATGTAGAATATATTATAGTTGCACGGTCCTCGAGAACATGCAATAATTCCCACTTAAAAATATATTTACCCACTTATTATTCTCAACTATAAAATACTGATCTAGACTTGGTATGAAATACATAAACGGACATGTACTTTGAAAATCTACACTCAGATTTTGAATACGTTGACATTTGCCTAGTTTTGGCTCAATTGGTTATAAAGTTGACGCCACCTGATCGGATGTATCCTGCAATGACAAAACACACCAACGCTATAATTGTTTTTAAAGTACAACTATTCAAAATGTTGGTTTCCATCGGTTATACGGCGCACGCTTTTAGAAGGAACATGAGTTCGGCCAATACCCAGCCAGTGCTACTGCGCTGTTGCCAAACTAACTGCTAGCGCAAGGGAAGGACAGAAAATTCTCGATGTGTTCATTATTTTTGATAATGCATGCACGGTATATATGAGTACAGTGAAATAATATAGTGAATATTTCTACACAGAATTATAATATCATATCACTGTAGCATATACGAGAAACCCATACCTGAAAGAAGCTTCAAGGTATTTATTTATTCATCACCGCTCTCGTCGTCTTCCTCGGTCTCCGCATGGACGTCCGCTGGATTTTTTCCACGGAGGGGCAAGAAAGGTGTTTTTTTTCCGGGGGGGAGGAAACAAGGCACATTTTCCTCCATAATAGTGTTGTTCCCTCAAAAACATTGCTTAAATTAGAATATCATATTCATGCAATAATTAACACATATTATTGTGGCTGTAATGAAATTATATGTGAAAAATATATAATTTTTGGTTGGCTTTCATTTTCCAGGAGGGACCACGGCCCCATTTTCCCCCCTCCCGGACGCCCATGGGTCTCCGTGTCACTGATTTCACTCATTTCCGAATCACTCTCCTGGAGATTAATGATTAGATTTTGCACCCTTGGTGCCTGTACTACTGGTGCTAAGTTTTGAGAGTGACATTATTTAAAATAAAAAGGACACACGGAACACACTATATCGCACGAAAGGGCTGTATTTAATCTTTTCACAAACTGTTCTTTGTGGCGCACGAGTGAACGATGAGCGAATAATTTTACACCGGCCTTGCTACGAAAAAGCTGAACTCAAACTGACCCAGGCTTTCAATGTTCGAGAACGCCCAGAACAATGAAGGGTCATTGTTTATTTTATATCGAGGCGAATTTAACACCCACAGTTTTCCCTAGACACAACAACTCAGCTGCTTCAACACGGTGGCAACGGAAAAAACAGGCTGAAGGAAATGAAAGGTGTTTCCCTTGTTTCTTCAAGAAAAGACAACTCCGGCTGTAGGCGACGGAAATTCATGGGATTTGGACAGTCAGGTTCAAAATGTCTTTCCCCATCTTATGATGAACCTTAAAGTGGCGAGTTTTATGAAAACTTCTTGCGCGCAAGAAAAATACAGAACACGGCTTTTAACTTCCGCGCCGCAGTCTCCTAACTGCACAACGTTGCACTCCTGCAATTGGTTGATCGCCACGCACACCCTCTGCGTGACCCCACCCGATATCGCTTCTAAAAGCGTGCGTCGTATAGTGGTTATTGAAAGTTGTCCTGAAAGTTTAAACTCTTAAATGTAGCTAATTTTCATACAGTAGAACTAGAAGTGTTCACACCTTGCAACAGTCACATACGAGGTACTAAATAGTAATAGTTATCGTCGGATTACAATTATATACGTATGTTTGTAATTGCCCATGGTATACATTACCTTTGGATGTCGATAAAAAGACAGGATCGACAACGAGTTAACAGGATGTAATATGGTTGTATATCATAAACAACAAACGAGGCGTTATTCACTGATTAATCAGTAGATATGGGTTCCGTGTCAACTTATGCTCGCACATACACAATTGCGGATTTAGCGGGGGGATGGGGGGGCACGTGCTCCCCAAAAAGTAATGACTAAGTGTTGATATCATTATATCCGAAGAAACAAAGAAAGTTTACAGAACATAATGGAACATAAATATTACCTTTTCGAGGTCACAGAAAAAGGTTCTAATCAGCAGTACATCTCGTCGACACTGAAAGGTGCCGCCACAGGAAATTGAATCTGCGGCATCTTGATTACAGGTCGATAACGTAAATGTACACAGCAGCAGGCAGTGGCAGCGATACTGCTTATGTACCCCTTCCCCTTCTTCCACCCCACAGAACAGAATAAGAGAGCCCCTTCTATAATAATAATAACGATAATAATAATAAATTAGTGTCATCTTGCCTTTTACATCTTGATGAATTCTATGGAAATCTTACAGTAAAATTTACTTGTGGTTACACTAAACCATGGACTTTTTTACTCTATGGAAGGGAGACTTTTGCATCACTATAGCCATTATACTTGGTACCTAGATCATTTTACAAAATAGTATATGCGTTGTTAGAATTGCATGATTTGTTTATCGGTCAAAAATGTTTGACAATCAACAAATAGAAGTCAATGATATATTCGATTACAGCGTTATTAATATGTCATATAATGTTTCAGATAAAAATAATAATAATAGTTCCTTTATTTAACGGGCGATTTAGCCGTAGGCTACTGCTCTACCCATTTACTGCTCTACCACCAAATTGTGTATGGTTTTTAGATTATGGAACAAAGTAAATGCCTACAAAACCTCGTCTTCTTTTCTTCAACTGATGTCGATTCTGTCCGTCCCAGAATGGCTCAGGAATAATGAATATAAATAGGAACGTTCTCTTCCCAAAAGAAGAGTTGCTATAGTGGAACCACGAGCAAAACAACCTGCACAGACCCGCGAGTCCTGTGCACTTTACCCCCCCCCCCCCCCGAGTAGAGGATGGGGAGAGAGGACCATGCTTCCTTATGGCCCGAGGTGGAGGGAAGAAGGGAAAGCTGCGCGGGGACTTTTCGTCCCACGGTTTTTTTCATTGTGGTCGATCTATAGATTTTTTTATATAAAAAAATTCTAACTTTCTTTTTTCTAAATACAGTGTAACATGAACATAAAATGTAATTTCAGATATTTTTCTCAATCCGAATTTATTTTACAGAATCTTCTTGCTGCTTGTAAATGTCTTGAACATAAATACGTACAGTGGTGGAAAAAAGTTCTTCCCCATAAGACTTTAATGGCAGTAAATAATGCCGGAAAGGTAGGCAACACACATTGCACCTTTAGGTGATCGGGTGATTCTGTCTGTCTCAAGGAGCAACTCGTCTTTCATGCAATAGCCAACAGACACAGGAAATGTAGGAAAGTCACGTGACTTGTTAGGTGGAATGTTGTTCGTCATAAAATCGCCTTTTCTCAAGCCAGGTCGCAGAACCGACACGAGTTATAGCCTATGTCCGAAAATGATTCCCCTAAAACCGTTGAACGAAACGCTAAAATAATTATTGCCTTAATTACAAAGGCTACTATACTATATGTGCCGCAGTAGCTCAGTCGTTAGGGCGTTTGATTACCATGCGAGAGATCTGAGTTCGATCTCCGACTGGGGAGAATTGGAATATTGTCCACCTGTTCAAGTGGCTCCGGCGCCCACCCAGCGTCGTATAAAGTGGGTACCTGTAGGAAACATGTGGGGGGGGAAGGGGTAAAGGCGGCCAGGGGCGTGGTGCTGATCACATTATCCCCACCTTCGGCCGTAATAAGAAAGTGTGAGACCCTAACTCCGCACCCCCTACACACCTTCATGGCTTGGTGCAAAGCACAAGGTAGCACTTTGCTTGTTCATTTACTATACGTCCCGATTTTGTCGGAACAGAACTTTCTAATTTCTATGTGGACTTTCTTCCAAGTTCCGTAGGGATGTGAATAGGCTCCAGTTTTTCTTGACACAATTCATCCATATTATATTTCGTTATAAAAACCACGGCCGATATCCTGTGTGTGTGTGGGGGAGGGGGCTATAATTCAAACATGTGAGATGATATTTTTCTCACTACTCCATTCTCCGATTCTTCGTATCAAAAATAAATCTTAATTCCACACACTGAAAATGTAGCATTTCCTACATCTTAGCATGCAAATATCTAGCAACAAAGTAATGTGTAGGCACATAGTGGTTCGGATACCACTTTAAACTGTAGGTGCATTCCCGATTAGTCTTACTGTGCATAAAGTGGACTTAAGACACCAAATCAACCAAACAAAACAATCCCGTTATCGTCCAGATTATCGAAACCAGAAGCTTTGTCGCGAATAACATAAGCAAGAAGACAATGTGAAATTACCGAACAGAAACAGAACCTAGAACGGCTAGATTGGATTAAATCGACGATACAGCACGCGTTCTGAAATGAAGAAGAATACGAAAGTTGAAGGACCTCGATACACACACACACTTTTCCTCCCCTCAATGGTAAGATATCTTTCTTGCAGAGAAGCCTTTACGTAGGCCTTCAAGGCTACGACGAGAAAGTGTTTTACATGCAATAACGGGACCAAAACACAGGTCTAGTTTGATATGAAAGCTGTGTTCCTCTTTATTTCGTACGTCATTGATAACAGGAACACGGGGCTCGTCTGCTAACCCTAGTTTCGTAGAGCAGACGCCTGTTCGCCACCCTTTGGTTCAGTGACCTTCGCTCGTAGTTAGCAAGAGTGAATGACTCACCAGATACCTGTTGCCTGTGAGCTTATACAAGAATACAAGAATAGATATTTCGTTAGCGTCTGTAAGTATTGTTTCCTCTGCAGTTATATCAGTTAACGTTCGAATTGTTTCCTAATTGTTACGTTATTTATAAATTAGTTCTCGAGAGTGAGCTTTCTATCTATTTGTATGGGGGGGGGGGTATACAGCCTGCATGTATTATTTTTTTCCTGAAACAAGAAGAAATTCCAAGACAAAAAAAGAGTCGTAGAAGAGTATTTAACAAAATGAAAGAAGAAAACGAAAATGTATATGTTTAAATAAATTATTGTATAGGTCGAGTGAATAATATTTTCTCACGGGGCCTCCTCGATGGTGTAATGATAACGTCGTCACCTTATAAGCAAGGGATCCCAGGTTCGATACACGGTGGATGCACGTAGTAGTTCGTATGTATGTCATTTTAAACTGAAGGTCCAGTCCAGATTAGCTTATCTGTGGAGAAAAACTACAAAAGAAATTGTCACAGTGTAAGAAAATTTCATGTTCAACCACATACAAAAACCAACACAATTATGGATCGCAACATATTTTCTCAGATCCATTTTAATTATACGTGCATGATAAAATAACAGAAGTTGAGGAAAGATAAAGCCAAGCGAAACACAGATGCCTTCTCCAGAATTTCAAATCTCGTTACGTAAGGTTCTGGGTTGAAGTCCCGGGCAGGCATGGCTTTCTTGTTCTTGCCTTTTTATCTGCTTTATTTCATCATAAATCGTCTTTATGGTTTACCTACAGGGGAAGAATAATGACAATTGCCGCCAATACAAAGCCAATAACGAACAGAACAACAACTCAATTAGGGAGATGTCAAGAAATAAACAAGACTTTACAGTGTCTCCGTCTCTCGGTTTCTCGAATTGAAAATTGCTCTCCCGTTCTCGGTCTCAGCTAGTTAAATATATAAATCGAAAAAGTATGTGAAGATACATATATTTCATATATCCCGGTTTTATAGGAGATTTCGTGAGAGATGAAATAAGTACTCTTCTATCTGTTTATTTTTATTAGTTTTGTTACGTAACATCACTTTTCTTCCTAGTCGCGGAAGAGTGACCATTACATGAAATTAATGACGAAATACTCGAACACCTGTGACAAGGACGGTACTCAAATCCGGGAACTTTGGTGACGAGATCGAAGGTTGACCACTTAATGAGCTTGCCCACCGAGTCTGCTTAATGTTGCTTGTGTCAGGTAATTCGAAATAACTGTCAATATCCCACATTCATTATCATTTGTTTCATAATTTATCTTATTGATCTTATTAACCTGAAGTCGAAGAAATAGTTGAAAGGCAATAATGCAAGATTGAATGTCTCTGATGTTACTTCGTGCCGAATAATATGACGTGATACTATGATATGATTATATTAATAATATAATATGCCTAGTCATTCCATTGATTGATCCCAATTGCGCACACAAAATATGGTATAATGTCCACTCCTAACCAACCTCCGTGGCGGAGTGGTTATAACAGCGCGCTACGACAGCATGGACCCCTGGTTCGAATCTCGGCTTGGCCATGGGTGTTCTTGGTGAGTGTCCGTTAATCAATGTCATCATATCATCACTAATTACTCATCTTCATCGTCGCTATTTGCCAAAAGTGAAAGAATAGTGACACTAAATAACAAACATCCAATCAAATGGAACATCTTCACCGATTTAATTCTATACCGTAACAAATTCCCAGTTTTTTACTGCATCTTGCTTCATTTTACAGCATCTCAATTGTTTTCCGATTCGAAAAAAATTGGAATGTTGAGCAGTTGATTGTGCATTGTTTCGTTGTTTGGATTGTTTAATTAACGTCGCATTAATTAGTTTTAGACCAATCGTGACAGAGGGAATCGAGAGCACAAAGGAAGGGGAAAAGACAAGTTAGAGGCCACGGCTCTCTTTAAAGGTAGGATTCCTTGAACACGACTGAAGTGACTGCAGAATATTATGGATAAAATTTGTTTCGCTTTTTCCTTTTATTTCTGTTTCAGTTATTTTACTTCGCTTTTCTTCTCCCACTGGCGTTAATCGTGTCCGTGAGGAAGAAATAGAAACTCGTGAAATGGACGATGGGACAAAAAATGCCTCTCCCACGGTTCGAAACTGTGACCACAAAATATTGTCTTATTTTTAAAATTTACGCCAAATATGGTTTCACTCGTCTCTTTCTCAAGGCGTTCCATTGCCTCTCCGATGGCGTAGTGGTAACGCCTTCGACATGTAACCAAAGGCTTCCGAATTCAATACCAGATAGAGGAACATTTGGTTCGGATCCCACTTTAATCTGTAGGTCCAGTGCATAAACTGGACTTAAACCATTAGCGTGTGGCATGTGATGAGAACCATCATTTCAGTGAACCTTCTTGACAATGACTAGTATCACTCGAAAAATATTTTCTTACGAGTAGATCTTGTTAAGAAACCAGTTGCTGAAATGTTCTTCTTGAGGCCACGTAGCACCCAGCTGTTGTTTGTTGTTGCTGGGGCATGAGTCATGTGACTCATGCTATCAATGCTCAATCCTTCCCGAGAACTCAGATCCACCAGACAAACTTAAGCGAATAATTTGTTATTTGGGTTGCATAAACAACAGGCTTTAAGACGTTACAATATTCTAGGTCCCGTGGCCCAGGTAATTCTTTCTCCGACTGTACATAGGGTGTCTCTCGCATAGCCTAATGGTCTTACTTTTGGTGCACGCGCTCCTGGGTAAGAATAACAGCACGGAAGTTTCAAAATTTTGGTGTTGACCTAGAACTGTGAGGTCAATTAGAAATATACTTGAAGGCAATGGTAGCGGACTCACAAAACCGGAAAATAGCGGCGATGGTACACGATGCTCCGACCATGCGTCACCCAATGAAAATCCGCTTCGCAGGCCTTGACTCAACGAGCTATTTGGGTCATAGGTTTTGATGACATTACTAATATATTTGTCGCATTCTCACAGGAACAATAGGCTACATGTCAGTGGCAACTGTAAGTTTGTATCACATGGTTGCATAAATACAGAATACAAAATCTTTCTCGAGGATGCCTTGCATCGAAATGAGCAAACCGCCAAGAAAGGTTGTTTTGTTCGTATTTAAGTTCTCGTTGATATACAAGTACGGCGACACCCTATATATGCATCCCCACACAAACACATATAATACACACATGTTTATCGCATGTGCTCTGACTCGCAAACAAATCTACCTAGGTAGATCCACCTGCATGACATTCCTCGTACAGTCTCTCCCGTGGAGAAGTCATTTTAACTCGGCTTCGTATTGGACACAGCCCGTGTGGTCACTTGCTGCAACGGCTGGACCCTCCAATGAGTCGTGTCTGTAATGTCATTTTAAATATTCGGCATATTCTTATTCAATGTTCCGATTATATTATCATCAGACAAACTGTTAAGCTTCCCAGCCGTTTATCAAACATGTCTGGAGATGATGACAGTGTTTTATAACAAATGATTTTAAATTTTGACAAGAGCGGGCCTCTTACACTGTTTCTGAAGAAATCTTTTGACTAACCTTGCGTTTTTAAGTATTGTGTACACAGACCACTTTTTAACGTTAACGCAAGGGCTTTAGATGGCCAACACATCCAAATATTTCAACTCAATCATTCATTCACTCTAAAAAAATGTATTATCAGGCTCGACGAAACGAATTTAAAACACTGAATGAAAAAATTCTACAACAAATTTTAAAAATGGGCAAATAATTATATGCCCCCTAGTAATAACATATACATCAGGGATATATCCTGAATGTCTGCCGAGGGTGAAACTCTCGCACGTCATTCCACGACGCAGCTGGGTCGTCAGCTTATATCAAGTTCAAAGCCAAGAGGCGCGACATAGGCGTCTCCATGGCAACGGGCCTCAGCATCACCTAACGAAAGTTCAACGCTCCCGTTGCATTCAATATTTCAGGGAGAGCGTCGAGCGTGCCACGGAAACGACGCAAAAACATATTCCAACTTCCCCTCAGTGCTGCCAATTTATCCGCGTAATGAACTAGAGACGGAGAGAGATCGACAAAAAAAATACCACACTGGGGCTTCCTGGAACGTTCAGTAAATGGTTTAGAGATTAGGATGATACCAACCCTCCACCAGTGGTATAACCACTTTCATCCCCCAGATCGTATCCCTTTAATTTACTTTCACCACTCGCACTGCCGAAAAATTTCTATCCGAAAGGTCCAAATGATTCATATAGGGTGTCCACATGAAAATCGACCAGGTTTTGGAGTAAGAACTACAGGACTCAAGGCAGGGTTGTTAAAGGTCCAGGAATTTTAAATAAATTCAATTCCGGTCCAGGAGAGAAAAAAATGGGTTCTGGACCGTAAAGAGCCTTTTCTCTGCAACGTTTTTCAATTCGGTCCAGGAACCTTTTTTCCGGATCGATTTAAATACGGTCCGGGAACCTTTTTTCCGGATGAATTTCAATTCGGTCCAGGAACCTTTCTTCCCACATCAATTTAAATACGGTCCAGGAACATTTTTTTCAGGAACAATTATAATACAGTCCAGGAACCTTTTTTCAATGTATCAATACGCAACTTGGACCGAATTTAAACTGTGCGAGAAAAAAGGTTCCGGTCCTGCAGCGGAACCCAATAGAATGAATTATAATGTGTGGGTACCTGGACCTTAAACAACCCTGACTCAAGGTGATGGCAGGAAACGTCAGTTGCATTCATGGGCCTCTAAAATAATACGAGTTTCAGCGAGGCCATAATAGTGTCTCGTTTCAGGAAATCACCACTGTAGGATTTAGGTTCAAGTCCTCTTTTGTACTTTCATGAATTTCATATAATCATGACGATTAACCAAAAGTTGAAAGTGCGGCATTACATGAGACTTGTCCCTGTTGAAGATAAATAAATAAAGAGGACGAGACAGAAGAGAAAGACAGGCAGAGATATGGGAGAGATAGGAAGATGATAGAGAACTGAGAAGTGAGAGAGACTTGAAGGAATCAGAGAGAATTATAAATTAGTAAGAAAAACGAAAGAGGGAGAAAGAGACAGAGAGAAACAGGGCGAAGGTGTGTGTTGACAGATAAAGAGACGGAATGATACACATGCAGAGAAAGAAAGAACGAATTGAACGGGAGAAAAAGGAAGAAAAAAAGAAGCGAGGGGAAGAGACAGAGGAGCAAATAAGATCGATACAACGATAGAGAGAGGAAGGGAGGATAGATAGTGAGGCATAGAAGGGAAAAGAGAGCCAGACAAAGAGAAGGGGGAGAAAAGATGACAGAGAGGTGGAAAGTGAAAAAGGGAGAGACAGCGAAATAATGATAAGAATGGGGGACTATGAAATAAATAAGCAGAGAGAGGGATAGAAAGGGTGAGTCAGACAGAGAGGAGGAGAGAGAAAGAGGTCCGCACTCCGCTTCAGGATTCAATGAAGAAATATTCCGCCTATCTGCACAAGAAGTGCATCACGGGGAATTTTATTTTCAGGGCATGAAAAGGGGGCGTGCGGTTGAAGGGGCTTTGATGCGATGCTCGGGTAGAGATCTCCTCTCGAACGCATTGCTTGATTAAAGAGCCCGTTTCCATGGAAACCCATCGGCGCATAAACGAGGAGAGATTCCCAACGCCATCCTCGTCAGGTGCAGCCGATGCTTGTCAATTTGCACGACGTGTCAAAGCGAGAGCCGTGAAAAACAGCACCTCAAATATCCCAAAACTGGTCCCGGTCTTCAGGAAATTTTAAATCTTCATTCACTATCCTCTGCATCTTGCTTCTTCCCGATTTCTTAACCGAACAAAGCTCCTAAACATGTCAGATGATGTGTCACTGCTAGTTTTGTCCTGGGAATCGCGAAACTACACCCCATAGAGATACAAGAGAGGAAAGAAAGAAAAAGGAAGGTGGGAAGACCAAGGAAGAAAAGTAACGTGTAAAGAGAGAAAGGAAAGGAACGTATAAGGAAGGAAAGAAAGAAAAGGGAAAGTGTGAAGAGGGAAAGAAAGAAAAAGAAAGTGTGTAGAGAGAAAGAAAGAAAAATAAAGTGAAGAGAGAAAGATAGAAAAAGAAAGTGTGAAGAGGGAAAGAAAGAGGAAATCGAAGAGGGAATGAAAGAAAAGGGGATGTGCGAAGAGGGAATGAAAGAAAAGGGGAATTGCTAAGAGAAAATGAAAGATAATGGGATGTGCGAAGAGGGAATGAAAGAAAAGGGGAATTGCTAAGAGAGAATGAAAGATAATGGGAAGTGCGAAGGGGGAATGAAAGAAAAGGGGATGTGCGAAGAGGGAATGAAAGAAAAGGGGAAGTGCGAAGAGGGAATGAAAGAAAAGGGGAAGTGCGAAGAGGGAATGAAAGAAAAGGGGATGTGCGAAGAGGGAATGAAAGATAATGGGAAGTGCGAAGAGGGAATGAAAGATAATGGGAAGTGCGAAGAGGGAATGAAAGAAAAGGGGAAGTGCGAAGAGGGAATGAAAGAAAAGGGGAAGTGCGAAGAGGGAATGAAAGAAAATAGGAAGTGCGAAGAGGGAATGAAACAAAATAGGAAGTGCGAAGAGGGAATGAATGCGAAGAGGGAATGAAAGAAAAGGGGAAGTGCGAAGAGGGGATGAAAGAAAATAGGAAGTGCGAAGAGGGGATGAAAGAAAATAGGAAGTGCGAAGAGGGAATGAAAGAAAATGGGAAGTGCGAAGAGGGAATGAAACAAAATAGGAAGTGCGAAGAGGGAATGAATGCGAAGAGGGAATGAAAGAAAATAGGAAGTGCGAAGAGGGAATGAAACAAAATAGGAAGTGCAAAGAGGGAATGAAAGAAAAGGGGAAGTGCGAAGAGGGAATGAAAGAAAATAGGAAGTGCGAAGAGGGAATGAAAGAAAATAGAAAGTGCGAAGAGGGAATGAAAGAAAATAGAAAGTGCGAAGAGGGAATGAAAGAAAAGGGGAAGTGCGAAGAGGGAATGAAAGAAAATAGGAAGTGCGAAGAGGGAATGAAAGAAAATAGGAAGTGCGAAGAGGGAATGAAAGAAAATAGAAAGTGCGAAGAGGGAATGAAAGAAAATAGGAAGTGCGAAGAGGGAATGAAAGAAAATAGGAAGTGCGAAGAGGGAATGAAAGAAAATAGAAAGTGCGAAGAGGGAATGAAAGAAAAGGGGAAGTGCGAAGAGGGAATGAAAGAAAATAGGAAGTGCGAAGAGGGAATGAAAGAAAATAGGAAGTGCGAAGAGGGAATGAAAGAAAATAGGAAGTGCGAAGAGGGAATGAAAGAAAATAGAAAGTGCGAAGAGGGAATGAAAGAAAATAGAAAGTGCGAAGAGGGAATGAAAGAAAAGGGGAAGTGCGAAGAGGGAATGAAAGAAAATAGGAAGTGCGAAGAGGGAATGAAAGAAAATAGGAAGTGCGAAGAGGGAATGAAAGAAAATAGGAAGTGCGAAGAGGGAATGAAACAAAATAGGAAGTTCGAAGAGGGAATGAAAGAAAAGGGGAAGTGCGAAGAGGAAATGAAATAATATAGGAAGTGAGAAGAGGCAATGAAAGAAAAGGAAAGAAAGAAAAGGGGACATGGGAAGAGGGAAAGAAATAAACGGGGAAGTGCGAAGAGGGAATGAAAGAAAAGGGGAATTGCTAAGAGAGAATGAAAGATAATGGGAAGTACAAAGATGGAAAAAAAGAAAAGGGGAAGTGCAAAGAGGGAATGAAAGAAGAGGGGAAGTGCGAAGAGAGACGGATAAAGGAAATGTGAAGACAAAAAGAAAAAGGAAAGCAGAAAGAAAGGACAAAAGAAAATGAAAAGTAGAGAGAAAGACAAAAGGAGAAAGACAATCAGGAAGAGGGAAGGGAAAAATAGGAAAATAAATAAACTAAAAGTGAAAAAGAAACTTCATTAAAAACTGTACAAATAAAAAAAAAAGTATCAGAAAGAAGACTTTTGATAACTCGGGATAACTAGCAGATACATTTTTTTTTTTTTCAAGAACTTGACATCTCTACGTGGGCAAAATTAAGTCTGGGAAAGTTTACGGTTTAAAAGATTGTCTCGTGTGAATGTGGAACTACTGGTTGCCGGTAGTGCGAACTTTTGAAAAACATTGGGTGGGTTAGACTCGGGAATTAGTTGTATAAATTTATACAACATGTAACTTCTTGTCCTTCCTTATTTTCACAACGACAACATGACCACGGACAGTGTAAATACTATAGTACATTGACAAATATGAAAGTGGAGATCTAACAAATTATTATGAACAGTAATTAAGTTGTGAGAATTCTTTTAAGTGTGTAATTATAATACATTTCGCTTTGTTAAACGCGGGGACTTTATTTCTACAATATAATAACAATACGAGGTAAAATATTGGGTAGGCTAGAATCGCATAGGCCCATGTAATTTTGCGGTAGCACAGGCGCAAGAAGAATCAGAGATGGGCTCGAACAGTATTCGAACCTAGGCCTCTTGGTCTCGCAGACCGCTACTCTAACGGTTCCACCACCACCACGGAGACCCGAAGAAACTTTTATTTAAGAAGCAACATCTCACGGGGACTAAGAGGCATCCTTTTGTCACAGAAAATACAATTAAGTCATCAACGTAATTTTAGTTTACTTAGAACTGGTGATATTTCTAATGGCTCGCATAATTACAGGTTCAGTTATGCTAATAATTCGCCTTTTATGAATGTCTCCTCCTTGGCGGTCTACTTTTTCTGTCTTATTGTTCTAAGCCAGTCTTCCTCCTTGATTTCTGCTGTTAACCAGCTGACCTACAATCATTTTGCATAATGATGGTGTAAGAGAAAGCTCCGCAAGTCATGAAACGTTTATATTTTTTTGGCTTGCAAATTTTCTGCTAAAGTGAAACCTTGGGGAGACGTAAATCACGCAAAGCCTCAGCGGGAAGCTTATAATAAAACTTCAGACACTTATACTTCGACATTCTTGCTACTTGGGAAGTTGGGAAGTTGTTAAAGAACTTGAATTTTCATTCCTTTGCACAGTCTCGTCTCGTATCGTAATGATAGCGCCAGGGATCCAGGGTTCGAATTCCAGGCAGGGCATAGGTGTTCTTTGTAGGTGTCCCTTCATATGCTTCACCACATCTTCACTTATCATCGTCTGCGCGATTAGCCAAAAGTGGAAGAAAAGCGGAGTAAAAGAAACCAAATCAATCACATCGTGAATGAGAAAGTCTGTGTTGTCTTGATCTTGCATCGAGGCTAGAAATGAACACAAAATAGAAAAACTATTAAAAGAATAGATTTTTCCACATTAAAAGCCACATGCATACTCATGTAGTCAACGTTCTTTGTCTGAATAATGTATTTGTACGTTTTCTTACTGTACTTCGCTTTAAGTCAGTCACATTTGACATATCGTGACAATGGGGATGGATTATAATTACGATTTAATTCCGAATGAAGAAAGATGTCAAGGCCGTGATTCAAACTCGGAACCTTCTTTCGCAAGAGAATGTCCGAACAAGTCCGATAGTGATGCAATTTTCATGTAGATTATATAGGGTGTCCAAAAAAAATCGCGCAACCGAGATGTTGACAAAGTTTGTACAAAAGTTACGTACGTTCAAATCTCAGTTAGGTGGCACCCTGTATTTTCATATTCATTACATTCTAACTTACTTTCGGATAAGTCTTCTTCTCGTCTCGATTTTACAGAAGTTTCCATCTTATTCTAGTCCTCGTCCCGAAAAGGTGAGATACCGAGAATGACCCACCCCCTGTCCGCAGATTCTCCTTCACTGCATTAAATGTACTATATCAGTACCATCCAAAGCCCACTTCGCAAGACCTCCACCCTTCGTACTAAATTATTTATGGAAATTATTTTGGTGAGACAAAGTTCACAGAAACTTGGCCAGCAAAATCATTTCTTGAGAATTCTTCTCCTTTTGAAAAATGGCTGTGATACCGCAATTTCTGAAATATGAGTATTACGTCTCCAGAAATCCTTTCAGAGCATTCATGTTAAACTTTGCGTGGTTTTCTTTCGCTGTTGTCTACATTTCTGTGATAGAAATTAGTATTACGTTACCACAAAACCCTTTCACATATCCTAGACGGTAGGAAACCACACGATGAATGCTCTAGAATATCTCTAGAACTGTGTAAAGGTTACTCAGTGGAGCATGTTGGCAGGCATGTATCTAGAAATACATTCCGGGGGGGAGGGTCCGACTAAGTGCTCAATAATAATAATAATAATAATAATAATAATAATAATAATAATAATAATAATATAAAGTTATAATTGAATTAAAATAATATTAATTAAATATGTAAATTAATTAATATTGTATTGTTATTATTACAGGAATAGGTAGAACTATGGTAAAAGAATATAAGTATAGCAGTACGTAATCATTATCTATCTTACATATAGTGAAAATCGCCAATATTTGTAAAAGAAACAAGTGCTCTGGCAAGGAAATTAATGTCAAATAGATAAAGAATTGTATATTTATTGAATAACAAAGAAAGGAGTTGGATTCAAATGAGGTAAAGTTCCTGATTAATATTTTATGGATATTATCATAAATAATAATGTTCATAAATCTTTGTAACTGTCGCAATTTCTCGCCTCTCAATAAGTTCGGTTGTAATGAATAACCATCGATCATGTAACAAATGCTAAAAAAGTATATTTTCATTATTTAAATAATCGGGGGGGGGAGGCTGAACCCCCTGAAGCCCCTAAATACGTCCTTGCATGTTAAATGTCCGACTCATGATCTCGCCACTTAAGGTTTCGAGCGTTTCGACCCGGACTTGATTTATCCGTTTGTCATATCGTCACCATTAACGTAAGCGGTACAAAACTGACCAGAATAGAAGAAACAAACAATAAGGAAATTACAAGTATAACAATGATATAGATATATTAAACAATATAAAATTGACAATGGTACATGTGCACTCAAATTACTACTAAGCAACAATACCTATTCATCAAGTCCAGAAATTGAAAGCCCGAAGTGGTAAATTGTATTATTTTCGGTGTATTTCTGATCAGTGGGGCCTAATAAGTGCATGTGTACGGGAATTCTGGCCTACCTCAAAGTGGGCATATGGCAGACAGGCTTAGGAGAGTAGACAGCATATACCAGATCCTCATTTGGTAAGTCGCAGCATCTAATTTTTGAACAGTACATGCAGGCGTAGGTAGATCCCCGCAGAATATTTTCTAAGAGATGAGGGTTAAATCGAAAAGGTTCGTTCTAAATTGGATACACCTACATTACAAATCGTATGACGTCATGTTTATGGTTATACAAGAACGATATATGGAAAAGAGAGAGAATGGTAAAGCTATGCCATGTGCATTGCGTGCCATCAAGGCACGTGCAGGTAGATCGCCACACATTCTCGATCTCTGCCAAAGCGGAGGTGATGTGGTCAACACCACGGCCTGTATCTCGCCCTATTTAGGGTTCCCCCGCTCCAGGTACACACTGACTGGAGCCTGAGTGAGACCCAGAGCCGCTTTATGGAGGGACATTGTCGGGGGGGGGGGATTCCCGCCTGAAATCGCCCAGTCAGGTTTACCGCGTGGCATACCGACTGGAAAAAGAAAAAGAAACAAATAAAAGCGAGAGACTGTGAGAGAGAGAGAGAGAGACAAAAGAGAATCTAAAAAAAAACAGACAAATGTAGGAGAAGCAAATATAAAAAGAAAAAGGGAAAGAGAATCGAGAAATCGGAAGATAAAAGATAGTAAAAGAAATTGATTTGCTTTATTTCGCTTCGCTTCTTGTGCCACTTCAGGCTAATTTGCGAAGATGGGGATGAGTGATGATATGATGAATGGACACTCACAAACATCCATGCCCAGGCCAGGATTCGAACCCGGGACCCTTGGCGTCGTAGCACGATGTGCTAACCACTATGCCACGGGGGTTGGCTAAAATAAATTTGAAGCAAGGCACATGACAAAGAGAGAAATTAAGCAAGAAGAAATACTTTCTAAGAAATGGGAAGGAAGGCTATTATCTAGACAAAAGAAAACAAGCATAAGAAAGGTATTGATACTAGTAATAAACATTTTCCATGTTCCAGGTGAATGGTCAATCTGACCCTGCCGTTGGACATATTTATGTGAACTTGATTAAGCTGAATACCGGTACACAAGTATGAGATAAAAGGAGACTTAAATGTGGTTCGTTTAAGGCTAAACTGTTTGTATTATATGAACTCTTCAGCATTTAAAATTAACAGCAAATCTGATAATTAAATTTAATTATGCATAATTGTTATTGCACTGATACGAACCTGGTGGAACAAGAATAATTGCTTCCATGTGAATTCTCACCAACTGTGATCCATGTTCCAGTAAAAGCTTCTCCTGTATTGCAACAGATCAAATCGCCGTACTTAAATTTCCTTTGGAAGCAATGTTGCACACTGAACACATCCTCAGCCGCATCCAAGAATTTCATAATACACAAAAACTACGGCGAGACCTTTGAGAACTTTTTAATATCAAAATAATAGGAAGACTTGTAGTCATATGTTTTTGTTCAGAGAATTTCCGATACCGTGAACTTCAGTTAACTCCTGAGCTGAAAGTCCGTTCACCAACTTTTGGTTGAGACAAGTGATGACAATTTTTTCTCAGCGTGGGAAAGTTTTTGAATAGGATTTTAGACATGAGGGAGAAATATCTTCAGTGAGGAAAGTACAGCGAAAATAGAGTCGGATTGTATTCGAGTATTACGCCGCTTTTCTTCCTATCTAGGCTAATCGCTACGTAGAGTGATGGTTACACGAAACTGATACAGGAGCACTCATACAGGAACAATGATGTTGAAGTCAGGAATCGAACCAGAAAACCACCCAATTCACCCGGCCTTCTGGAATTGCTCAAAGTTACGAATTGTTGTTTTAAGTCCACTTTATGCACAGATAGGCTAATCGGGACTGGACCTACAATTTAAAGTAGGATCCCAACCACTGTTCAATGTGCCTCCACCTGGTATCGAACACGGGACACCTTGTCCAAGTTACGAAGACACAATGCGGCAGATCATGTATTGTAAAGTGAGATAATTTTGCCAACTGAGGGAAAATTGTTACAGTCAACAACAGAATGCTACACTAAAATGGGATTTTTTTTCTGTAACCGAGGGAATATTTATATAAAAGAGGATTTCTGTTTGCCTTCGGTGAGAAAATATAAGAAAAATTGGGAAAATTTGGCCTTCACCGAGAGAATTATTATTTAAAAATAATAAACATTTCTTGCCAGTATGGAAATAGGGTAATTCTTTACCATTTGTAGTGAAGAAATCGGATAATAAACCTAGCAACATTGATAGGAGTAAAGGTGTGCATTTGGATAGCAGACTCTTCCCCTCCACCTTCGAGCACAATACTGCTTATAATCAATACAGGATCCGCAACGCGAGGAAACTTAAACACGCAACAGTGCGTGTGAAGACTTCGAACGAAAACTTCAGTGTTATTGATTTTCGCCGTAGCCTTCCGCAAAGTTACGACAACACTCTTGAAAGGCAATAAATATTTCCGAGACCTTCTGGAGAGCTTCGAGATACAGAAAGAAAAAGCGCCTTCCCCGCCCATTCCACCTGGAGTAGAAAGTAAACTAGGATGAAAAGGAAACAACGGCAACGGTTTTACTACCACGCGGTCTTACGTTTCTCTGAGGTCATTCAATTTGTATCCGCTCCGTGTCCAGTCAATGAAGGAATCAATGGGAATAAAATAAATAAATACACGCTTCAGACAGGCTGAGTGCTCGTCAGAAAATATTTCAGGAATAGATTTTTTCTATAAGTGGTAGTGGCAGTTCTAATAATTGTGATTATTGTCGAACTGTAGTGCTGGTACCAGTTATTAGTCGAGGTGATAGCACTAATAGCGGCGGCGGAATTGGTAGCACCGGTAGAAGTAGTGGTGGTTACACTGGTAGCAGTGGTGGTGGTGTGGTTAGTTGCACCGGTAGCAGTGGTGGTGGTGTGGTTAGTTGCACCGGTACCAGTGGTGGTGGTGTGGTTAGTTGCACCGGTACCAGTGGCGATGGTGTGGTTAGTTGCACCGGTACCAGTGGCGATGGTGTGGTTAGTTGCACCGGTAGCAGTGGTCGAGAAAGTAGCCCGGTAGCAGTGGTCTAGAAAGTACCACCGGTAGCAGTGGTCGAGAAAGTACCACCGGTAGCAGTGGTCGAGAAAGTACCACCGGTAGCAGTGGTCGAGAAAGTGCCACCGGTAGCAGTGGTCGAGAAAGTACCACCGGTAGCAGTGGTCGAGAAAGTACCACCGGTAGCAGTGGTCTAGAAAGTACCACCGGTAGCAGTGGTCGAGAAAGTAACACCGGTAGCAGTGGTCGAGAAAGTACCACCGGTAGCAGTGGTCGAGAAAGTACCACCGGTAGAAGTGGTCGAGAAAGTAGCCCCGGTAGCCGTGGTCGAGAAAGTAGCCCCGGTAGCCGTGGTCGAGAAAGTACCACCGGTAGCAGTGGTCGAGAAAGTACCACCGGTAGCAGTGGTCGAGAAAGTAGCCCCGGTAGCAGTGGTCGAGAAAGTAGCTCCGGTAGCAGTGGTCGAGAAAGTGCCACCGGTAGCAGTGGTCGAGAAAGTGCCACCGGTAGCAGTGGTCGAGAAAGTGCCACCGGTAGCAGTGGTCGAGAAAGTACCACCGGTAGCAGTGGTCGAGAAAGTGCCACCGGTAGCAGTGGTCGAGAAAGTGCCACCGGTAGCAGTGGTCGATAAAGTACCACCGGTAGCAGTGGTCGAGAAAGTACCACCGGTAGCAGTGGTCGAGAAAGTACCACCGGTAGCAGTGGTCGAGAAAGTACCACCGGTAGCAGTGGTCGAGAAAGTACCACCGGTAGCAGTGGTCGAGAAAGTACCACCGGTAGCAGTGGTCGAGAAAGTACCACTGGTAAAAGTGGTGGTGGTGGAGAATTTAGCACTGGTAGCAGAAGTGGAAATGGGGGAGAAAGTAGCACTGGTAGCAGAAGTGGAAGTGGTGAAGAAAGTAGCACTGGTAGAAGTGGAAGTGGTGAAGAAAGTAGCACTGGTAGAAGTGGAGGTGGTGAAGAAAGTAGCACTGGTAGAAGTGGAGGTGGTGAAGAAAGTAGCACTGGTAGAAGTGGAGGTGGTGAAGAAAGTAGCACTGGTAGAAGTGGAGGTGGTGAAGAAAGTAGCACTGGTAGAAGTGGAGGTGGTGAAGAAAGTAGCACTGGTAGAAGTGGAGGTGGTGAAGAAAGTAGCACTGGTAGAAGTGGAGGTGGTGAAGAAAGTAGCACTGGTAGAAGTGGAAGTGGTGAAGAAAGTAGCACTGGTAGAAGTGGAGGTGGTGAAGAAAGTAGCACTGGTAGAAGTGGTAGTGGTACTTGCGGTAGTGGTGGAAAATGGTTAATTAAAGGTCAGGTTTTTTTAGCTTAGTCTTTAATTTATCAGTATTTTTTTTAAAAAATGGCCAGTAAAATCAGTATTTTTGTGTTTGCACGACTGCAATTATTTTTTATTTTGTTACTCCATAACGATTTTCCAGACAGATTATTTTTTAAAAAAAATCAACTAAAGGTAAGACATTTTATGAAGAAAGCATTTCTTGAGTATTTGCTCTGTTCAACACGCGAGTTTTTGCTAGTTGAGAGGACTTAGCTTTCATGAAGGAATAGGGCACTCCGTATGGCAGGGAAGCAGGCGATATTTTCAAGGCTCTCCAGAAGCTTCGAATCTCCAAGAGTTCCATGTATCAAACTATCCAGCATTCCAGAGACACTGGAACAGCGAATGACAGGCCCATTCAGGGATGGTCACGTAAGGACTGTGCAACTGATGAAATCAGTGGTGACCTGTATGCACAGCAATCCTGTACAGAAGCAATTAGTGATGGACCATGAACTGAACATTTCTAAAATTTCCATGTCGCGTATGTTACAAAGTGACGTAGGACTGAAAGCTTACAATCGACATACAGATCACTTTCTCACAGCTGAGTAAAAGCACCAGAGGGCAATAATGGCAAAGCACCTACAGGAGCGTTACACAGTCAGTGGGCACAGGAGAATTCTGTTCACCGATGGAAAAAAATATTTTACTGTTCAGGAGGCTTTCAACTCTCAAAATGACGGTGTATGCCACAAGTTCATCAGTGAGCTCCATTTCTGAGAGAAAGGACCTACAAACATAAGACCGAGTATACCGGGAGACAGTATGGACACATTGGTCAAGGATCTCAGTAATACTCTCTCTCTCTCTCATGGTAGGAAGTGAAGCTTTCAGCAGGGATCTGCTCCAGCTCATAAGGACAACCCAGCAGTGGCTTCAGACTAATGTACCAGACTTCACTTCCCCTTCCGATTGGCCACCTGGAAGTCCAGACCTCAACCTTCTAGATCACATATTGTGGTCTATGCTTTTAAGACATGGCTTGCAAGAAGACACACCCTGATATTGCCAGTCTGAAGTGCTCTCTTGTGAAGGCAGTGACAGATTTCCTCTTGATAAAGTGTGTAATGCAATTGATGAGTGGCTACAGAGAATTAAGGCATGTGTGCTGGTCAAAGGTGGTCATTTCAAACAATGATTAGTGATTTTGTACACAATACATCCACGTAACACATAGTCATGGGATGTTATAATATCTTAAAGCATCTGCAGTCATATCTTTCAAAAACCTTGTAATAGTATTTATGGTAAGACTGGGTACATGAATCAAGGTATAACTTGTTAATTTCACACACGAGCTCTTAGAGATGGCAAGAACAGCTCATGTTCATTACTATCAACATTGTGGTGAACAGTGTGCTATCAAAGACAAGGGACAAAGGGAGAAAGAAAGTAATAAAAGGGATGAAGATAGATGACAAGAAGAATAGTATAAAGAGAAGGAAGCAAAACTAGAGAAGCCGAAAGAAGAACAGAAGAATTGATCAAACTTTGATTGAGGAAATTGACATGATGGGAAAAGACATAGCACAGATCATGCTAACATAAGAGGAGAAAACAATGGAAGAACACACGTAGGACAAGAAAATAATGCATGCCAATGAAGTGCAGAAGACTAGAGAAACGAAAGAGTTCAATTATATTTTTTATCAGTAAAGTACCAAAGACAGATTTATAGTAAAGAAAACATGTGCACTGGATTTCAATTTCTGCTACACACTATTTTTTTAAAGGATGATTTTATTGCCTTACGTAATTTTGTACAATAATAAAACACTGTCTTATCAATAAAAAAATGTGCGATGGCTGGCTATCGAGACGGTGAAGACCAGTTAATAATTTTAAGAAAATGAAATATCTGCATTACTTTTGGGATGACAATTTATTGATATGTTGTAAATACATAGGTCAGTATTTGGTCAGTTTTCTTTTATTATTTTGGCGAGTTAAATCCGCAATTTTGATCACTTGACTCGTTTCAACCCGTGCTATCACAACAACAACCACCACCACGGCCACCACCACTGCTGCTGCTGCCACCACTACTTCTGCTACCACCACCACATCAACCACCACCACTACTGCTGCTACCACCACCACATCAACCACCACCACTACTGCTGCTACCACCACCACTACTGCTGCTACCACCACCACATCAACCACCACCACTACTGCTGCTACCACCACCACTACTGCTGCTATCAGCACCACCACAACTGCTGCTACCACCACCACCACAACTGCTGCTACCACCACCACCACAACTGCTGCTACCACCACCACTACTGCTATCACCACCACCACCACTGCTGCTATCACCACAACAACCACCATTAGTGCTACTGCGACAACAACCGCCACCACACCCACCACTACTATTACTACGACAACCACCGCCACTACACCCACCACTACTACTACTACGACAACCACCGCCACCACACCCACCACTACTACCACTAACACCACCACCGCCGCCAACACAACAACCAATACTATTACCACTACTGCCACAACAACAACAGCTATTGCAATCACAACAACCACCACTACTACTACTACCCGTCACAACTATTACCATTACCACTTATAAGACTACTGCTTTGATCTTCATGGTGAAAGTTTGGTCTCCGGGCTATGTTTTATGTAGCTATCGATAATGTCCTCAGTAGCAAAATTACCATATATATCTTCAGCTTTTGGCTGACATCCTTAAACCTATCTACGTTAAAAACTACGGAGTTTAAGGAGCTACTCGCAGTAAATTCAGTTCATAATTTGATCTGAAAATCAATTTTCACTGCGGATGCGTTCCACGTGAAGGCACGTAGAGTGGTTCTGTGTCAGTGGCGGCGTCAGGATTAACCATCTAGGGGTGCTGAGGGATTGCAGAATGACATTTAGGGGGTGCGATGTTCAAAATAAAGGGAAAATGAAACATGCATGTATGCTTTAGCCACTACATAAAGTTTCAGTAGGCTTCTATGAAAATATGCTAATGACTTGCTTGCAAGCTCTGATCACAACATGTACAAAGAAGTACATATGGCCTACATCAATAGCTATAGTATACAATCATAGTAGCGTCCCTTGAATGCTTAATAGTATACGCTCAATGGTTTTCATAAGTCATAACGTAAATGACACTGCAACACAGAAAAAAATGATTTGGTTGAATTAACAAAACACTTTTCTTCAAGCTATTAAACAAAAACAAAATAGTAGCATTTACTAAAGTTAATAATTTTGAACAAATTCTTTGGTTTACTACAAAGCATTTACTTTAGTACTCGTGAACAATCATTTGTTTCTCGCATCTTTAAACAAATGTTTCTTTACCAGAAACTATTTTGTTTATTCCAAAGTTTCTTCTACGTAGAAAAAAAAAGTTAACTTTATCTTCAGCTGAAAACAGATTTTGAAAAGAAGTGCTGAAGGGATTGCGGGAAAAAAATTAAGGGGTGTGCAATTACATTATTTATCTTCATATACACAGTTTTATTTGCTTCCTGGTGTATTTTTATTTACGCTCTTCGGGGAGAGTTTACTCTAAGACCACCGATTGGAACACAGTGAATACGAGGGTGAAATGTTCAAGTGCCACTTTAATAAGATTCATTAAATGTGAGAAAAAGATCTAGAAATATAAAGATAAACATCTTGTGGTTTAAAACCTTCAATAATGAAGTCATAATTCACTGAAATGGGGTCTCTAAGCGGTTACACTTACGGAGACACATAGAAAATATGAACTTAAGATGTAAAATACATTTTTATTTAAAGGTTTCTCTAGTACATTTACGAGAGTGTAGGTTGAAGAGATAAAATATTCCAAGACAAGGGAGTGAATCTAAAAGGCATTTAATGGATCTACATAATAGCAAGCCAGGGTGAATTAATGGCAACATATACGACGATTGTACATAAAGTTGTGGCAACACTGCCGTAAGGAATAGATGGCAGCACCAACAGCACATGAAGTGCTGCTAATTTTGTCAGTGTGGATTTACCAGCAGGCCGAAGTGAACGAACATCGTAGCGTGAACCGTTCCAAAGTAGGTTCACACAGGAGAACAATGATCGTAGATAAAGATTGAGTCAGTGTTGCCACATGAAGGGAAAATTTCCTTCAGTGCAGGGATATTCAGGTAAAATGTTAGTGAAGAGGGAAAATTATGAAAATGCAAGGGAATTTGAATATGTCCAACTCATTTTGCAACATTACTAATTTCTTTCGTCACGTTCTTTATTACCCAAAATAAACCCTAGACCCTAATTAAAATTTTGAATATGGATTTGGAAAAAAACAATATGCTTTAAAACTAGTGTGATAACACTTCCAGTGTTAACATAATAGTAATTGTCATGAAAATTTTCGTATATTCTTCGCAAGAGATACAATTTGATATCATTATTATAATGTCTAAGCTATCTCACCATTTGCATTCATTCAATCAACACTAGTATTTTAATATTTTAAACTATAACGAAATCCATCCATAAAAACTTGAAGTGGCCAATCAATTATTGACGCCCTAAATAAATTCGTCAAATAAAATATGTACGCTCTGCATGAAAATTTGGAAATAATTTACAGGCACCCTGTATTTTAGATTTAAAAAAATGGTGGTGAAAAGGATTTTGTTTTAAGCTATCTTGGTTAGAAGTCAATTTCTAGCAATATAAACATGCCCCGTGCAACAAATCTCCCCACCCCATCCACATAATCCAAAGAACTGGGCAATACGTTCAATTTAAGCAATAACTTTTAAAGAAACAGAATGGACTTGCATAATATATTATGTATTAGCCTAGCCTCCCGACAGATTCAAGCACTTTATCGAAACGAGGAAACCAATCTTCCTAAATAGAAATAATCCATCAACAAACATAGGCTCCCGCACGAAATTTTCTAACAAGAATTAAAATCGAAAACTTCCGTCCACATGTTCACGTCAACAAAAAAAAAACAAAAAACAAGTGTTTAGAGCCAGAGGAAAGACGGCACATTGTCACACTTCTGTCATTTGTTATAGTTTTTTTCTTTTTAAGGTAAGCAGTGGTAAGATTTCTTCAGTAATCTACATACGTTTGTATTGTGGACTTGAAAGAGACATCCCAAAAATCTGTGGGTTATGCACCATCTGTTAAATCAAAGTGCATAGCATAATTAGTAGAAAAAGGGTGTCGAACTTTATTTTCTAAGTCCTGCAAACACGAAAAATGCTTAAATTAGAAACAAAAAGTTCTCAACAGATGGCACTGTGTATATGTATTATACATCTCGATTAGCTTTGTTTTGTACGGATCTATATAAACGAATTCATATACTCATATGAAGTCTATTAATATAATTGTACATTATATTCTTATATAATACAATATATAATATATACAAGTACATATTATGTTATAATATTATGTCGAACACTGAGTTGGAGTTGCGATATTTAAAAGAAAAAAGTAGGGCCTAAATGAAAATATAAGTGACAACTTATAAGACAACTCTTACATACAACGAATTGACATACTACATAATAATCAAGAATCTATTTTAAAGTCAATGAAGTTTTCGGGTTTCATTTCACATGACGAGTTAAAAGTCATAAATTATTACATCAATATCTTCAAAACGCATAGAATCAAATCATTAACATTTCGAAGTATGTATTGGACCGATAGATTTGTCTTTGACCTTTATCATCAAATCCTTGCATCACCTTGAGCTGCCATCTTAATTCAAATTTAGAATTTTAAATAAAATATCGTAAAATGTAACCGAAACAGTAAAAATTAACAAGCGATTGGTGATAAAAGTGTTGAATTTCAAACCGATCATTATTAGAGAAACGGGTAGCACGTTACTGTGTTGAATTAATAGAATGACACCAGTTGCCATGGATAAATCTGAATTTTACTTTTCCAGATATAGTTTCTAATTTAAAAACATCACCCTTGGAAAGAGAAAGGGGGATTTCCATGTAGTGGTACTCTAGTGATTTTTTTTTCTTCTTTAAGATTATAGTCTTTGATTTGATTTGATTTTGTTTTAAGTCCACTTTGTGCACAGTAAGGCTAATCGGGACTGAACCTACAGTTTAGAGTGGGATCCGAACCACTATGTGCCTCCACCGGGTATCGAACCCGTCAAGATTATAGTCATATGATATTCCCTTTATGGGGTGAAGGTGTATTCAGACAATTCCATGGGAGGCTACGTACAGGTATAAACATTAGTTCCTCAACAATCCCGTAGATGGTTACGCACAGGTATGAAAACATTCATAATAAAAAATGCTGTGGACAGCATAAAAATATTAGCTCAACAAAAATTTCTTATAATATTTTTAAAAACTCAGCTTCTCAAAAAATTCAGTGGATGGCTTCACACAGGTAGGCTATTTAAAACCCTTAGGCTCTACGTCCTAAAAAATATCGCAGATGATTATGTACAAGTGTAAAAAAAAATCTTAACTCCTCAAAAAAATGCCGTGGTGGGCTGGGTGCAGGTAAATCGTAGATCCTCAGAATGATATTCGTGGTTCGAACTTCTATTCGGAAAACAAAAAGTTTACCCACTAATTTTTAACTTCAGACACAATCCAGTACCCGCTGATGAATATGATTTTAGTGCAACGAAACGTCATCACAAGACGGAAAGATAGATATGTACTATTTCCTTCGTCCCGCAACACCAAGTAAAGGGCTTGCGTATGACGAATATACATGTGTTGAAGTGTGTAAATACTTTGACTAACACAGATTCCGTTATACAACCAACCACTACTATTTGGTATTCTCGGTTCTTCGAACACAATGCTCTCTGGCTTTACTCTTGATATTTTGGGGGCGTGGTCTCACTTCTGTCATCTCTTATGACCTTGTGATTGGTTACCTACAATGGTAAATTCAACAGAAGGCTATGGTAACATCCCAGAACAGAGTGATAGCTTACGAAGGCGAGAATTAAAAGAAATGTACAAAAATCTCTGCTTAAAAACTAGAACAACGAATAAAATTCAAACTCACCGTGAAGCAGCACGTCAGAGCCACCTGGTGTTGAAAATCCTAACAAATGCTGATCCTGAAAAGTAAAAAAGATACGTTACAGTTATAATTATTTTTTAAAAATAAATTCATATATATTATGGAACATAGCGTGTTTACCTCAAATTATCAAGCGTACAGGGAACGTATCTAATATTAGACTTCTTTAGATTCCATTAACTTTTCAACCTACTGATAAGCATTCATTATCACAACAGTTTGCATAACATTAGCTCCATCCATTCTTTTCTGGTATAACAATATAATTCACTTCTAAATTTTACTTCATTTTCACCATAACTTTCTACCTTCACCACGCTACAATAATAATTTTAAAATATATTACATTCTACTAAGCGAACAGGAATGAATGTAGGCTATAGAGAACCCTATTTCAACATCACCCCAACATGCATTCACGCCATGTTAAAGAAAAGCTAGCTTTACCTATATCTATATACATACATATAGAATTTTTAAGTCCACTTTATACCCAGATCAGCTAATCGAGACTGAACCTACAGTTTAAAGTGGGATCCGAACCAATGTGTGCCTCCACCGGGTATCAAACTCGGGGGAGGCACACATATATACGTACATATACATGAGGGAATAGCGGGCCTCCCCCATGGCGCAGTGGTAGCGTCATTGCCTTGTAATCAAGGGGTCCCGGGTTCGATACCCGGTGGAGGCACAAGTGGTTCGGTTCCCACTTTAAACTGTAGGTCCAGTCCCGATTAGCCTTACTGTGCATAAAGTGGACTTAAAACAACAACTCAAACCAAACCATGAGGGAATAGTTGCTGTCAGAAGGAAGAACTTTGTGTGCAAATAATAATTAGAACCCGGATTTTTATGTAATATCAAAGTACAAAATATGTACATAAATATGTAACAATAATCGATAAAATATGTACCTAAATATGTATTATCAAAAGGATATGTAGCTAAATATGTAGTATTACAGAATATGTAATATTAATAATAATCGAGTATCCAAGCAATTTCAAGAATTCATCTAGACATTTATTTTGTTTGAACATATTCAACGTAATTTTAAAGGCATAAGTTGTTCAAATTAAAATTTGTATCAAATTTATGAACTCAATGAAGCACAGCAACGTTCGCATATTTAAGAAACAACTTTTGTCACCTATTAATTACTTTTCACATCGCAAATTATTGTAGAATACGTAAATATGTACAAGAGCTCTTCGTAACTTCCGAAACAAATTGTAAAAAAAAGCATCTACAGAAAAAATAATCGAATGAAAACCCATAGCTACTTTTGTACTTTTTTGTACCGATGCCAAGTTTCTAGGTGCTTTGCCTAAACTTAAAAGCGAAACGAAAATATGTAACCAGAAAGGGGAGGGGAGATAAACTCTAGCATCCTTCGATAAATAACAGTTCCAGTATTTTTTTTTCTTCTTCAGCCGGTCAATTTTAGTTGGCAAGTAAGCACTATGCATCTCGTTGATTAGAAAATCTGACATCAAATGAGATACAAATTTTCTTCATCGTGTTTCAGAGATCGACAATAAAGGGAAAAGGAACAAGATAGGAAGAAATTGCCGAATTATGTTGTTTTATGTAAAGTAAATTAGTAAATGCGTAAAATGTGTAATATCCTTGCAAATATGTAAAAATATTCAAGATAAAACTTATGTAAAATGATATCAGTTACACAATTCGTTGACATTTTAGTGTTCAAGGTACGTATCTAGAAAGAAATAGAATATCCTAGCTCTAGTAATAATAGTACAATTAGCAACATTACAGTATTTCTAGTGTGACAGACAATTTTCAAAAATTTTTAGTAAATAATTATTGCTTGCAGTAGCGCTTGCGATATACGAGTGTAGATTTACCGGCTATTTAAGCTTATCAAATATAGCAACAACTTTATTGTTGAAGTAACATGTACTAACTTTGAACCCACAATTTAAATTAGTTTGCAGAAATCTCGCGCACGACCGTGCAAGAACAGGCAACGGAGAGAGAGATATTAAGCCAGCAAAACACTGTTGCCTAATGATACGGTCATATCTGACGTCATTATATCACACAGCTATATTAATTCACGTGCAATCAATGGAGCTACAATTCAAGAACAGTAAGCCTAGTTTGTTTTGATAATGGAAATGGACCCTAAAATCCTAGTCTAATCCAACATAGAGTTTACGCAGGTGTGCTCGACGATAATCTGCGTTTCCGGGAATTTTCGTATGATGTAGGTTGGGACTTGAGAGTTCGCTAAATTTTGCACAAAACTAAATTCTAATTACTTTTTTAAAACATAAATCGAACACAAATGTGTGAAAATTTACTTTGAACTTGTCAAGGAATTGCATATGACGTCATCTAATAGTGCTTGCAGACTATGCTTAACGGATCCACCTATAGAAATTCCACCTTGGTCCAGTCAAAAATATAAGATTCGAAACATTCCAATTACAATATCACGGTTGTAGACTTGAGTTGTGGAAAGATGTTAGCAAATAATTCCTACCGATGTGTTCGCAGGATGGAAGTGTTTATTTGAGCCAAGCAGCTTTGTGTAACAAAAACACAGTCTGGTTTCTCGAGAGAGAATACTTCTTATTGGCCTACGTGTTGTCATATTGTATTCCTGATGAGGAGCTATGCGCAAATCATCTACTTCTATCTCCCTCGTACTTTCAGCGAGAAAACAAAGAGATAAATAATCTTCAAAAGCATATGAAACATGAAACAACAATCCTGAAATTTGGGAAACTTAAATTCTTTCAATAACACTGAATAATAATTTACCTGATCAAGAACGTTTCCTAGAAACATCTGTTGCGCAATGCAGGAACCGATCACCGGAAGAGAGTCTATTATTGAACTTGTGCAACAATGCTCGACGCATATTGTAAGTGACATGTGAAAAATGGTACAAACTGTTGCACATCAATCATGTTCTTCTGTGTGGTCTCTCTTGGACAGAAACGCCAGACGGGCGAACACATTCAATAGCCACAGCTGCACTCGACAACCGATTGGTCCGAGCGACAATCGTTAGATGACGCAATGCTCATTTTATCAGAAACTTTGTTACATTAAACGGCCTAACCAGGTCTATCATTTTTCTGTATAAACAATAAAAAATACAATTTAAAAAAAATCTCTGAAAGCTCTTTGATCACAGAATCAAGAGCCATGATTAAAATTATGTCATCTTCAATCTATATATATAAAAATGGATGTGTGTGTGCGTATGTGTGTGTGTTTGTTCCGGCATAACTCTCGAACGCCTGGAGCAATTTCAACCAAACTTGGTACACGTATCACTTGCAATCTCGAAAGAAATTCTGTGGGGGTACGACACCCCTGTCACCCCTATGGGTGGGGGTGGGAAGGGGTGACGTAAAAATAATCGAGAACCACCGATATCAAATTCCGCACAAACAGACATCCGTTACTCTATGCAATCCGCACAACGATAGTGTTTCTCGGGTTGTCTAACATTCAGGCTGTGTTGCGAATGGAATCCATACTTTTCGTGGCACTCCCACTGCGGTTCAACTCCAAGTTAATCACCTATCGGCATGGGAAGTGAGAGGGGGTGAAAAATAAAATGCCACAAATGACCTAGACTGGTAATTGGTGACATTCACGATCACATTTAAAATTAGTTACATTTTACACTATAGTTAGAATTCATTATTTTCCTGTCTAATTCAAGATTGGGATAAATAAATACCCGGGCAACGCCAGGTAATCAGTTAGTTGATTATAATATATAATATAATAATAATAATAATAATAATAATAACCCGTGGCTCAACAGCCCTTGGCCAGTCTCCGTCCCACAATCCTACTTAGAGGTGTGGAGATCTTCAACCGGTAATTGGGTGATGTGGGGTCAGCAAGTCGAACCCTCAGCCGTTACAGGAGATTTTTATAACCGGGTTACGCTCCTCACTCGTAGCTCACCAATTTCCTCAGCGATGGTGGGTTGCCACCGGTCCTATACACAGGCCGAAGATCCAGAGACTGAACCCAGGGGAACTCGAACTCATGCCGTCCCGCAGTCGGGAGTCCAAAGCACAGACAGCTCCTTAGACCACACGGCCACGGAGGAGGACGATTATAATCGATAATTATTGCAATACTTTGTTACATTCTGTATACATTTTAGGATGGGCTATATAGTATTTTATGTGAATGGGGCGAAAAAGTCATATTTAACTTTAAGAGTTTGATTCAATGATCTGATTAAGGACGCCAACTTATATAGCTGGGCTAGCTAATATAGTATGTCGACTGATCAAGAGATTGTGTTTATCAACGCAGAATAAGGTACACTAGAATCTTGTATTCAGATATACATATGCATGACTGTTTTCAAGACCACTTTATGAACCGAAAGATTAGCCAGGACTGGATTTGAAGTTTAAAGTGGGGTCCGAACCGCTGTACAATTTGCTTCCACCGGGTATCGAACCCGAGACCAATTGATTTACAAGGCGACGACGTTACCACTACGCCATAGGCAGGCAGTCAAAGTCCCTCCGGGATTTTGAAGTTTGCTCGTGCAGTAGAAAACCCACATATAAGAGCATAAAAGCATACTATGGCTGTAAGGTAAGCTCGTGCATATAGCATCGTGTCATGATGGCACATTTAGGATTCTCAATCTCGGCCATTTTGGAGGTGGTGTGTTCAGCACCACGCTCCGGCCGCCTTTACCTCCCAGGATTGCCCCCAGGTACCCATTGATTTGAGGCTGAGTAAGCCCAGAGCCTCTCTATGCGGAGACAAGGCCGAAAAAATTCCGGCCTTCCATTAACCACCCCGGGAGTCGAAACCGGGTCCCCCCCGTGGCATGTCTTCAACCTGACCTGCTCACGGAAGTCTCCTTGCTTTCTATATTCTAATAACATCAGGGGATCAATATAGATTATGCATTTGATGTTCTATTTTTAACGAATTTCAGGCCATAGAGCAGGGCATGACACCCACCAACACACCGTTGACTTTCCAAATCAGCACACTTCGACAAAAATAAATTCTTGGTTGGAAGCTCCCATTTGGCCAAGGCTAATCTTCGAGATCCTCCAAGGATCCGTATATATTTTTTTTTCTCGTGGCTCCTCCCCTGACAAGCAAGCGCAAGGTTCCGAACTTCGCTCCACAACCGAAATGGCAGGCCATTAAAACCTGATATCGCCAAACTTGGCCATAAAGTTCACGATCGAACTCGCTCATAGATGGCTCTGAGAATCACGTGGTCCACGCAGCGTGACATTTATTTCCTCCTCGCCTCTCTGATGACCTTCTTTATCTTTTCAATTTCCACCGAGAGAGCGCGACACAATGGAAACCAGTTATTGGGAATCATTTTCTTAAAGGAGCTTCATCAGTTGTTGAAATATGGTTTTGCACTAGCTGTGAAGATGAAGTAAGGGGAAAGTCATTTCCGTATTTGAGAGTCTATTTTGGGGGTGTTAATGTCTATTTTATTTGTGCAAATTTGATGCCATCCATTGATGGATTCTGGAAATTCCAGACAGTGCTGTCAACAATGACATAAGACAGTCCTGTCATCAATAACCAGAAGACAGTCCTGTCATCAATAACCAGAAGACGGTCCTGTCAACAATAACCAGAAGACGGTCCTGTCAACAATAACCAGAAGACGGTCCTGTCAACAATAACCAGAAGACGGTCCTGTCAACAATAACCTGAAGAGAGTACTGTCAACAATAACCAGAAGACAGTCCTGTCAACAATAACCAGAAGACAGTCCTGTCAACAATAACCAGAAGACAGTCCTGTCAACAATAACGAGATGACAGTATTGTCAACAATAACGAGATGACAGTATTATGAACAATAACTAGAGGAGAGTATTATGAACAATAACTAGAAGAGAGTATTATGAACAATAACTAGAAGAGAGTATTATGAACAATAACTAGAAGAGAGTATTATTAACAATAACTAGAAGACAATATTATTAACAATAACTAGAAGACAGTATTATTAACAATAACTAGAAGACAGTATTAAAATAATATGCAACTATGTCATACACAGACACTTCCAGAGCATGCAGAGGGCATAAACACCAACAACTTTTCTTTCTGCTTGATGGTACAGAACCTCATTTGGAAGCTACTTGTCCTCGAGAAACTGTATTTTCTATCTTGTATGTATGCAGACACGCTTCACAGATTCACGGTTGCCATTGTCATGCATTTTTTTCTACAGCAAAGCATATAAAAGGGGCTTTAGCACTGTAGAAACATTACCATGCTGGCAGAAAGCAGAAAACTGGTTTAGTCCAGTCCATCTAAGACTGCTACTCTTCTATTCCGAATGAAGCGCAGTGTAAGAAAACTTGAGCAGTGAACAACTGATACCACCCAAAGTTCTCGTTCGTTGCGTTAATACGAATGGTGAGTAAATGCACCAGATATTAAGAAAGTATTCAGTCTCATCCATACTATGCATAATCTGTTTCCATATCGTTACCTCAATATCACAATGTCAACTACCCGTAGCGTGTGCTCTGCGAGGCGTGGACTTCCCAAACGACTTTACGGCGTATCCGCAGATATGATACAGAAGACAATACAATAAAGCACATTTTGCACGGCCACTTGCCTAAGGACATTATTGCCACTTTTACGACTTTAGAAATATGGTCGGGAGAAAGTGGGCGTTGAATCGAAGAGTCATTTCCGTGTTGGAATCCCTCTCCTGTTGAAATTAAACTCTTGAAAGCTGACGAAGAGCTTCAACTGTCCACCCTTCCGCTATGCAGAGCGGTTTCATTTTTTCCCCCAGCCAGAAGCAATAAATCACACACCGCGAATTCGTCCTCCTGCGGCAATAATCGAAAAGTGACCCATTTTCATGACGAATGATGCTTTCGCGATTTATTTCCGTGGCGTATTGGCTATTACTGGGTGGGTCTGATTACTGATTGGCAATTTTTGGATGAAACGCGTTCGATTCTCGAGAGAACGCAACAGTAATTCTGGGTGCAGAGTAACGAGGTGCATGCTCCCACCCCATCCAAAAGTAGCAATAATCACCACATTTGTAACAAATATTTTCCAATTGTAAGCTTGTTCATGAAACAGGAATAGTTTCAAGAATGTAAATATAGGTTTATCCTGAAAGATAGTGACCGACTGTCTCCTGCCCGCGCAGGAGTGCGAAAAAGTGATCGATTTTACCTGAGCATGGTTGTTTTTGTGTCCTCCCCCCACTCATTTCCCCTCTCACGCGTTCGTTGGTTAATCCCCTTTTAGTCACTACATGCGCAGAGGTCTCGTTTTTCCTCCACAAACTCTTGGGACAGAGTATAGTAAGCTTGCTTTCATTTACATATTCATTTATTATTGTCATTAGTATTGTAATGAAAATTTGGAGTGTGTGGATGCGAGCGCTGGTTCTAATGCATAGCATGCGCAAGAACTGTACTTGATATGCAAAGCAACACAGTACTGACAGCCCCAAATTTTTGACAACAGACCACATAATATTTTTCACGAAAGCAACCCTATGGTCGTTTTGGAAGTAAGTTAACCTTTAAAACCCCTAAAACGCCCCCCACCCCCCCAATGGCAAACCCTGATGTAAAATATGTTCCGAGACTCAACTGCTTTTGGATCTTCCTACTGCTGCGCAAAAATCTTACATCCAGCGAGTGGGGCCCCCCAATAATTAGTCATATTATTATTATTACATATTTGCTGTAATGATTCGTGGTGGAGTGATTATTGTAATCGGTAAATAACATATCTATTAAAAAATAATGGATGTACAGGGTGAGTCATAAGTCTCCATACAAATTGTGAAAACGATGACTAATGTTTATTTTTCCTTTTCAGGCAGATGAACCAATGAAAAAGAGATGCCTCAAACGAAGGAAGAACGGATTGGCATCATTCTGTTGGCTGGGAGTGGTATCACCCGTCATGTAGCATGTACATGCAATGCAACCCACAGAACGCAGAAAACCCATGACACCGTGGCCAAACTTCGTCACCGACGAAAGCAGGCCTGGAAGACCAAAGACAGCAACAGATGAATCTGTCCCTCTGAATTTCTTGATAAGTTTGACCACGGTGTCATAGGTTATTTGCGTTCCGTGTGTTGCATTGCATGTACGTGCTACATGATAGGTGGTACCACTCCCAGCCAACAGAACGATGTCAATCCGTTCTTCCTTCGTTAGTGGCATCTCTTTCTAATTGGTTCACCTGCCTGAAAAGAATAAATAAACATTAGTCACCGTTTTCACCATTTGTATGGAGACTTATGACTCAGCCTGTATTGTTGGTGTTCATTAATATTATGATACATGGGTGTGAAAATTTATGATATTTTTTTGTGAGTTTTTAACTCAAAAGAGTTTGAGCCCACCCAATGGTTTTGAAAAGTTGGCGCCTCTGATTGGAGAGAATCCTTTCTCGGACTTTCAGGACACGGACATGTATTTTTTTCTCGACAATTCGTGGGGGGCAATTCCCCCATGCCGACCCTGTCCGTTTGGAATCCTTTTTAAAACAGAACATGTATTTCCCGCCGGGCGATTCGTACTTAGTGCATCGACTAAGTAGATTCGAATCCGTTCGAAAGTATACGACCCACTGGGGCCTAAAGATGACGTTGCCAATGCGAAAATAATCCATATGCTCCACTACTGCAATTTCTTTGTTCCTAACGGTTACAAGCTAACCGCTCCTTTCCTGGCTATTGTTCCCAAACATGCACCGTATCAAACGTGTTCGGACCCGTCAACAATGCAGGTGACGATAACAGCTAACAATGGCGTAGCAATGCATTTATTAGAATGCTTTTATTGACTTGGGAATACGTTACGTTAACGTGTAAAAAATTAATCGTATGCGGGTCTCACATGCAGACCATGTGAAAGCAAGAGTTGATTAAGGAATTAAGGCAAGCTCTGCCTAGCATTCTTACACCACGTGAAATCATGAATATCTAAAGCCGTCCGCACACGTTCAAATTAATCTTGAACAGCGCGTTGAACAATCCGTTTGAAGGAAGTGACGTCACGTTTACCTTTGCGTGTGTTTTCGTTAGATTCATGGAGTTTCGTGAGTTGGATTGAACAGACGAAGTAAAAAAAGCAGACAGATGGAAGGGAGTGGAGAATCGTAGATATCCTTCGGTTCGCTCAAGAACTTCTATATGTCCTCTCACGATAGACAATCTATTAGAAGAATGGGTAAATTTCCCATATCCGGAAAACGGCTGAAATTTGCTAGTTCATTTAATTTCAATATTCGCACTTACGTATTCTGCATTAAGAAACATTGTTGAAGGTGGCATTTCGCTTATTTCACGGAAATAAACTATATTTGCAACATATCGAGTAAGTTTTCTTAGTTTCTTTTTACCTTCGGTAACACGCAAAATGGCGGTCACAGTTTCGCTACCGTATTCGGCATGCAGTGTTTCCACCCCACTACACCCAAAAATACCTACGTAGCCCCACAAACCACTGACGCATAGCCCCACGAACCATTAATACATAGCCCCACGAACCATTTCCGGTAAGGTTAGGTTAGGTTGGGTCACGTTTAGGTTAGAATAGTTAAAAATTAGAAAAAAATGCGTAGCCCCACACACTATTCTCGCATAGCCATACGAACCAATGACACATAGCCCCGCAAACCATTTGCGGAAACGTACCTTCTTCAGTTACAAAAACACATGTTTGGAAACACTGACCGGGATTACGTCATCACACACAGGCAACATCCTGCTGGAAGGAAATGGATGCAACAGCTTTCGTGCATTGGTTACACATTTATATCGAAAAATAGATGATTTACCGACAAAATTCAATGAACGATGCGAGAAAACACTTCTCCGAACTTCCACAACTATAAAGAAACTGCATTCGGTAAGTAATTTCTCCTGTAAATTTGAAGAAATCCGTTTTCCGGATATGGGAAATTTACCGAAGAATGAAACCACAGATTAAACTATCAAATTTCATGTGTGTCCTCTTCGTCAAAATGTATGGAAATAAATATTACGTAATTTTTCACCGATAGGAAAGAAGAAAACTTTTGCTCCTAGGTTGCGCTGTACGCTAACCAACGCCCGACCGATAACATTACACTCTCCATCTTCCAGTCTGTCTGTTTCCATTCTGAACACATGAAGAAGAAAATATATAATTTATCTCGAGATTGTTTATTTGTCTATTAAAAGAAACCACGTATGTATATGCTTTGATTTGCTTTATTTTACTTCGATTCTTGTGCCACTTTTGGCTAATTTGCGAAGATGGAAATGAGTGATGACATGATGAAATTGATGAATGGACACTCGCAAACATCCACGCCCAGGCCGGGATTCGAACCTGGTACCCCTAGCGTCGTAGCGCGATGTGCTAACCACTCCGCCACCGAGGTCGGCTGCATATGTATATGCATTTGAACTATAGAAAATCCCATGTTTTACATATCATGTGTTACATTGAATGTTCTTGGGACATTCATCAGGAAGTTAAAAATAGTTTGGTGTGTTTGTTTTAAAGAGTGTGTGCGTCTGAGAAGAGTAGTAATGTGCATGTGTGTTGGATATTGTTCTAGGTATTATTTTCCTCCAATATATTAACATAATTGTGTAATTCAAAGTTTGCATTAATCACACGGTGTGAAAATATAAAGCAAGTCAGTCAGGTTCGTTCCCAAGCAGCATAAACAAACATGCCTTGGGCCAAGTATTACTTCATTTTGATCACACGCAATATTACTCCGGATAATGTTCATCTCGTATTTTTCTTTGCATCACTGCTCAATCTGCTGAGAAGTATATCCTTGAATGCTATACAAGAATTTCAATGTAGGTTGGGTTGTCTATACGCAAGGCGTTTGGTGGTCCGACATCGAGGGGCAACTTCAGTAGGGTCGTTACAACCCAGCTGTGTGAAAGAATACATTACAATGCGTTATCAGGTCCGAAACAACTAAGTAACTCTCTAGCCTTCTTAAACCCGAAGGTTGATGGTTGCAGCAACACAGGCCTTCCATCTGTCCCTATCTTGAGCAAGATCTATATACTCTTTTCCATCCCTACCGATCTCCTTTAGGTCTACCTCAACGTTGTCCCTCCATCTTTGTCTTGGCCTTCCTACAGGTCTCTTACCATCAGGTTTCCCAACAAGAATCCTGTAAACTCCTCTTTTCTCTCCCATTCGTGCCACATGGCCTGCCCACCTAAGTCTTCTTGATTTAATTATTCTAATAATATCTGGACATGAATACAAATTATGTGCTTCTAAATTCGAAACAACATAAAAGATATTCAGATATTAAAGCCTTTACTTTACTACAAAGGGAAAAATACAAATGCGAATAGGTTTAAAAATCGCACACTAATTATCGGTCTTGACCACTGAGGGAGCAAGTGGATAAGTCTTCTTGATTTAATTATTCTAATAATATCTGGACATGAATACAAATTATGTGCTTCTAAATTCGAAACAACATAAAATATATTCAGATATTAAAGCCTTTACTTTACTACAAAGGGAAAAAGACAAATGCGAATAGGTTTAAAAATCGCACACTAATTATCGGTCTTGACCACTGAGGGAGCAAGTGGATGGATCAGAACGGATCTTCTCTTTCGGCAGTTTCCTGCCTCCCAGATGGTTAACGTCACAGCCTTGTAATCACGGGGCTCCGGGTTCGATACCCGGTTGACAACTCGTCGGATCACACAGTACACTGCAGGTCGAGTACAGATTAGACTATTTGCGCATAAAGTGAACTTAAAATTTAAAAAGTTTGTCCTGCGTGCAGGTTATTCCACAAAGGATTTTGCAAAAATTCACTTTCTCCGTGCATGACAGGCGAAGGATGACGGAGTCGGGAACCGTGACTTCTGTGCAGGGCGAGGAAGATTAAGAAGAGACGCAAACATGGTCACTGGGTCAGGAGGGAGCAAAAAAAGGGCTTGCCCTCACACGCCCAGGGTTCAGAATTACTGGTCTTTCGCTAGGAGAGACTCTCGCGACCTCGTTGCCCAGTCGACAATGTCAGGAAGTCCGATGACACTTGCATGGACTGTTACGACTGCTACGAGATTTCCATGACGATTCCATTGTTAGGAATAGTAGCATTTATGAGTGACGAAACAACAGGGGTGGCGCAGGCAATTGACCCATACATATTTCCTTGACCACTACTTGGATAATTCACGAAATTATAGTCTATTCAAGTAAAAACCTTACTCTGACAGGTAGTTTTCAGGTCACGGATAAAAGTTAATGATAAGCGCTGAAAGCAGAGTCCGCTTTCCCGGATCCAATATCAGAATATACATATGGGACATTCCATTGTCACGCGTGGGACACGCGGACTAGATTTATAATATTAATGTAACTATTAAGGGGATGGGTGAGGGGGGGCAGTCCCCCCCCGCAATTGTCGCCATTTTTGTCCCGGCACTATACTAAACCTTGGGTTCTAAAACCTTGCCCCCCGGTTTTAGAACCAAACCGCCACCACTGATTCTACTGATAGTTAAGCACCATTTAGTAAATTTCTCGTATCGGACAAACGGATTTCTTCACATTTACAGGAGAAATTACTTACCGAATGCAGTTTATTCATACTTGTGGAAGTTCGGGGAAGTGTTTTCTCGCATCGTTCATTGAATTTTGCCCGTAAATCATGCATTTTTCGATATAAATGTGTGACCGATGCACGAAAGCTCTTGCATCCATTTACTTCCAGGTGGATGTAGCCTGTGTGTGATGACGTAATCCCGGTCAAGCCCGGTCAGTGTTTCCAAACACGTGTTTTTGTAACTGAAGAAGGTACGTTTCCGCAAATGGTTTGTAGGGTTATGTGTCAATGGTTCGTGGGGCTATGTGTCAATGATTCGTGGGGCTACGTAGGTATTATTGGGTGCAGTGGGGTGGAAACACTGCATGCCGAGTACGGTAGTGAAACTGACTGCCATTTTGCGTGTTACCGAAGGCAAAATTAAAACGAAGAAAACTTACTCGATATGTCGCAAATAGAGTTTATTTCCGTGAAATAAGCGAAATACCACCTCCAGCAATGTTTCTCAATGCAGAATACGTAAGTACGAATATTCAAATTAAATGAACTAGCAAATTTCAGCAGTTTACCGATACGAGTAATTTACCCAATTTTTTCTTACATTTTCTGTGCAATGAAATATGAATCTTAACACTGTTGACTAAACATAACTACCCTTGAAATACTTTCCCAGGTTTATAGCTACAAGTGAACAATTTTGTGTCACGGGTGGGATAGACGAAACACTGTCTCTTTACTTAATGAGAAATGTATTATAATTTCCGTGAATATTCAAACGATGAAAAATAAATTATTCAAGACAAAGAGAGAAAAGGTAATTGACCTTTGATTATTCTAGTGGAGTTGAGGGGAGAAATGTAACAGTTAAAGGAGAAATTAATTTTTGTTTGGTATCACGAGTGGGACACAATAGAAAACAAAATCAAAAGGTTAAAATAAACGTACACTATGTAAAATACCTTCTAACTTAATTAAGTATTCAAATGACACACAATTTTAGATTGTTCACCCACAATACAGGATAATGTTACAGCTTTGTATTTATTTTTAAAAATTGAGATTCACGGGCACTTTGACATGGAATACCCCATATTACTTTTCTCTTTCTAAAATATAAATCTTTAAAACAAGCTGGCGTGCACGCTGACCATAATGTTGGCGACTGCACATCCTCCGCAATTCTGCTCGCTGACTTCTTTTGCCCACAATTCCCGTACCTAATTACAGGTTCTACATTCAAGAAGTCAGTTTTCGTCTTGTCTGCTTAAGCTAGCTTCACGCCAACAAGAAACGATGCAAGTCAGCGCGTGCGTGTGTGTGTGTGTGTGTGTGTGCACGTGCGTGTTCGGCCCCTACCTTCATTTCTGGAAAAACCAAGCCTAAGACGCTGCACCCATAAGGTTTCCACAAGCCTTACCGTAGCACACACCCTCCCTCACCCACAACCAAACAGATTATCCCACGACATTACCAGTGAGACGAATATCATGATTTCGCTTACTCAGCCATCAATTACTGCAATATTCATGATCCAATACGAAACATGCAATCTTTTAATCATTAGACACCTAAGCACGGGAAGAAAATTAATTAGCCACTATCTTCACGGATCTACACGAAAAATGAGGAGTTCTATCAATTTCCATCCGTTTACGTGAAGTACAGAACTTAAACACTAGATGGCAAAAGCATCACGTTCTATATTTATCATTCGCTTGAATCAACCAGTATACACATACTTATTGTACTGTACGAGTAGATGAAAGAATAATTTAGATCCCGTATATGGTTTATGCATTTCTGGTCAATTCGATACATAAACGTTGCTCTTTGTTGAGAATTGTAATGTCACTTGGAATAATATGGGGTGATGCTCTTCTTTCATGTGTGCTGTTTCAAGTTAATTCAGTTCGAACATGCATTAGTTATCGGTTGGTTCGTACGAGGGTCACTATTTATATTTTGAGCCTAACAATGAAAAAACAGGAATTTGGCATTTTCGAAGTATTCTCCTTCATGGTCAATACACTTTTGCATTCGTTCGAACCATTTGTCAAAGCAGTTTTTCCAATCTTCTTGAGACACCTCCATAATATGTTTTTTGAACGCATCAACAGCGTCTTCCGCCGACGAAAATCGTTGTCCACGCAATTTATTCTTGACATTCGGGAACAAGAAGTAATTGGGTGCCAAATCAGGACTGTACGGCGGATGACCCATCAATTCGATTTTTTGAGTGTTCATAAAGTCGGTTGTTAGACGAGATGTGTGACAGCTGGCATTGTCTTGATGAAGAATGATCCGACGGCGTTTGTTTGTTTTCCGTATTTGACCGAAGACCTCTGGCAAACAAATTGTTGTGTACCATTCAGAGTTGACCGTTCTACGTTCCTCTAAAGGCACAGTTGCCACATGACCAGTTTTCCCGAAAAAACAGGCGACCATTTGTTTCGATGTGCTTCGAGCGCGAACAACTTTTGTTGGATTGGGTTCATCTTGAAACACCCATACAGTCGACTGCTGTTTACGTTCCGGCTCATATGCATATATCCATGATTCGTCACCTGTTACAATCTTATATACGTCTTTTGAAGCACCACGATTGTATTTATTGAGCATTTGTTTGCACCAATTGACGCGAGCGTCTTTTTGAGTTTTTGTCAAATTGTGTGGGATCCAACGAGAACATACCTTTCTCACAGCTAAATGATCATGTAATATTTTATATATGCTGGTGGAACTAATGCCTATGGTTGCCTCAATCTCACAGTATGTCACATGACGATCTTGCAGTATTAGGTTTTGCACAGCATCAATGTTTTCTTGAACAACTGATTTTGGACGACCTTCGCGAATCCCGTCGGTGAGCGAATGGCGGCCACGATTAAATTCGTTATACCAGCGTTTCACAGTGGCAAAGGATGGAGCTTCATCGCCAAATGTGGAAGTAAGTTGATCGATGCACTCTTGTCTTGATAATCCACGTCGAAAATCGTAAAAAATCATCGCACGAAAATGTTCACGAGTTAATTCCATTTTATTGTTGTCGCGCAATCTCCAAGGCAACATAAACAACACAAATCAAGCTATTGACAAAACATTTGAAGTACGTTATGGTCAATAATGCCAGACGATTTCGTGCAAACGTCAAATCGCGCCTAACTTCAATCAGTGTTGCCAAGGCTCAAAATATAAATAGTGGCCCTCGTATGAACTTTCCAGCCTGATCATTACCAGTGCGTAGTTAGAGATCGGTTAGTTCATTGAACTCTCCAGCCTAATTATTCCCTATTTTTGTGGGAGCAGGAAAAGGTTTATTATCCATTTTGCCTTGACTCATCTCACTCAACAGGTCGCTAGGTGCCGTGGCTTGCCGCGAGTTGATAGCTTCCTGGAGATGAGGCCTTGCTCGAAAAAGGTTTATTATCCAGTTAACCAATTGTGTCACTTTCATCCTCATTGTTTACACATGAACGCCTCAAGGGTTTTTCAAAAAACGATTTTTTTTCGAAAAAGTGTCTTTCGGGAAATAAAATATAGTAGGGAACCTCACTTTTTGATTCTTCCTTGTACATTCAAGCAGTCGAACCAGATGGAAGCAAAATGTCACAAATGAAAGGAATACTTTTTTCAGGGTGAGAATCCAGAAATTCTACATTTAGGGATACAAGAGTTACAAAAATACTTGAAGGAAGAATACTAAATGAACATCTGTCCCAGTGCAAGCCTACTTCTTGTGTCAGATAAACAAGCAAGAATAAAAAAAGAACAGAAAATTTTAACTTGGGATTTCGAGTTGTTCACTTTACCAGTAAACTTAATTAACAGGCCCCCGGGAACGGAAAGTTTCTTGTTTCTGGCTACGGCAGAAGTTAGACAGTGGACAAAGTTCCTAAAGCTTCCATTTTCATTCCAGCGTGAATCAATTATGAAAAAACTATGCCAAAATTAAATAATGAGCAAAACGTAGGGACAAAAGAAAAGTAAAAAGTATGAAACGAAAAAGTGAACAGAGAGAACATTTGTTAAATAAGCAGCGATGAAAAAACTACGGAGTCATTCAGGAATTATGACTTCTCCAGAAAGAACGATGGAGTGCATTCCAGTTTGGCCTAATGGTTAATGAGCACAGGATCACGGGGTTTAAAATCTGGCGGCCATTTTAGGCGAAACAGCTGAAAGGAAATTTTGATATCGCAAGTATAATCGGTGAGGTCGAAGTTCTAGGTCGTCTGAAGCTCTTCTTCCCCGCCAGAAAGAAATTGAAGTTCTGACTTCTATAGGTGGTGAAAGAACCGGCTAGTGGTGAGGAAGGAACCACGTAACCTGTATACGAAGTTGCGACTCTCAAACTGACGCGGGCCGCTAGCGGGAATAGACTTACTGTTCAATTAGACAAAATAAACAATCAAATTCAGTCCGCTCGCTGCTCTAAGCCTTCAGCATTGGTTGGTTCAGTATTACGTTCAATACGAGAGCTTTCGATATCAGTTCGTGTTCGTGGATTTCCAATACATTTTTCGAAGTATGTAGCCGAGTTGTTGATATTTACTGCCACAAAGCAATTCGCAACACACGACCTATAAGTTTTTAGGAACATTATTCTTTATAGCACTGTTCTACACAGTGACTCTCGGTAATCTTACACTAGTTCTTGACTCGCTTGTCTATGGGTAACAGTCTGAACAACCTTCTCAGCAATCAAAACGACTGGATATGGGATAGGTATGTACCCTTCTTACAGCTTCCCTTGTGCATTCCTTGCAGTGAATGGTCTTTCTGGGCATTATATTTTATTATCTGATCTGTGAAGTTAAATATTCACTAATGAGTCACTAATATGTAATCCTCGCTGCTTCGTACCCCCGCATAAGTACTAATGGAGTTTTCGAAGGCGAAACTGCAATGACCAGACGTAATTCCTGGCTAACAGTCCACGATAGACATAAGTTACGGGCGAGGAACATCAAAAACACAGGAAGTTAAGCAAAAAACATTATTTATATCACACAAAAAATCTTCTGATCTGAACCAGGTAATAAGACCAGAAATAATTATCACTTAAATAATAAATAACGACAGAACTATAAGTGTTTTGTGACGGTTCAGTAGCATCTTGTATGATTCGATCAAATTTCATTTGCATAATTTGACATTTACTGGTGCTGTATTGCAGATAAATTTGTCACTAGTTATTCTTCAGTCCAGAAGACATTCTGGTCCGATAGGCAGGGTGTCTGACTGCCACGCAGGGGACACGTGTTAAATTCACAAGCTTGGAATATTTTCGACAATGTCCCTGCATAAAGCTGCCCTGAGGATCGCCCAGCCTCTTTGTCAGTGGGCACCCACGTGCACTATGCCGACGTCGAGAATGTATGAGACTACCTCCATATCCACACTCCAATTCCATGATAGATTTACTTTCTAGTATTACTTAATCATACAACCCCTTCCCCACCACATCTTTCATCATGCATCTTGATCCCCCCCCCCTTACTTCCTCGTGGGGGTTCTACATTATAGCAACTGCACTCAAGATCCCAGTATCAGTAAGCGAACCAAGGACACCACAAAAAAAAAAAAATCTTGACTTCAAAGCAGTGACGGAAACCTAACCTTATTCTTTCTTAAAGACTTTTTTTTAACGCTGGTTAAGCTTCTGGTCACAAATAATGAACTACTTACAACCAAAATTAACAGAAGCCTTTTTGTGAGTGGCAAGAAGACAAAAATGCACATAAATTAGCATTCTGAGTGAGCCTACTGTTGGCTTAAGGATGCTTGAGATGTTTTTCCAATCAGCTCCTTATCCAAGAGCCGTCCCAATTACCACGAATTTCGTGCCTCAAATAGCCTTTCCGTTTACAAGGCTCACAAATAACACGTGCAGTAATGACGCCATGGTGACACACCTGGGAATGTGGAGCGATAGAAAAACCAAAGGCATCCTTCCAGGAAACGTCAACACTCCTTGTTTTCCCCCAATCAACTAGAATTTACCTCGATCGGTTTGCGAGAATCAAACAGCAAGACAAATGGGAAGGTTGTCTAAAAGGTAGTGATGCATCAGAACTTATGAAGAAATGAGACCACTAGTGGCACGAAAAGAGAGTACGTGGAAGAATGTCCAGTGGAAATGTGTAGAACGTAGGAAAGAAATAGCGTGGAATGATTAGAAAGATGTTGAGGAAGAGTATGCGACTATGCTAATGAATTCAGTAAAGGAAAGGACAAAATGAAAGAAAAAAGACAGTCGGGAACAATGTGCAAGGCTGTGTCTGAGCGAATATAACAAGACAAAGGACAGCATGTGAAAGATAGTGTAGAAAAACCCGATAGAATATGAAACAAATGAAAGAGCATGAACGACAGAGTCAAAAAACATATGGAAATGTCAGAAGTGACCGAAGAAAAGTAAGATTAAGGATACCATGAATGAGGTAGAAGTGTGGAATCAATGGAAAGGTGCCAAAACCAGAGACGAGTAGATTTGACTTTCTGTTAGGAATATTTGACTAGGCGTAAATGTGACGGATGAAAAAATAATCATGCCTTTGCGGGATTTCACTTAAAAAAAGAAAAAAATAGTAGGGGAGATTTTTCTTAAACAGAACGTAACCATCCCTTAAGAATGGAAAGATATTGAGTACAGCAAAGGAATACGTTTTAAACATTGAGTTAAGTGGGAATCATAGAAATATGATGAACACAACAATTTAAGAAAACATTGAACCAAGAAGCACTGAACCACACAGGAGTGAGAAAAAGTAACAGAAAGGAGCTTTCTTTACATCGCAGTACTCAACGAGAGGTCGAGAAAATTTTTCTCAGCGCTTCCTGTGCCCTTGACAAACGCCACTTGCAAAATGGCTCATTTCGAATAACGGCACTAATCATGGGAATCTTTGAAATTTCTGGGTTAAGGTTACGTAACGATACGAAAGCCGTTCTTATCCAACTATGCATGGAGTAGTGACAAACTATGAGCACCACGCCTTTGTATACTTTGTAAGTCGGAAATTTCCTCTCACGCTACTTTGGATTCTCCTACATCACTAACAAAAATGAAGGGAAAAAAACACAATCTACAATAATATGTCATCTTTTTTGAAGTCAGCAACGTCACCAGCGAAAGTAAGTCGAGTGGGGGAAGATGGGTATTTCAAATAGAAGTCCTTTACCAAAAAGGGAATGGTTGGGAGACAGCATGAGGTAACAGATTTGAGGCGAAGTAGATTCATCAGAATGCAATTAGGACTCTTCCAACCATTAAGATTTTTAGTTTGGTTGGATACGTCTATACACTTGTGTGAGGAGGGATGAGGGCGAATTCCCCCTTTCTGGTTAGTGTATCTTCCTCCGCTTGCAAGAGTTTTGCAACTAGGGGAATGCATTATACGTATATATATTAAAAAAAACAAACGATTCTAAGCATGATTCCCTTGCAAGTATCACACCGCGTATGCATGTGTTTGTGTGTGCATGTACACTGCACTAAAATGGTTGAATTCATTTTATTCTATGAAACTAGATGTTTTAGAATGTGGATGAAGAAAATTTGCATTATATCCTTTATTACAATGTGTTGATTTTATGTTGTAACGGAGAAGAGTGAAACGTATTTAAATAAATATGTAACTTTTCACATTTCTTACCAGACAAAAACAAATGTGTTTATTATCCAGATGTTACCGTGTGTTCAGATATTGGAAGATTCTGCATCATTGACAAAATTACATAATGATTTCCCATTCAATACACCCTTGTTGAATATGTTAATATTAACCCATCGCTTCATATGGCTTGCTTCATTTATTCCCTACAGAACTTCCATGGTGTACCTGGCAAAACTGAAGTATATTTAAAAAAATATCAATGGACGAGTTCTTACTACGAGTATGTGTACAAAATCATTTCCATCTAAAATTATACCAAATGTTAATTTGCATATTTACGTTCACGACGTTAAATTGTCGTTTCAAAAATAATTCAATAAATTATGAGCCGTCAGTGCCATCTGTTGGTGTGGAGTTTACCAAGATCTTCTGTCCAGACATGAAAGTGAATGGCTTGCGAAACAGGAGAAGACATGATTCTCTCTCTGCACGCAGGCATCAAAATTAAAATCTTTGAAGGCCATCTGACGGGAGTTGGCCAAACAATCGACCCCGAAGGAATTTTCCAATGGGAAGCATACCGTGGCACACTTCCCCTTCATTTCTTTGTCTTGTTTTAAGAAAAGCCGCCGTGAGGTTAATTATGATAATTATATTCTGCGACAAATGCATGCAAGGAAATCAGGCGTTTTTGGCATGTCTTCATTTACGAAAAAGAGACAAAAATTATGGATGGGTAAACTTATATTGCGCTTGTCCATAGCCACCCCTGGTTGAAGAGCGCACTGACAGACAAGTCGAACTTAGTGTCAGACAGTTTAAAACATCAGAGAATTCATATCATAGGGAATGTAAGGCGGGGGAAAAAGTTCCTATGGACTATTTATTGGTTTACAGAATGTCGTGATTTTATGGCGATAAATCTCGAGACCTCTGATTCTCTGAAAATAATTGTCTAATAATTTCAACATTTTCATGCGTTCAATTGTCCATTGAAAAACTACAATGTTTCTCTTAATATGTTTTAACTTATTTCAAAATAGTCTCAAACAGAGCTTTGAATTTTGTTCGAAGTCCACTTTATGCACATGTAATTAATAGAGACTGGACTTATAGTGGGATCCGCACCACTATTTGCCCCCAACGAGTCTCGAACACGGGATTTCTTGATTACAAGACGAGGACGTTACTAGTACGCCAATGGAGGAGGCCTAATCTCTGACGGGGACATCTGTGACATGGCACCTTGCCAACTGAGCAACGTCAAATGTCGCCTAAAGAAGGGAGCTTGCCTATGGTAACTTAATGTTGTTGAAACTGCTAGCGCCGCCAAGTGAATGGTGCAAAGCAAAACTAAAAATTATTCGTCTGAATATGTGTTAACGTTTCCAAATATAAATGCATTCTATTGCTATATTGTACCTTATGCCACGCTGTGAGCATCAGTGTCAAATTTCATGAACATCGCCTGCATCGGTTTCTTGTATCTTTAAAAAACACCACCTCCAAGATGTCATTTTCTTTTCTGATTGATTCGCTTCTATGCAGACACACATTGATCTTCAGCATTAAAATCCAATTCATATTCAGAGGCGAATGTCGACTGTTTGATTAATAATTTAACCCCCCCCCCCAAAAAAAAAGAAAATATTATGCACGAACTCGATATATGCATAATTACTTGCAGCTTCCACACCAAGCACATTCAGTTGCAAAGTTTGTAACTCCGAGTAACGTACACAGAATTGTATGGGGAAACCATACGGTACGTAACTGCACTATTTGGGGTGAATTTTCCGTGTTATGTACGCAGTATTCACGCGTCATGTAAAATAATTACCGTATTTACTCGAGTATAATGCGCACTTTTTTGGGGTCAAATTTCGTCTCCAAAATTATGGTGTGTATTAAAATCGTAGGCCCATTAGACTCGGGTGCAACAGGTAAAATTAAGTTTGCTGCACCCCATGTTGTTGCACACTAACTTTCCGCTACCTGGAAAAAGATCACAGCACCTCTAACTAAAAATCACTAAAAAAAATAGAAATATTTCGGATGCGCTAAACAGCAGTGAAGACTATATGTTCTATGCTAGAATTACGTTGGGATAAAATTATTTAATAAAAATATTCTCCAAGCTTAAGACGATGAACTCTGTACGTAATAACAACATTAACAGCTGTAATGGTCCTAAATTTGCGTTAAGAAAAGTGGTTTCTAAAATATGACGCCAAAGACTCAGCATTCGTTGTTCATAGTATCTACTGAAACAAGAATGGTACAGTTGTGTAATTATTTTAACGTTAGCACACAAATTGAAGCAATTTCATTACGAAATAAATCATAACAACATAATGAAGCGTATTTTGAAAATACGTTTCCAACCCAGCCCCCATGGGCCTAAACATGAAAATACTTATATTATAAACGAAAGTTCTCAAGAGATGACGTTGTATATATTATACATGTCGATATTATTTATTATTATGTTTTGCGAATATCTACTGACTAATGAACATACCAATTAATGTTATGAATCTTAGTTTCTGATACCAACTGATATTGTACTGCACTAATGCTTCATAATTATTGATAATAATGCAAATTTCTGGCACTAACTGAAGTTGTACTAAAGTAAAGCTTCATAACTATATACTACACATTCATTTTACATATAATGAGGGTCGGTCGCCTATATATCTGCTCTTCCTGAGGAATTTTGTTGGTGCAGAAAGTAGATGAACAGTCAATGATAAGCTTTCAACCCAATAGATTTCAGGATTCGTATAATAGAGGTTTGTGAAATGCTCAGTTCTGCTGAGGCTTTTCTTGTAGACTTGTGGGGACTGTGAACACAAACACCATAGTTGTCATGAACACCATTATTATAGTACAGTATAACCCTAACACATCCTATTCCACCTACTGTCACGTGACTTTGAAATTCCAAAAAAAAAAAGAAGCCAAATTCAAAATGGCGCTGCTCCGTTACTATTGGCCATATAAGAAAAAAAATTACCATGTGGTAACCCGAAACCTCCTCTTTGTAAAATCGGCAAGTGGATTTGCTCCATCTGTCACGGTTCTCGCGCCAAAAATTCCCAAAGCGACCCATGTTTTCGGCACCGGTGGCCACGTTTTTTTTTCCTTTTTTTGGAACCCTGTAGCCAGGCCTTGGGGCCGATTCGGTTCGTACTCGACTTGTCGCACTTTTATGAGATAACTTTTCGATCGCCGACATTTTCGAAAAAAATTCCCCGGCGCGTTTCCAAAATCCACTCCCGAAAGGCCACTTTTTGTGTGACCCTGGGCCCCGTTGCCATGGCAACCACGCCGAAATCCTTATTCTGATATTTTAGGTCAAGGTCCAAGGTACCCGAAAATGGACCCGGTTTTTGATTTTAGACACCCAGCCTAGGAGAGAAAAATCGCACAAAATGGCCAAATTTCGGGGCCCGGACGGGTCCGTCGTTGAAAATACCCCTATGGTTTCTATTAAAAAAAGCCCCCATTTGGCTATGTCAGATTTTTCGCTAGGCCCACTCTTTCTTATACTCTTGTACAGCATTAGCTTCTCATTGACTGTCCACCTACTTTTTGTTTACTCTGTATCTTTCTCACCGAAGTCGGCTCTTATGATGAAGCACACACGCAAAACACTTTCTTGTAATGGTGTAAGGAATTATGAGCAAGTACAAGGGCTCAATTCAATAACTTTGCCCCGAACAGTGGACTTAAAATATATCAACTGCCTCTCATCATGCACTGAATTAAACAAACCAACAGCTTTTCTGATCACGAATTATTGCAATTTTTCAATTGGATATCCAAGTTCTACTTACCCACAAAAAAATCCAGAGCATGAAAATTGTCAAAGCAAATTTCCAAAGTTTTCCCTTTTTTGTTCAAGTCTGAAACATTTGTAAAGTGGACAATATGGTAGATAAATAAAGAAAAATAGGGGAAGTGGAATTAAAACAAATATCCTAATGTCCTTCAAATCGGATGTGGTCCACAAATGCAGAAGCAGGCCCATCTTGTGGTTATCTGGAGCAGAACGTATTCGGATGCGAACGAAACTCGCTTTCTACCTCACATTGTACGCATTGTGGAATTTGCTCGGAAACGCAAGCCTCGTTAAACCTGCTTTTCTTCTCTCTGCTTTTCTGGGATGAAACAATAAAAGTCGTTTTCCAGTCAAAAGTTCTACTAAAAAAGAACACACGTCGTGTGAACGTGCAGAAAAATTAGCATGAATTCACTTTAGCAGGGAAAACTTGGTAAACAGAATTTTTAAAATCTTCTAGATCCCCTCTGTCACCGATTACCACAATTCTACACTTGCAATGCAATGAACTTGCCTACCTCGACATTGGGTAAGTTATAATTTTGTGCACAGTTACTCAATCAGTGAAAGTTCCATCACGTTTGTGATTTTCTTTAAACATCTTACCATGGTAATGTTCCTGCCATTGTTGGATCGTTTTTTAACATCTTTTGAACAATTGAGTTTCCTTTATTTCCCAAGAATAACGTAAGAATAAATTATTTAATATAAATTCCTGCTTGCAGTGGCACCGATTAGGGGGTTGAGGGGGCCTGCCCTCCCTTCTCGCCATTCTTGCCCCCGCACTATGCTAAATCGTATCTACAAAGGGAAATATACTGTCTTTGACTTCCAGTTTTGGCACCTTGCCCCCCTCCCCCCTAGGTTTTGGAACCCAATCGCAGCCACTGCCTGCATCTAATAAATACACATGACGGGATGTTCTCAAGGGGTCTTGGTTAGATTTCGTTTGTGGTCACATTTCAGTGGTTTCACTCACTGGCTTACGCAGAATTTTTTTCCGGGGATGGCTTGAATTTTAAACGATAGTAGATAGCTGTTTTCTGGAGGGGAGGCATACACAATAAGATATTTAGTATATTTAACTTTCCACATTCAAAAATGGATATCGGGGGTTATTTTAAGGGGGGGTTGCCTTTCCCAAATTTGTTTTTCCGGAGTTCTTCAAAGGGCTGTAGCTCCATCAGCCCCCCCCCCCCCCTGCCACACACACACACACGCTCTGCGGAGCCAGTGGTTTTGCTGTAGGTAATATTCATCAACGGAGGCAAAACTTCACAGAAAACTAAATGCATCATATCGATTGATGCACCAGAATGCATCGATTGATGCACTAAAGTGTGTTTTGTAGCTTCTTCAAAGAATCACATTCACATTTGATGCATTTTCGTGGATTTTTGTATGTCGTGAAAGAAACACCAAAGTGCATCATTTGATTCAAGTGAGGATTCTTTCAGTTGAGATGCACTTTAATGTATCAGTTGATGCACCTTCCTGCATCTTTTTGGATGATGCACTTAAACGTTTGGTCTGAGCAAATAACTTTATGTAGCTCAGACGAAACGTTTTAGTGCATCATCAAAAAAGATGCATTCTGGTGCATCAAAACACATCAAGGTGCATCAAAACGCATCAGCTGATGCATTAAAGTGCATCTCGACTGAAATAAATCCTCACTTGAATCAAATTATGCACTTTGGTGTTTCTTTCACGACATACAAAAATGCACCAAAATGCATCAAATGTGAATCTGATTCTTTGAAGAAGCTACAAAACACACTTTAGTGCATCAATCGATTAATTCTGGTGCATCAATCGATATGATGCATTTAGTTCTCTGAGTGTAGGCAAATAACAAAGAAAGTTCTAAAGCAGAGATTTCTAAACTCTTCCGAGAGTCCACATTTGACAATACATGAGGAGCTACCCGACTGGCTGGATTTTCAGGATTATTTCTTGGTTTATGAAAACTTTAAGATGAACTGAAATCGTTCTTTTTTAGTACACAGTTGGATGGGGCAAGGCAACATCTAGAATTTTAGAAAGTTCTAGATTTATACATTTTACGGTTCCTGAGATGTCAGTATATCACTTTGATCAAAGTAATTGCTCTCTATCACGGCCAGCCGTGGATCGATAGAGTTAAATTATTTTGGCTTGAGCTATTACGAGGTCTTATAAATGCACAGAGATTTATTTTATATAGTCAGTCTATCTCTATCGCCACCATCGACGCTAGTGCGCATGCGCTGACCGTGCGAGTCCAGTGGCAAAATAGGGGGTTGCGTGAAAATTGTTTGCTTCTGAAACAAGATGGTAGATTTACACAAATTAAAGTCTTCACCAAAATACGCTAAGAGAGGAGTTAGAAGACTTGTAAAAGCCATCACAAACACAACAAAGAGAGTGGTGATAACCGAACCTGCAGGAACGGAATTTTGATGTGAAACTTACAGTGCTGTTTCGTGCTACTTTCCGCCTATGTCCCTGTAGTGAGTAGACTCGTCCTCTAAAGCTAGTCTTGTCCAGTGATGTGCCGTAGACTTTAGTCCACGTCTACATGCGTTGTCTACACGTAATCTACGCATAGATTACATTGGGTTGTAGTTTACATATACTACGTAGACAATCTAAAGTGCATTAAAATTCATTTTCAAGGGTTTCATGAAAAGAAAGTGACATTTTCAACTATATTGGTTCCTAACAAACTGAAAAGAATCCTATTTCTCTTCTCTTCTCTCATCAACTATGGAAGAAGATAAATAGTATGCAAAAAACAACAACAGATGGCAGTCGTGAGGCAAGAGTGGTCTTTTCCCCATAAAACACTAGAATATTTCCTATGTTAGGTTTTTCCTAGGTGGGAAATTGTTCGAATTGGAAGAAAGAGTATGAAAAGTTCTCCTCACACATCAGCAACTGATACGCAGTATAATTTTCTTTTAATTGCACGGCGCCCTTTGCTATGTTCTCACCTTTCGCCATGTTGTTTACATAGATTACGTCATCTACGTGTATAAAATTGTCTACGTGTAGAATGTAGACTATCGTAGTTTACGCGTAGACGCACATCACTGGTCTTGCACGGTCGGACAATAGCACTGGCAGTTACCGATACACCGCGGTTAACATAGACGGACAAACGTGACAGGTGCATAAGGATAATTTTTCATTCTTACTGATGAATTTACATTTTTTTTACAAAAAAAAAAGATTGCCCGAGTACATAAAAAAAGTATCATGAAAAAAATTGTGAAATACATCCAGTTTGTTTGGACTTTTTAAAAATGTTGTATTTTTTTTTATATTTTAAGTCCTTTTGAGCATTTTCAATAGTTTTCTGGAAGGCAATGACATTTTTCTTATATTTTGACATTTTAATTATTACTGTTTCTGCTTGTCTTCAGATTAGCACAAAACACCAATAGCTTCTACCCCTACTTTTAAAGTTTTGTGAGGTGAAAATTATTCTCTTGCTGGCTGTGAATTAAAACCAGGAGACATTGCTTGCTCCCATTGCTACAGTGGATGTAGATTGTAGCTTGTCCATGTACAAGCTGTTACTAGCACACGGCAGACAATCATTTTTATTTGAAAATCTCTACAAAGATTTATTGTGAAAAGTCACTGCCATTTGTGTTTTCAATAACAAAACAGGATATTTTTTGTACATCGATTAGAAATTTCATATAGTTCTACAGTGATCAGAGGGTTTCTTACAAGGGTGCAGAAGGGCATTACTCCCTTTCCGAACAAGTTACAGTAAATTTAAAAATTTTGTACGGTCGTCCATTAAATTGCAGTCTAAAATTAACGTATTGTCTGTTAAGAAACTAATAATAAGGAAATATTAAATATTTATTGGTATTTTTTAACATTATGGGTCATTTACTTTAATATTCTTTCTATTTGGCATTTTTCATCAATTTTTAGATTATTAAATGTCTTACCGTACTGCTTGCTACCAAAAAAATTCGTTATTTCCATTGGTGGATTGTCAACGTCAATGTTTACTGTGATGAGGTTTATCATTCATCATCAACGGGGATGAAATTTTACTTTTGTTGACACAGATTCTAAGATGTTATGGGGAAGGGGTGGGTGCATACCCTTATTAAATTGTACCATGAGGAAATTGATGAACCACGAGTCGTCCTTTGAGTCCAGGACTTTTGACTTCGCTGCATCTTGCATCAATCACTGCACCACGGAGGGCTGCTTGACTGACAGTGTGTTGGTCTGCAACATAGTTCTGTGCGTGGATGTGCCATGCAGCAAAGTTGACCAGCGGACAGTTCTTATTACTACATAATGTCCATAAAGCACGATACCCCGCACGGCAACGAAAATAATATCAAAAACATTTCAGCTTCGTGACTTTCAGACATATTTTCCATGTTTGTTTACTGGTAGTCTTAAATTTTCATTTTTATGGTTGTTTTGGTACCTAGGTTCCGATGGTATTCAGTTTTCAAAATTTCAATTCGGAAATATTTTTTCTGTAGGAGGTGTAGGGAAGGAAGAAATGAAAATGGCAGGACGAGTTCAAATTCAGAGTGGTCCGAGAGTACACAGACAGAAAACGAAACGCATCAAATGTATTTGAGGCGCCAGAAACGTATCGCTTATGTGTTTTGGCCTTTCCCAAGAATCAGGTTTACAGTTTGTACATCGTTTGAAAAAATAACGCCAAAAAACACACTACAGGGTGAGGCACCTTTTAATTTGAAAACGATTTGACAGAGGGCGATGAAATTTCGGATAAGGGTAATTGAGGTGGAGGTACACCAGATGGGGCTAGTGTGTCTCATGGTGGCCATCTTGAAAGCCGCCATCTTTGAATTACATCCAGATTTTCAAATGGGAAAAGGGTGATGTAGCATATCATTTGACATGTGCGTTTTCTCAGAAACAAGAATATGCAGTTATTTTTCCCCTAACTTTATTTGGTGAGGATATTTTCACAGTTGTGTGTAGTATGTGTGTATCAAACAATGCATTTCTGGTGCATCAAGGAGATTTCATGTATTTAGATTACTTTGTGTAGCATCCGTTCTGAATTGTGGGAACATAACGATACAAATAAGTAGCAAATATTTGCATCTATGACACACACACACACAAAAAATGTTAGTTACTTCAAACATGCCGAATTCACGCTACCGAAAAAAAAAACACCTTTGTTTTTGCACATCGCTCCGTATAATGTATGCACGCAAGGTACGGAGTGGGAGTTTTAATGACGTCGACGCTATTGTTTTATGTGGAGCACGACACAGTGGAAGAAGGAGCAGTTGCGAGGTTCCACACATCGCACACCCTGGTGGAACAAACAGTTTGCCGATGCCAGTCTTACATGCATGAAGCTGCCGTGAAAAGGGGAGAATTCACCGGAGTATGAGATGGGATGAAGATGTTTTCTGATCTAAATCTTCTCACAGAAACAGAATTCCATCACCTACATTCCACAGATGCAATTATACTCTATATCAGTGGTTCTTAGCCCAGGGAGCCTCAATATTATGAGTGCCCCAAACGATTTGAGGAAATTATACAAACTTTAATACTTACTGCATTTGTCAATAGATGGTGCTGCTAAATAATATAACTTAATAGTTAAGTGTGCCCCATGATATGCCAGATATACAGAGACTGCTCTTCCTTACCTTAAATACAAGTATAGTAACCATTTGTGATAACAGGCAAGGTGTGCGACTGCCGTGCAAGGACCCGGGTTTGATTCCTGGAGTTGATTATCTCTTGTGAGAATTTTTTAAACAACCCCTTACATAAAGTGTTACTCGTAACTTTGCGATAACTAAATTCATCCTACGATGCTACACTCTTACTAAAAATTAGTAATTAAGTTCATTCAATTTTATCGCCCTAGGTAATTATATTTATCAAATAACTTAATTAATTTACCTTTATAGTTAATTAATTTTCCCTTTAGTTAATTTAAGTCTTGGTTAATTTTATCCTTTATTTAAATATTTTACCCCCCAACCCCTCATTAATTAATTTTACCCTTTTCGTCACTTTTTTTAATTCACTTTGCTAACAAAATAGATTTTACGATCAATATGCAATTAAGTAGCACACAAACACATAATGAATCATAAATCCCACATTAAGTGAACAGCTAGCCAATGACTTCATCCTCCCTCGAAGCAAAGCAAAACTAGCTAAATAAATGCAGCTTTGACCCAAATACACATTTTTATGCTATTTATTGGTGTATTGCATGCAGTTGTCCGAGCTGAAATATATTTCCTTCTCTCTCTCCCTCGTTTATTTTTTCCTTTTACACGTTACCGCATCTGGCATCTGAAAACTCCTTACAATAGAAACGTTCCAATTTGTGATGCACAGGAGCGAGGTGTAAATATTAACAAAGTTGAAGAGATTAACAACAGAAACACATTAGCGGCAAAACCTTTTTCGTACACATCAAATAAAGTTAATTTAAAATGCTGTAAGTTCAGAATTAAATTTGAACAAGTCTGGGAATTTTTGTAAAGTTGGTTCAAGTTTGACACGCTCTTAATTGTATGAACAAAGAACCCCTACCTCTCAATCTCTCTTCGGAAGCAGATGTGTATAATCTATAGATAAAATCTAATATTTTACAAGAAGTCAATGAAAGTCATCAACACACACACACAAACTGGATTTCTTTTACAATACTCTTTGTGTCCTTCATATACAGGCATATGAAAATTGTACCATTTTCAGAATTCAACTTATTAGTGCCTTAAAATCAGGCATAGAAAGGGAATGGTTTTGCATTAATTCATCCCATCTCTTCGGGAACCTGCTTCCTGCCTCTCTCTGTGTGAAAATGAAGATGAAAGTAAAAGCGGAGAGAGGAAAGCTTTGTCACGTTATGCAAAAAAACTCTCGACAGTGGGGACGATGTCTAAAATTGCCTGCGAAATACGGAAATAATGAAAGACAAGTATAGAGGAGGAGACGATGGAAAATTGGATTCGTTAGGAGAGAGAGTGAAAAAAGAAAGAGGTGTATTTCATCCTGAGGAAAAATTGTGAGAAAACCATGTCTTTCAGGAGTCTCCGTTGAGTAACATTTTCCTTGGCTGGCTTAACTCTTTCTTTTTTTGCATCCCACGGAATCTACACAAATAAACAAAGATGGCGCTGCAGCTTTAATAATCGCCAGAGCTGCAAGGTGGCTCAGTTTTCCTCCTGTAGAGAAATAAGACTTTCAGCTTTTTGCAAACTATTTTGTTCCTCTGCTACTGCGGATGCTTTCGGTTTCATTGGTGAACCGATTCCTTCTCTAACCCAAGGTTTATACAGAAATAAAGTAACAACAAATGCCTCGGACTTTCCATGAAACATAGTTGAGAGTGCTTGTATTGGAATGGCCGGATAAATTCCTGTGGCTTTCTACTCCTATTATAAAGGACTGTCGAGTTTATATTGAAATTAGGAATGGTCATACGCAGAAATATCTGGGTCACTGGTAATAATGAATACGAGTGCCTGATTTTCATTTCCTGATCAGGGCTCCCGAATTTCGTAGCCGGTTACCCAGATCGGAATATGTTTGGCCATGCCTATACCGCGTTTGTTACAACCTGTCCCCTTTCCCGCGCTAGGGAGCGCTCGACAGTTTCGGTGCCAATGAGAAACGAGGAAAAAATCGTCTGCTGGGCAGCGAGGAGCGAATGGAAGCCAGAAGAGAGGCGCTTACGTAGACGCTGTTGCGACGTTGCATATTTTAATTGGCTGCCTGGCTTTGACTTTCCCCAGCACCGAGAAAAGCCAGGGAGCAACTAGCGCGGGAACCGGGACAGGTTGTAACAAACGCGGTATAGTTGAAAAAACGGGCCACCCCGATGATAAAGTTGTCGCGCCTTGGAATCAAAAGGTTCCGGGTTCGATATCTGATGGTTCGGATCCCACTTTAAAATGTACGTTCAGTTCTGATTAGCCTATTTGTGCATAAAGTGTACTTCTGTAACTTTTCCACAATGTCCCAAATAGGGTTCGGGAACAACACGGCCATTCAAATAACTACTGAGACGAGCACGAGACCAAATACTTCGAATTGAGTCTGAGAATTCTGTAGCCTCTCTTGTTGAGACTTCAGTATACCACAACGTAACGTTAATGAAAATTGTATTTAATCAATATTACTTTAATATTCGGCATATTCATTCATGAAAAAAGCCTGCATGATTGCAGCGAGTGGTTAGGTTCATCCTATTCCGTTTTTATATGCACTGTACAAGCTCCAACAGACGATAAATCTGAGGAAAATCTTCAATTACTTCATGGATGAGTGGCTAGAAAACCAATAAGTGCAAGCAGACCTGAAGAGTTTGACATGGAATGAACAACTCCATCAAACTATGGAACCCCGCAATAATAGCAAGCTTGAAAGACCACACATGGGAATAAGAGACCTCTTCAAGTGCTAGAAGTCTGGAGCTGGGAAACGAACCAGAAGGTAATGGAGCTGAACTTGGAAGGAGCGAAGAAAGTAACAATACAGGAATTTGAACGAAATGACCGCCCTATCCTAGCTTCGACCGTCTGTCGTGAAGCTTGTCCGTGCCGGCCCTGTGCAAAGCTATATGACAGATAAAACTCGAAAATAGTTCAGGTACCTGCTGCAAAAGAGAGCACACAGTCCTGGCTGAGCCAACTATTGACCTCCACTCACTACCTTTATGTCAAATAGTTTGGCGTGCCCGAAATCTGCAGTTCTCTTCCTATGTTAAAAATGGATAAGTTACTCCATCTAGTCCTCAGATTGGCAATCTCAAATGTTCGTAATCAGGACTGTTCGAAATCTAGAGTGCCAGGAATCTCGTGTGCCAGGAATCTAAGAGTGCCAGGAATCTAGAGTGCTCGGAATCAAGACTACTAGGAATCAAGAGATCAAGAGTAGTCGTAATCAGGACAACGTTATTGTCAGGGCTATAGTCAATTTTACACATTTTCTCCGTTATTTTTTAATATTTCTCAACAAACAAGGATATAATCCCATTCAGTTCTTTTGCAAACCAACCATCTCCAAGATACAATTACGCGCCGTGAATTCCGTAATGAAATAAGAGTACATGCCAATGTATCTTGAGACACTACGGAATAGCGAACAGGCGAAAGTGAAACGTGGCCAGGAATTTCCTGGTTCCCATTGAATGTCACCGAAACGCAAGACTTGGCGTGAAATACCGGTTAACTGGATCGAACAGTTGGGAACTCTCTCGAGGGCTTTCATGGTATTCCGATAGAGCACGCTGAAAGCGGAAGTGATGTCGCGTCTTGTGCGGCTTCTCTTCTCGTCTCCAGAACGCATTTTGGTGTTGGAAAGTAGCATGACGCATCAAGCAGACGGTGACATGCTTCCTTACCTCTTGTCTGTCACCCTTTCCTTTCTCTGGTGGACTGTCCAGCTTTTCCATTGGAATTCCATGGACTCTGAGTACCGCATTGGATCACTTTCGCTCGCTGAAACTCGATCGAATCTTCCACGCTGGAGCGTGATTCGCTCGAGTATATAGAATATCAAATATCATTTCAATGAGACAATAATCGTACAAATATATATATGTAAAATTCGTGCTGGTAGTTTCAGCCCATAATCATCTATTCATTTTCATATATTGCTATGTATTGGTAAGATAGACTAAATTACATTTTAACATGGAGATGATGACTATGTTTATTTTAGTTTCAATTTTACTGTGTCTTTCACTTCACGAAGCATATTTGAAGGTTCACTACTACAGACAAATTACTGCTGTAAGTGAACTACTGGGCTTCGAACGTATACCGGTCGTTTGCTTGTTCGAGCGTTATTCGCTCAAGTGAAGAAACAGTCGATTCCGTAAGCCATCTAGCGTCATCCGTGGGAACTATGAGACGATCGAGCAGTTCTCTTTAAGTGTGCATCATGGGCTGATTTAGGGTGAAGAGATTGGAGAGGGCTTGAAGTCCCCATGAGTCTTCAATTAATACAGAGTATCCAGCAATCACTCCGCTATATAAAAAAAAAAACCACCCACCCACCTTGAAATACAAAATGTACTTGTATTTCTATTTTGTTTAGCGTCGCTTATCTGTCACTTTTGGCTAATTCCAACGATGGGGGGAGTGCAAAGAGACTGACAAATAACTCCAATGCCGTCTAGGAGTAGAACACTGAAACTTGGGTGGTGAGATCGATTTATAAGTTTTATTTTACTTCATTTTCTGCCACTTTTGGGTAGTTGCGATGCTGATAAGATGAAATGGACACAGGCAGCACATACGTCCATCAGATGGCCTTACCGGCCGCGAGTCTAGACGCCAGACCCTCGTTGGCTCGCATCTTTGCAGTTGGCGGGGTGTACTAGATTAAGTGAAGCTAGCTTTTGGGTGTCTTACACCGTGGCAGTGAGATAGTAAAGTCGACCACTTAACGCTGCACTACACAACTAAAAAATGTACCGTGTACGTGTGTTGTTTAATTCAGCTTTCCAAGCCATAAGTGACGTCATGTTTAGTTTGGATTTACCTACAGTACACGTTCCGTTCACGAAAAAAACTGTTTCTGTCACGTTTCTTTGTAAATTCACGGGCAAGGTGTTAAATGTTAATGCCATAACATTGTACGGTAACTTTTAACACTACCAATGAGGAAAACAGCAGTGGCGAAGATATAGTACAAGAAATGTAAGCACTGCTTGCACTATTAAAATATTATTTTATGTGTTTACTGTTGATTTGCCTTATTTAGTTTCAATTGCACTAGATATCGCGAAATTTTACGGCCGCAAACTCTCTCAGCAGCCCGTGGGCAAGCACCACACTCTTTGCTTGCAGCCAGTGCGCGGGAAACTAATGCTCCTGAAGTATTATATGGAGAAGGGTAGATGCTGGTGAAGGTACGGCCCCCAAACCACTAATAAAAGCTCTGCTTATTGGAGATTTACGGCTTCTCTCGAAAACAGCCGATCCAAGCAGAAAGTGGACACTACTAGCGGAAAGTATATAAGTGTGAACACGATCTCGAAAATGAATATTTGCTTTATTATAAACACAGAATCATTGGAAAAAATATTATAACTGTTCCAAATTCCATGTAGACAAACTTTAAAGCATTACTTTAGTAACACCATTAAGCCTTGTTTCCATGATATGAAAAACTCAATATGCTGACCAAGGCAGAAATTTATTTTATTATAAAACAAACTAAACGTAACGTTTCAACCTTCTAGCAAGGTCTTCTTCAGACTCTGTACCAAGTACAAATTAAACAAAGTATAAAACAGGAAGATATTTGAAAATAAGATCCTTAGGAAAATATTTGGACCTAAAAGGGATGAGTAGACAGGTGAGTGGAGAAGGTTACATAATTTAGAACTACATAATTTGTATCCATGTACAGATATTATTAGAATAATTAAATCAAGAAGACTTAAGTGGGCAGGCCATGTGGCACGAATGGGAGAGGAAAGAGGAGTTTACAGGATTCTTGTTGGAAAACCTATAGGAAGGCCAAGACGAAGATGGAGGGACAACGTTGAGATGGACCTAAAGGAAATCGGTAGGGATGGAAAAGAGTATATAGATCTTGCTCAGGATAGGGACAGATGGAAGGCCTGTGTTGCTGCTGCCATGAACCTTCGGGTTTAAGAAGGCTAGAGAGTTATTTAATAAAATAAATTTCTGCCTTGGTCAGCATATTGAGTTTTTCATTACTTTAAGTTTCACGATTTGAAAAACCTCAATAAATGTCGAGTGTCCCCGGCACTGGAAGCTTCAGGACAGCTGGTTGGAATCTGTGGTCCGCCGGAACATTTTGCATTTGTATGGGAAGAACGAGTGGTTGAAGTGAGTGTTCTCTTTTGTTTGGTGTGTTGTAAATGTATCAAAACAAACATGACTATTTCAAATTGTGTACGGGAAGCTGTATAGCAAGTATTTTATTATATCAATAATGTGACCAAGAATTTTGAACTAAGAAGCATGGCCGTTAAGAGAGGAGTTGGGGGATATAGGTATTATTATTATTAATTTTAAAATGCCCTTTCCATAGGGGCCGACTGCATAGGGCTCAAGCCGCCTCCCCCCAATGTTAACGATGTGAAGGCAGAGCTCCCAAATAATTTGCTTAAGAGGATCTAATGTATTATTTTGCTTCTCTTGTAAAGTTTACTCTGAATTGTGCCACATGAACTTAACTTTAAATACACATTTGAAATGTTCTAGACCAGTGGTTTCCAACTTCAAAAGGTCCGAGAGCCAAAATTATATCCAGCAGTTGATAGGCGGGCCGCATTTTTTTTTGGGGGGGGGGGGGGATTAAAAATTACAAAAATTGTAAGTACTGAACTGAAAATGTAGTACTTTCGCATGACCTAAATTTCTAAAATGAGGCAATAAAACAATGGAATTACAAATCAAAATTGTATAATTACAATTTATTTCACAAAAACCCAATACTTATTGATGAATTGAAAGAAATTAAAGACACACCATACAAATAAGAATCCTTCATAGTAAGTGTTCAATGTGAAAATTGAGCCCGATCTGCTTCTTTTATTAAAGTTTTATTTGAATTTCTGTATTTGAAAGTCTCGGAAGGTGAAGCAGTGAAGAATCTGCCAGTCTGCTTCTGTAGCGGTTCTTGATGAACTTCATTGAAGCAAAAACACTTTCACACGAGTATGTGCTGCCGAACATCGATGTCATTCTTTGCTCAAAACTACGAAGGTTTGGAAAGCGTTCTTTTGAAAGGTATTTGAAAAACTCTGGCTCCTTTTCTTGCCTAGTTTGAAGGAACACATCGCCTTGCAAATCACGCAATTCAAGTTGGAGAGAAGCTATTTTAATTTTCAGTCTTACGTTTTTTGGAGATATCGCTCATTTCGATATTTGCACAAACTTTAACAAACAATCAGTCACAGTACAATCCGAGTTGGGACACTGGAAATCTCTTCGTACTTCGTGCATAGTAAAACAGATCTCTATAGCGCCTCTCTGCAGTTTGTTTCTGAACACAAAGAGTGAAGCCTTCGCGGAAGCAGGCGAGTTCATTCCACATAGCGAAGGGATGGAATGCATGGTGTGAAGAGAAAGTTACGTCACTTTAGATTCTCCTGATTATTATTATTATTGACTGCAAAATCAATTCTACCTGTGATATTGTCTTTCTTCACAGAGCATCCGTTCCTTCAGTAAAATAAGAACGTATTTTAATAAAAATAAATAAAATTAATGTATTTTGCAAAGTGGCTTCGCGGGCCGCAGAAAAAGGCAATGGGGGAACGCTGGGGAGCTGAGACCCCTAAAACATAAACTTTTGGGGGGGGGGAGGTATGACCAGAGACAGCAAAACACACGACTTATTACTATATACTAACGTAAGTATATAATTATGAGTATTGTTAACATTTTTACTAAAGAGTTTCAAAAGACGATGTGCATGAACTAGGGGAGTGGATGGGACGTTCGGGCTACAAATGGCTCTCATGTGACGTTCAGAACGAGATCGTTGATATATTAGGGAGATCTGTTCTGCGCTCCGTGGTATCAGATATTAAAAGTCGGGAATGTGAACAATTGACATTCTACATTCGAACTGTGAATGAAAATTTTGATATTTTTGAGGAATTCATGGGCTTTTACGAGATTCCGAACACTGAGGCCAACCTTAAAAAAGGGAGGGAGTGGTCATTCATTAATTTATTTCAGTGATCAGAGGCCCCCCAATAATTTTGACAAGTCGGCGCCCCTGGCCCTTTTCTTCCTAGAAAAGCTAAGGTTTTCACTGGAAAATAGCATCTCCGATAACGTGGTGGTAACGTCCTCACCTTATAATCACAATCGAGAGGTCACGACGGGCTCAATACCCGGTGGAGGCACATGGGGGTTCGGATCCCCTTTAAACTATAGATCCAGTCCCTATTAGCCTAACAGTGCCAGTGGACTTAAGGCGAGGAGGGACAATTTCCCCTAGGTCTTTCTCGCTGGGACAGCTTTCGATCACTGTTGCCAACTTTGCTCTTTTGGAGCCAGATCTGGCTCTTTCGTGCACTCGTTACTGTGAACTGTGGCACCCGCCCTCTACCCCACCATGGTGCCATAACGACCAACCTTTGCCATGAGTGTACATTTTGCACGTGACGTGATATTCATATACATTGAAGATGTCAATATTATTATCCGGGAATCCTTTATTTTCGATTTCATATGAACATCATAAAATTATTGAGATGGGTAATGCCGCCAAATCTAGGCGGTGAAAACTAAGAATACATTTCCACCACTTTAAAGATAACGGTAATAGCAGCTCCCCCACCCCTCTGACACCTAAATTACCCTAGGAGACACTTTATGCAGCCTTCGTTAATCGAGATCCTTGAAAGTCATCTTTAGCTTTTGGTGAAATGTAGCTCTTTTATGCACATCAGGTTTGGCAACACTGCCAGGATGGCTGTAGGAGGCAAGGAGAAATACATTACGCTTATAGGAGAATTATTTTACTCGTTTTCTTGGAGATATCAAACTTCCGATGGCGGAAAAAAATATATGATCGGGTAAAGGATCCATTGAAGATGATATTTGCGCTAGAAATAGTCGAAACTCCCATTTGTTTAGCCGTAACTTCAATTTGAAGTTGTCTCTCCATAAGGAATACATGGGATTCTGTAAGTAGGTATTCATCACATTTTTCAAAATTGGTATCTAGCTTAATAATCAACTTTAAAAACAGCTTCCACTTGCAACATGGGGAGAAATTCGTACTCTCAAATTATGCGTGGATTTTTTTTTAGTAGCAGTGCCAATTCCGACGATATTTAAATAAATGCATGCCTGGTGCGAAATTGTCACTCCTCACCTTAAAGCAAAAATAAAGCAACTGAGAAAATCTGTCAAGAAACATTTGAGATATGGAAGATCGAAGCGGAGAGTTTTTGAAACGAGGGAGTCAAAACATCTTTATCCGACATTCGAACATTACAAACATTGCTTTTAAGAGTGTGCCTTCAGAACGAAGGCAAACATCCGGAAATAGAGAATTATTTATTTCCCAACCAGCGCGCACTGCAGCGCCATATTCCGACCATATCAATAGATCACTGTCTGTACGTGAGTAAGCTAAAAGAATTTTCCTACCTCCTGCACGGATGTTGATCATTTTGTTCTCCCTCTACGTGATGATGTGATCCTCACTTGCGCCTGCTGAAAAAAGAAAACAATATTTAGGAATGCAATAAAATATAAATAAATTTACCAGTCACAATTTAACGTTAAGCTTAAAGATGAAGGGAATAAAATATAGACACAAAATGTGATAGCTTTTTCACCCTATTTTTTTTTCAGCATCAGATTTAGTAGCTAAAATAACTGGTGTAACATAACACCTAATTGAGGGTTTAAGGCCTATATTTTGTGGTGTTTGACAGGCAATAAATAGTATCCTAGCATGACTGGGATGTCATTTATGTACAAATTATTTACGTACATGTAAAATCTGGAATACCAATGTCCAGTGGCGTTGCGCAGTTCTCCGGGGACCCCCCCCCCACCTGCAAGTATAATTTTGGGGGCCACTTAGCGAAAAAAAAAAATCGAAATTACCCCAGAGTGGGACGGATGACTAAAGTTAGCTAACCCCCCCCCCCCAGCAGTTGTAAAATAAACTAGCTTTAACTGCAAACACTCTACGTTCCCATTTCTTGTCATCGACTTACGCTATCAGGGTAGTAGTTTCTATAGAGCGACCACAAACAGAAGAACCTTGGGCCAAAATCCCTCGCACGCTTTCCCCTCGATCCCTTCAGCTCGCGCCATAAGGAAGCATGCTCCACTCTCCCCCTCCCCTCCTCGCGGGAGTACGGTGCACAGGAGTCGCGGGTCTGCGCAGGTTTTTGTTTTTTGCTGGTGGTTCCACTATAGGAACTAAATCAGGGTGGTCCGAATCTCTAAAAATTACTAGAAGAAGAAATTAGAAATATTCAACGCAGTGGCACAGCCAGGATTCTCTTTTCGAGGAGGGGAGGCTTCACACAGGCAAATATTTTGTTCGAAACACTTTTTTTTTTTTAAAAAAAAAAAGTTACATATAATACACATATGTTTTAAAAAAATACTGTTCGGGGAGATTGTTTAAAGGATAGTAAACGCTCCTTTTTTTTGTTATTTTGATGTACCTTCAGCCCCCAAAAGACATTCCCTGGCTTTGCCAGGCCAAGATTCAACGGAAGAGCCGCTCACATTACTCTTCTAGTACCAATAATGAGTCATATACTCAAGCAAACTTATCATTTCAGTTATGGGGGTTGAACCGGACCTTTAGATTGACATAAGATCAATTGCAATCAGCTACAAAGAAATAGCAGCGGACTCCAATCTTGACACATAGACAATAAAGCGGCGATGGGACTTTATTCACACAAACTTTGTCACTCAATGAAATGTCGATTGGAAGAACCGAACACCCGCCCCCAAACAGAAAGTTGTTGCCGCACGGGCACGGTGTTTAATTTTGGTGTTAGTGGAGCTCAGTATTATTATTCATAATATTAACGATGCCATTTCCTTTCGATAGATCACTGATATTTCTTTTAAAAGACTTTTTCATGAAAATAAGAACCATTTTGTTAATATATCATAAGTGCTCGAAGAGTGTGGGTGAGATGAAGGTAATGTATGCTGCCCCCCACCCAGTTAAGAAAAATTCATAAAGCCTCCCCCCTGCAGCTAGGATAATTTGCACAATAACTCGATTTCCCCTGGGTTTTACCTCCCGAGATTTAGGGCCCTTTTGAAGTGAAACGTAACAGGTGTGGCCAATGTGGGAAATTTATCTCAGATCTTATTTCAATTTGATATTGGCTTGGGGCCCCCCTTCAAAATATTTGGTGGGAAGTTATATTTTAAATATCACATGTAAAAGTAATATTACTGGTAAAAGAAAAAGGTCATGGATTATCAAGTTTGTCTGCTTAGGTATTGTGTAACAATAAGACATCGACTGGTTGAGCTAGTGAATTCTTCTACTGGATTTTGATTTGATTTGATTTGATTTAGTTTATTTTACTTCGCGTTTTGTGCCTCTTGGCTAATTTGCGAAGATGGGGATGAGTGATGAAATGATGAAATTGATGAATGGACATTCACAAACAACCAAGCCCGACCGGGATTCGAACCCGGGACCCTTGGCGTCGCAGCGCGATGTGCTAACCACTCGGCCACAGGGTCGGGCTCTTCTACTGGATTCATATTGTAAGCCCATAGTGTAATATTACTCATGAATGACGTATTGAGACTCAATAGACAGGTGACTCTGGAAGGTTCTGTCATTGGCTGGGCTTCTGCGCTGGTCGAGCGAGAAGTTTAGCGTGGCAGATCCTTGCCGACTACGAGAGACTTCTGACGTACTGGACACTGGCTGGACAGGCTGAGTATATTGCATTACAGTCTATCGCCCTTTATAGGCCCTCATGGCCGGGTGTAATTTACCTAAAGTCTATTGATTTATTTTGAGTTCTTAAAAGTGCAAGAAAAAGAAATTGTTTTAGTTTAGATTTTTTTAGGTGGATTGCTCCGGGTCATGTTGGCTGTGTGGGGGGTTTTGGGCTGGGTTGCGATTTGCTCTGACTCGTGTAGCCTTTACTTACTGACTGCTGACTATCAAATGGGACAAATTAAACTAGGTTAACTGGGAGATAATCCATAGACATTTCTGTTGAATTAATTGTATTTGGAAAGTATAAGTACTAATATATTTTGTAATAAATATTGGGTTAACGAATATTAAGTTCCAATTGTATACTTTAAGTACCTAATATATGATCATCCACTGCGCCGATAAGACAATCCTCGTCTCACTTCTTTGGTATTAAAGGGGAAACAAGAGACGTAGAGGATTATAAGAGCAGAGCATGGTTCCATGCTGGATCTGTCTCTGGTACTTGTGTACAATTGGCTATAAATATATCAATATTTCTAGTTTGGTTAGACTGTAAAATGGTGCTGTAATATGGCTCGGAATTATTATACAGTAGATATTACGGGAACAGTGGATGGGAGGAATTTTGGTCCGCCTTTTCCCCCACTTTCATCAACTCGTAGAGAACATTCTGCTTCGCAGTTGTTAAATGAATTTGTTGGACCCTTTCAACACACTCCTGAAAATGCCCAAGGACGACAAAGGGAGGGGGAAGATGTAGAAACGTACGTAAAGGTACCTTGTAAACCCCGGTGGGTGAATAAACGCCCAAGTAAGCCTTTGGAAAGTTCTTCGTCTTCTGAAGAAGACGAACGAGTATTATATAATAGGTCCGATTTGAGAAAGTTACATATGGAAATGGCCAAAGAAAATTTGACTCAATTAATAGCTACCGTACCTATAGTTAAGGAAATTAATGCTGAAAGCCTGTATCGATTTCTGTATGTATTGCAGGGTATTAAAGACAGAAAAATGTTTCCTTCTCACGAGATTATGCTCGCAGTTTTACCAAAATTAAATACTGAAATGGGTAAATTATGGATGAAATGTATAATTGAAAATATCCCTTGGAATGATGTATTTCAAATGATCTTAAATAAGTATGCAACTTCTATTGGGAGACAGTATTTATGTAATAAATATGTACTGGGTAATCAAAGAGACAATGAAACTCCATTAGAGTATTTAGAAAGTAGAGTTCGAGCTGCTAAGATTTTACAGTATGATATGGATGAATGTACTTTTGTAAGTTATCTTGTTGATAGACTTAAACCTCAGTATTCCCAAAAATTGTATCTAATGGGGATACCTACTACTTTAAATGACTTACAGAACGAGTTGAAAGTTTTAGAAAAACTTTCTTATTTGTCCAAAGATTTTTGGGGATTGCCTAATATGGAACGACAATTCAAGGCTAAAGGTCATGCATTCAAATAATATACGCCCAAATATTGTCGTAAATGTTCAGCAAGTGATCATTTTGAGCGATGGTGTCCGATGCAGGTGAGAGGTGCTCAATTTGCTTTGCAAGGATCGCGTAGTGACATAGGACCCAGACAAGGTGGTGAAACTAAAGTGACTGCTGTGTTTGTTGACTGTAAAATCAATAATCTGAAATTTTTGGCCTGTTTAGATTCTGCGTCAACATATAGTTTAATTAGTGAAAGTCTCTTAGATCGAATAAAGACTAGGGGAACTGTTCGAGAATGGGATTTGGATATGCAAGTGATAGTTGGTAACAACAACCTTATGAATATTAATAAAGGAGTTATGTTAAATGTTGGTCTTGGAAATTTATCGTGGACCACAACTTTTCATGTTTGCAAAAACATGCCTCTAGACTTAGTGCTTGGTGTGAGATTTCAGAAACAGTGCCACATGGTGATTAACTATTTAGAACAAATTGTTGGTTTTTCCGGAAGTGATGAGAAAATCCCTATTAAATGGACATCTGAAAGCTTATGCAAAAATTTTCGTGTTTTACAGAATATAGGTCAAAGACAAGATCGTCCTTCATTTCCTGTACATTCTCCTGCCCAGGGTTCAGCCAGCACAGGCCGAGGTGTCGGAGCTCGGTCTTATCAGCGCACGAGAACTGACCAAGGTCAACATGTAGCTTTCCAGCAGGCAGCAGGTGCGAACCAGGAAAACTTCGTCAGAAATGTAAACAATGGTGAGAACTCCTTTCGGAGCCAGTCCAGGACTTCGTGGAGGCCACGAGAGAGAAGGCGTGGACTCGAATCCAGAGCTTCTGATGTTTCTGGCGCATCTTTTGGACAGTTTGCGTTAGAGGATACTGAACAACAGTTATGTAAGTTGAAAAGTGAATTTTCTGATGTTATTACTTCTAAGCTAGGACGTTTAAAGAACTTTTCGTATAAAATCAAATTATATGATAATGTTCCTGTACATCGGAGTCCATATTTTGTTCCACCATCTAAACAACAGGAACTAGATGGAGTGATTACTGAATTATTAGAACAAAACATTATTGAAGCATCTTCGTCACCGTACGCAGCACCTTGCTTTGTAATTCCTTCTTCAGGGGGCACTAAAAGACTTATTTGTGATTATTCTGCAGTGAATAAGAAAATAATCTATGATGCGCACCCAGTGGCTAATATGGAAGAGACTATGGCTCAATTGAGTCAGGGGAGAGTATTTTCTGTTATTGATTTGAAAAGAGCGTTCAACCAGGTAAACTTGGATGAATCTAGTAGAGATGTAACAGCCTTTGTAACTCCCAATAATCAGTATAGATATAAGGTCATTCCATTTGGCATTAGTATTGGGCCAAGTTGCATGTCACGAGTTATGAACCAAGTTTTTCATGATTATAAGGGAAGATTTTTACATTTATTTTGTGATGACATAATTGTTCATAGTGCTAATGAGAAAGAACATCTGGAACATTTACCTTTAGTACTGCAGAGATTACGAGAATATGGGTTAACTATTTCCCCCAATAAAAGTTGTTTTTTGAAAAGGAGAATAAAATTCTTGGGATTTATTGTGGGGCAAGGAAATTGTGAAATGGATCCTGATAGAATTGAAGCTATTCAAAATCTCCCTTCTCCTAGAAATTTAAAAGGATTATTAAGATTATTGGGTACCTTAAATTTTTATTCTAAATTTATTCCAGAGTATTATTCTACTGTGGTAGCTCCCTTAAATGAAATTCAAACACCCAAAATAAAGTTTCATTGGGGTTCTAGGCAACAAGAGGCACTAGAAAAAATTAAAACTCTATTTAGAGAACATGTAATTTTGAAATTGCCTGACTTAAATAAACCGTTTGTTATTCAATGTGATGGGTCCTTGAGAGGATTCGGCTCTTGTCTTTTACAAGCTGATGAAAATAATAATCTGAGACCAGTGGCGTTCTTTTCTAAAAGATTAAAAGAAGTTGATAGAAAACGAACAATTTATGAGATTGAACTTATAAGTTTAATGCAAGCCATATCACGTTTTGAATACTGTTTGAAAATTCAGCCTTTTATTATTCAATTAGATAATATGAGCCTTAGTTATATGGTTAAACAATCTAGGAAATATTCCAAATATGCGAGATGAGTGGAGAAACTCTCTTGTTATAAGTTTGAAGTGGTGCACATACCCTCTAAGCAAAATGTGACTTCTGATTTATTATCTCGTATGTATGATTGGAGAGATTATCAAACGGAAGAATTAGATTCTGATTATGTTAGTAATGTTAATTTGGCCATGTTGGTAAACCCATTTCATGCCGATACCTTGAAGAAAGAAATGTTGAAAGATCAGGAATTGGCCAATATTATGCGGCAAATGGAGCAAGGTATAAATTTCCCAAATTATAAATTGCATCGAGGTTTCTTATACAAAAGAACTAAAGCAAAGAATTTTCCTTATAGGATATGTGTACCAGATAATTTGAAACATCCTTTAATATTATATTATCACACTAATATGCGAACAGGATCTCATGGTAATTGGTTGAAAACACTTAAGCGTCTACAGAGACACGTTACTTGGGAACGTATGTCTCAGGATGTTAAGGATTTAGTTCAATCTTGTGATGTATGTCAACGAGCTAAGTGTAAAAACACAACCCCTGAAAATATATTAACGTCTGAAATTGTAACAATTCCTATGAAAAGGTTGTACATAGATATTTGTGGACCATTACCTGTCTCTAATGGTTATAAATATATTTTTGTTCTGGTAGATGGAGCATCAAAATTTTGTATATTTGAGCCTATTAGGAAATTGAGTTCAAGGGTATTGATTGATAAATTAGATCATATATTTTTGACTTATGGCTATTGTTATGAGATTGTATCAGACAATGCGTCATATTTTGTATCAGATGCATTTACCAGTTATTTATTTAACCATGGAATTCAGCATATTAGATTATCAGTTGGCAATCCTCAGGCCAATTTAAGTGAAAGATACATACGTACCTTGAAAACTGCCTTGAGATGTTATTATTCAGCAGATCAAACTAAATGGCATGAAGGTTTGAAAAAGATACAGTATAGTTTAAATTGTTCATACCATCATACATTGAAGTATACTCCGTCGGAATTGTTTTTGGGACGACAATTGTGGGATCCATTGGAAGTTCAATGGCAATTATCTGATATGGATTTTAATGTAGCAGATGGTAATTTGCAAGATAAATGGAAAAACGCTATCAGAAATATGCAAAGGGAATGGGAAAAGAGAAAACAATTGTATAAGAAGCGATATGCACCCATAACGTTTCAAGTCAATGACAAAGTATTAGTTAGGACTAAGATTAAATCTTCCTTAGAGGACAAGATAACTAAAAGTCTTTCTAATATGTACGAGGGTCCATATTTTATAAGTAAATTTCTAACAGAGAATTCAGTTCTGGTTAAGAAAGTTGATGATGACAAGGTATGTTCCAAAGTACATGTACATAAATTGAAAAGATATTTGGAGCCCAGGAGAGGCAATAATAGGTAATTTTATACATGGATCGACAAGATCTCAGAATATATGTAAGGTTAATTAAGGATTCTCCCATTATATAAATGTAAATTATTGTAGATTTGGTGTATGTTGCCTGTATTATAGTATGAATGAATGGTTTGTTTGTAAACTTGTACTGGTACCAGTTTGTTTTCTTTTTCTTTTTGAATATTTACAGGCGATGGAGTTGGAGGGATGACATGCGCAAACCCCTATAACTATTACGAAACCTCGCCCTAAAGCTTGAAACTTGGTTATGTAAGAAGAATATGTTTGAAATGTGAATTCTAAAAAGATATGTGTAACTAGTAGTACACTATGTGCTAGAAAATTGTAATTTTTGGGGGAGAGGTTGTTTTGTAAGCCCATAGTGTAATATTACTCATGAATGACGTATTGAGACTCAATAGACAGGTGACTCTGGAAGGTTCTGTCATTGGCTGGGCTTCTGCGCTGGTCGAGCGAGAAGTTTAGCGTGGCAGATCCTTGCCGACTACGAGAGACTTCTGACGTACTGGACACTGGCTGGACAGGCTGAGTATATTGCATTACAGTCTATCGCCCTTTATAGGCCCTCATGGCCGGGTGTAATTTACCTAAAGTCTATTGATTTATTTTGAGTTCTTAAAAGTGCAAGAAAAAGAAATTGTTTTAGTTTAGATTTTTTTAGGTGGATTGCTCCGGGTCATGTTGGCTGTGGGGGGGGGGGGGAGTTTGGGCTGGGTTGCGATTTGCTCTGACTCGTGTAGCCTTTACTTACTGACTGCTGACTATCAAATGGGACAAATTAAACTAGGTTAACTGGGAGATAATCCATAGACATTTCTGTTGAATTAATTGTATTTGGAAAGTATAAGTACTAATATATTTTGTAATAAATATTGGGTTAACGAATATTAAGTTCCAATTGTATACTTTAAGTACCTAATATATGATCATCCACTGCGCCGATAAGACAATCCTCGTCTCACTTCTTTGGTATTAAAGGGGAAACAAGAGACGTAGAGGATTATAATATACTACACTACACTACGTTTACGACAAGCAGTGTAGCTATAAAAGTATGAGATTAGAGAATTTTCCTACCGATTACCATCTGTGAGCAAGAACGTTAATTCTGCACTTCGTAGGAGACCCATATGTCAAGTTGGCCAGGCCCCTCTGGCTGAGATAATACGCCACTACTTATTATCGCAGACGTCGCCATATGATGGTTACTGGGAACCAGATTTCCGTTTCGTAAATCCATTTTTTAGATAAGCAACGCTATCTGTTGAATTTCTGGGATTAGGCTATATAAAAATTCAGGAGAGAACGAAGCGGGGCCCCTATACCTGCATTGCGGGGGTTGCGGGGGCGGTCACTACGCCAATGCCAATGTCTGGTGAGAAATTTCAGGGAGGTTGGTTGTAAGTAGTGTTGCCCACGAGACGAGACTTTGGCCTGTCTCGTCTCGTGGAAATGCTGTGAAATGCTGTCTCGTCTCGAAAATATTCGTTTGTCAAAGGGACACATGATCAATCTCGTCTCGTCTCGAATTTTTAAAAGCCTGTCCCGTCTCGTCCCGTGGGCAACACTAGTTGTAAGTCAGGAGGGTTCGGTCTCCAGAACCTCTTCCCCGCCCCCCTTATTTACGTCTGTGGTGAATGGTGTAAAAAAACACAACGTCAATTCCGCATTTGCATAAAAGCTAGGTTTCTGTCATAATCTTCAAAGTTTTCTTTTGAGACCACACTTTCTGTCACTATTGTATGTACTACCTTTTTTTTTTCATATTACTGCGTACAAGAATGGAAGTATTTATTCACCACAAGGGGCGACTTTCGCTGAAGACACTGAAATGCCAACCTATCTTTTACGTACTACACCTTGGCTGCATTATTGTAGGCTAACGATGATCTGGCGCCTGGATGACATTCCGTGGAGTTTGTATTGTGTTTGCCTATGAGTCATTCCATGCCAAATCAACACAGATATGTGCAATTTCCAACCTGACAATCACCGATTTTCATGATATTTGGGGAGTTGAAACTATGCATGGAACTTAGTAACTACGAAAATTTTTAGTCTCGTGCGTCTTGTAATTGTTAAATTATTCAAGGTTAAAGTTCGCATAAATTGCCCTTTTTGAGCCGCTTTGCTATACTAAATGTGCTGTAACTCCGCCACTATTTCGCCTAGGAAGCTCAAATAAAGCTTATTGTACAGGAAATTGAACAAGCTTTCCAGTGATATATAACAAGCCCACCTTTCGATAAAAATATAATTTTGTCACGTGACCTTGAATATCTCAAAACATCTCATCACCAAAAATCGTAAAAAAAATATATTTGGTTCCTCATGCCATACTATAAAACATATCAAAAAATCACTCTGGGACTGCAATGGGATCAGAAGATACAAAATAATATGTGTAACTATGTGACTGATAAATCCCCCTTTTTTTTAATTCACCAGGAAGATATGTTTCTCTGAATAATGGTGTGAGCAGGTTTGGAGTAGGGATTGCCAGATCCGGATCCTGGCTGATCCGAAATCCGGATCCGGATTCTAAAATTTTTCGGATCCGGATCCGTTTTGGCATCCCACATGCGCTTCTTTGGAAAGTAAGAATGTGTTTATAACATATTGTATTAATTAATACACTTACAAGGGAGGTCTAAGTCTCCCCCTCCGATTTCCATGAAACTTGGCAGGTGTATAGAGCCCCCCCCCTCAAATATCAAGATGAGGAGAAATTGAAGTGGGTATCTGACCCCGAAACCACGTAAATATGGCATAGGAAGAAACAGGAGGCATAGGGCCTCTCTATACACCTGTCAAATTCAATGCAAATCGGAGGGGGACACAGGAGTCAGATGATCCCCACGTCAATTTGTCCTCATCTTGACATTTGAGGCGGATTTTGCCCCCTAAAACAGTTTTTTAGCCGAAACAAAGAAAAAACACGTATTTCTTCCTATACACCTGCGAAGTTTCATGAAAATCGGAGGGGGACACAGGGGTCAGATCCTAACTTCAATTTGTCCTCATTTTGACATTTGAGGGGATTTTGACCCCTAAAACAGTTTTTAGCTGAAACAAAAAAACACGTACTTCTTCCTTTGGGCCCCTCTATACACCTGCCACGTTTCATGGAAATCGGAGGGGAACACAGGGGTCAGATCCCCACTTCAATTTGTCCTCATCTTGACATTTGAGGGGCGGTTGCCCCCCAGAACAGTTTTTTAGCCGAAACAAAAAAACACGTATTTGTTCCTTTGGGCCCGTTTATACACACACCTGCCAAGTTTCATGAAAATCGCCAAGTTTCATGAAAATCGGAGGGGGACACAGGGGTCAGATCCCCACTTCAATTTGTCCTCATCTTGACATTTGAGGAGGTTTTGCCCCCTAAAACAGTTTTTTAGCTGAAACAAAAAAACACATATTTCTATATTTCTTACTTTGGGCCCCACTATACGCCTGCCAAGTTTCATGGAAATCGGATGGGGACACTTAGATAACCTCCCGTGTTAGTCTTACACTTTGTAATTATATAACACTGCATATATTATAATGTTTTATTTCAATTTGTAAAACTGTAACTGTAGAACAATTGTATAAGTTTTGTATAACATTTCTATCTTGTTGTATGTGTTAAAGGTTTCATCCTGGAATGGAATGTCTCACATTTATGTGTGTTTTCATTTCCAATACATTCGAATGAATACATATTCGTTTCAATGGCATTTACAAAATCACCTCTGACATTTTATGTTAAACAAGTAAGATTATTTTTGTGCACGAGTGTGTTAGCCGATGCGTAGCAAAGTATTTTAGGAACAACACTTTGAAAAAAATTCTTGTAGGACTAACTAATGAAAAATTTCTTTGTAATCGAAGATCATAATACCTTTTAAGGTGTGGTAATAGTATTATAATGGGATTGAGATACGAAACTCTCGGATCCGGATCCAGATGCGGAACTTTCGGATTCGGATCCGGATCCTAAACTTTCAGACCCGGAATTTTCGGATCCGGATCCAGATCCGTAACTTTTGGTTCCGGATCCGTTTGGCCATCCCTAGTTTGGAGGAAGTCGCGGAAAGCCAATTGGAAAAGGGACACTTTTACACCTCCACCACTCTGAAACAATCACGAGATCAAGGCACGGTGAAGAAAGATACGGAGGAGAGAGGAGAAAAACTTTGGCTCTGGAATCTGGTTGCTCACATAATGGATACCTAATGAGAATGTGTCTTCTCATGTTCTCACGATTTCCTCGCATATCTAGCCGTTTCATCTTGAGCTCCGTATCATACAGCTTGGTGGATCGTGGGGGAGTGCAATACAAACCATGAAGAATTCCACTATTCATACCACAATTTCGTTGCGAGAGGCTTTCAGTGATCATCCTAACTGCAGAGGTTATTTTTTTGTAAATTTGCGGAGAGCGTGTGTACGAGGCAAGTACCTACTTATTATATGCTCAACTTGAGTTGGCATACTCAAGCTTTTTTGTTTTTTCTTCCTTACAAAAACTTAACCCACCCACATCTCCACGTGCGAATCCACCGAGAGCCAAGTTTTTGTGCCTAATAGTTTTGAAGACTCAAATATTATTAACAAATTAAAGTGGAAATAATGTATTCCGATCAATTGCATTTGTTCTGTGAAATGGAACATGCCAATCAAAATTAGCACTTCGCATATTGGCCAAAGGAAACTGAGGTAGAAAAGAGACATAAAATACTGTCAAATTTAGAGCCTTTACACTAGAGTTGGCAACTCTGCGAGAAGGTCAGGGGCAACACTTTTCACAGGCTCTCATTGAAGCTACAAACATTTGCATTGCAAAACGATGCAAATGCAGAGAGAAGTTATATTACATTCGAAGAGTTTCGGAGCATATGAAATTAAAATCCCTCCATGCCACCTTGGCTGCACGCATGGCTGTGCAGGGTCACCCCACGGCAGCCAACAAGAAGCCCGTCTCGATCCAGTTCCCGCCAATGGCTGGAGTTCATCAGCCACGGGGAAACAAAAGATAAAAACTGACCGAGCAACAATCAGAGCGAGGTAGGAAACGAGCTGAAGCCTGGTGTGATGTAAGCACAAGCACCTTTTGCTACTGGCGTACGCATTGAAAGAGACTTCTTGAACCTTCACACTTCTGGACGCTGCCGCTGCGGACACACTAACGCACTTAAGTTTTTATCGTGTTCCTTTTCAGTCTTAGTGTCCGACAGGTTACGGATCAGAAGTCAGGGCTTTCGTTTCGAGAAGGCGATGCACGAATGGTCGTCGATCCACTCTTCGGTTGGAATCCAAGTGCTTTGTCATTCACAAAACTGTGTTCAATGGGCGTTCGTTATATTGTATGCTCTCTTCCTTTTCAGACCGCCGTGGCGGAGTGGCTAGCGCAAGGGTCCCGGGAACGAGCCCAGGTCTTATTTGTGAGTGTCCATTAATTTAATGGTAACACTTTACTATAGGGGTGACGGATTCCTTACTTTTTACAGGAGAAAGTACTTACGGAAATCATTTTCTGTAGCGTTGTGGAAGTTCGTGAATGTAGTTTTGATCCATTTTAATGCGAATACATGTTGTTTTCTGCGAAAATCTCTGTCCGACACGCTGTTTCTGCTGCCGCCATTTGCTTTCTGCACGAGAGCACAATGTTCCGTGTGTTAGATGACGTAAACCCCGTAGTCAGTGTTTCAAACTCGCCGTGTTTTCACTATAACATGACGTGTCGACTATTTTTAATTCTTTTTACTTTTTTTAACTATGAGTGCCTAACCTAACCTTACGGAAAATGGTTTTTGGGGCTAACGTCAATGGTTTGCGAGGTATTAGGATAATTTCAAATCTGGGCACGAAAGTAGGTATATTCCGGTGAACAAGGTTGCAACACTGCATAAATCGACGAAACACTATCACAACGCGCGATGAACTAGTACGCTATCGCCATAATGTGTGTTACAGAATCGAAATAACGAGTAACAGCAAGTACTAGTAAATGTAAGAAATAGACATTATTTTCGTTAGAAATTCATTATTTCACCTAAAGAAATGTTCCGCATTCCAGAATAGTACGTTAGCAATGTAAAAAAGTGCGAAATAAATTATTTATAGGTGTCACCCCTATAATAAAGTACTACCAATTTAATTGTATCACTCCTCAAAATTAGCCAAAATGTAAAAAAAAAAACGAAAAATAAATCAAATGTTTATTTTCCAAGGAAAAGGTTTGTTGCAAAATTGAGTTTGTTCTTGACCAGTGGCGTATTTATGATTTCCTGCGGCTTCCTTGATGACGTAAAGTAACGTTGTCGCCTAGTAATCAAGGGATCCCGGGCTCGATAGCCCGGTGGAGGCATATAATGTTCTCGATCACAATTCAAACTGTAGATCCAGCCCCGATTAGCCTATCTGTGCATAAAGTGGACTCAAAACCAACTCAATGACTTCATTTAAACGGTAGAGATCTATTTTGTTTCAATAGTAATAGAAAGCATAGGCGTAACTTGCCGGGCGCAAGGTGGAGGGAAACTTGTTCTCCCAAAATTTTCAGGTTTATTAAAATTTACAAATAAGGGTACTTTTGTTAACCTATGATTAGCAAAGTTATAAAGAGTAATTTTTATGATTTTGCAAATGTAACAGTTACTTACATGATTACGTTAGCTCTTGATCGGAGCGGCACTCGCCAAAATTTTTTTACCATCGATCGATTTCCCAAGATTCATTGGTGGAACACTCAATGTGCCGCCATCAAAACAGAAAAAAAGCACTCACAAAACTTTATGCCAAACACCCCACGCCCGAAACCTGGCTAGTACTACACAACATTCAGACTATCGCAAAAAATACATATACCAAAGCAAAACGACAGGCATGGAAACTCTTCTGTCAGTCCCTTGATGTGAATCTCCCAATCGGAGTAATTTGGCGCAAATTCAACTCTTTACGACACCCCCATGTTCCTCGTCCCCGACCGATTAATACTGCCTGGGAAGTTGAATTTATGGATCTCCTCACACCTCCTACAGTCACCTTACCTCCCCCCTTTATAGACCAGACAAACATTACATTCACAGCAGATTTCCCAGCTGTTACAATACCGGAACTTCAACATATTCTAGAGAACATCCCATCTACTGCCCCAGGATATGATGGTATCACTTATGACATCCTCAAACATTTACCAGAACAAGGACTTAATATCACTTTTAAAGAAATACGTTCAGGTTTTTTTTTTCTTCATAATCTTGTGTAGTAGTAGTTGTGCGTTTGTTTTTTCCTTGTGTAGTGGTTGTTATGTGTTTATGTGTCTTGTGCAGTAGTTGTGCTGTGTAGTGTGTGTCTGTCTTGTGTAGTAGCTGTGGTGTCTAGTGTGTTTGTGTTTGTCTTGTGTAGTACTTGTGGTGTGCTTGTATGTGGGTTTGTCTTGTGTAGTAGGTGTGCTGTCTAGTGTGGTTGGGATTATCTTGTGTAGTAGTTGTGCTGTCTAGTGTGTTTGTGTTTATCTTATGTAGTAGTTATGCTGTCTAATGTATTTCTGTTTGTCTTGTGTAGTATCGGTGATGTGTATGTATGTGTCTTGTGTTGTAGTTGTGCTGTCTAGTATGTTTGTTTTGTCTTGCATAGTAGTTGTGCAGTTTAGTATGTTTATTTTGTCTTGCGTAGTAGTTGTGGTGTGTAATTTGTTTATGTTTATATTGTGTTGTAGTTGTGGTGTGTTTGTGTTTATATTGTGTTATAGTTGTGATGTGTTTGTGTGTGTCTTGTGTAGTAGTTGTGCTGTCTAATGTGTTTGTGTTCATCTTCTGTAGTAATTGTGCTGTCTAATGTGTTTGGGTTTGTCTTGTGTAGTAGTTCCTCCATTCATATTGGGGGTTGGGCGTAGAGCTGACAACTCTGCACTGTAAAAAAAAATGTCAAGAAACAGCAATATAAGGCCATGGATGTTCCCAAGGTAAAATATTCCGGAGGTAAAATAGTCCCCCGTTCGGATCTCCGGGTGGGGACTACTTTGGGAGGTCCCTGGACTAAGGATAAGATCTACGTTAGGAATAAGGATATTAAATTAGGCACCTGGAATGTTCTGAGCCTTTACCGGCCTGGGGCATTTCAGTGTACAGTTAATGAGATAGTTAAGTATAAATTAGATGTAGTAGCTGTCCAGGAAGTTAGGTGGCCAGGAGAAGGGAATTGTAAAACTAAAAATTATACTTTTTTCTATGGTGGTACTGAAAATCATAATTTTGGAACAGGC